>NW_015547678.1:232905-271048 GCF_001515605.1 Sinocyclocheilus anshuiensis
GCTGTAATGGGCAGCAGCTGGACCGGGGTTTCCAGGAGGACAGCTGAGCGCTGGCGGACACAGAGGGACACCCCGACCTCCCTACTGACTCATCCCAGTTTTGCAGCTATTGCGGTTAAATTGCACTTTGTTTCATACCCATAACCCTCTGTCTTATAATTGCATGCTATTACATCCAATATTATACATAATTTCAGAAATTCAAACATATTTTCTTGGCTTATGAACTGCCTTGTGTTGGAAGCAGTGCTTTTAACTCTTTTGTCAGGTCCTGAAGTAGCAACATATGGTGCCATTATAGTGCACTGAACATACATTTCAACGTGCTGCTTTGCTGCTTAACAGCTCTCTGGGTACACAAAAGGTCATTCAGCTAAAGTCCTGCGATTACACTCTAATGAGTAAACTCTCAATGGGAATGGCTTATTAGGACATTTTGGAAAGCTGTCAGCATGCAGCTAAAGAGGAGAAGTGTTTATGTTACTCAAATGGCTTTTTTTTTGCTACTTGTAAACATAAGTATTAAAAGTTTGTGATGAGAGTGACTGTTAGCAGTGCATGCTTTTTTCTTTCTTTTTTCTTCTCAAGCTTCTTGTTTTACTTCCGCATAAAACTTTGGAAGCTTGATGGCATGTAAATTTCAAAAATGGGAAGTTTATATTTATGAGTTGGAAAGTCGTCAGGTCAGGTGCATTCAGATTACTTTTTTTTTTTCAAGATGGCAATGTATATTTTAAGCAAAAAAATACAGCAAGATTTTTCTCTACTCTACTTCTAAATGAGGAATGAAGAATGTGCATCAGGTGTCCCCCCCCCAAATGTTTTTATAAAATTTATTAAAAGTGCCATAAACTGAATCATTATTCAGTGCATTAACTAATAATGAGCAATACATTTGTTATAGTATTTATTCATCTTTGTTAAAAATAGTTAATAAAAATACATCTATTAGTTCACGCTAGAGCAATTCCATGAAATAATATTAACAGCTACAGCTTTTGTTTTTATCAATTAATAAATGTTTAAATTAACAATAAGATTAATAAATGCCAAGTTTTGAGTTTCTGACTCATGATTACTACTTTGTGGTGGCGTAATTATGACTCATAAATACGATATTTACTAGATGTGATTGTGTTAAGTCAAGCAGCAGTTTCAGAATTCAGTTTGAAATGACAAATTGCTTGCATTGCATCTTTTTAGGACACAGTGTGCGATTTACATTGAAAAGCCCACCTATACATATTTGGGTAGGCTTTTTTTGAGTTGAGCCAGTAAGCAACCCTATAGCAAATGCACAGCAAAAGGCCTCAGCCATGTCTTGGCACTGGAACATTGTGGAAACATAGAAGTGGGGTCTTTTGACATGGTACAAACTCCAAAATTCTGGTGATGAGTTTTGCACAGTAAGTTTGACATGGTCTTGTCCACATACAGTTACAAGCACGTCTTGTTAAAAGCACCTCTGTGAGCTGCGGTTTTGCGAGGTGACCTTGACATGGCATCACATTGCCGGGAATATATTTTGAAAAAGCACCTTCATTCTGACACATGGACCTCAGTCTTGGCCGGTGACCAGCGGTTGAGCAGCATTGGCAGCGGGACCGTGAGAAACAGGGGGGCGACACCCAAATGTCAGCACAGCTGCAGAACTGCTGAGCATAAAAGCCTAATTACAGAAAAATGCAGCCAGAGGCCTCCCGACAGTGAAAACAGAGCTGCGTTTGACTGGGCTCTGCCAGAGAGCGGTAATGTAACGTGTCCTCCGATCAGTGACGTGAGATTTACTGCGCGAGGAGCTCCAGGATTCCACAGCTGCCGTCTAACATCAACCCGCGCGTTCGTGAGTGTGTTTGTGACGTTAGGTTTCTTTTCTCCAAAACTTGAACACGAGAAGAAAAATAAATAATTATAATTAAAGTTACATAAACTAGCTACTACCTAGACCCTAATGAGTAACAGTGGCAATTGTGAAATGAACAGATTCCACATTACATTATATAAATATGTAATTTTATCAATTTTGATTTTTATTTAACGTTTATTGCTAGAAAAACAATGTTTTAAACTTTTTTTTTGTAGAAATTAGATAATAACAAAGCTCATGTGAAACCTCCTAAGTGTCACAAACAGGCAAGAGACAAGAGGAGTTCAGGTAAACAGTGTTGCCAACTGCTTTCAATTGAAAGTAGCTAAAACTGGTAGCTAAATGTCACTAGATGACATCACAATGGCAAATTCACTGATCTATATAAAGATGAACGTAGATCAGTGGGCAAGATGAGAACTTAGATACGGTTTGTCCAAGCAGTTGCTATATTTGTCCCGAAACTTTTGAAAAAAGTCTCAAAAGGGGCGGGGAAGTCGCTAAATCTAGCTACAAAGTAGCTAAATTGGCAACACTGCAGGTAAACAGAGGGGTTTATTGTCAATGCTGTGATGGTTAGGATCGAAGGCAGGTGAGTAAGAGAGATATGAGAGAGTTCTGGGTATCTTAGCTTCTTGGTAATCTGGGTTATGATAGTGGTAGGAATCCTGGAGAGGAACCGGGGCTGAGGAGAATCGGAACAGCAGAGACTGAATGGACTTCTGGAGGTAAGGAACCACCAGTTAGTAAAGCTTGTAAGGAGTCTGGCAATGTTCAGGTAGTGAACGGTAGACCGGACATTGGAATGCTGAGTGGAGTGAGAAGATATAGCAGGCTTAATTGGTGATGCAGGTGCAGGTGATCAGAACTCGGGTGATTGGGATCTGGTGTGTGTCGGAGGCGGTGACTGTGCTGACGTGAGTGATTGCAATGATTTCCTGACACTAAGGTTGACAATCAGCATTTTTAAAGTTTAAGCACCTCCTTTCACCTTTCACCTACTTTATTTCTTTTCTCTTCCTTTTTTTGTTGCAGGCCCATTTTGTAATCTAATATTGTATTTTATTAAAGTATTTATTTGTTTATTTATTTATTAAAGGTTAAGCACCTTATTTCACCTATTTTGTAATATTGTTGTTGGACCTATTTTGTAATATTATTACATGGTAATTTTGTAATCTAATGTTTGTTTATTTATTTATATATTTATTCATTCATTCATCTTGTTTTTTCTCATACAAATTTTCCATAACAGAGGTATCACGTTGACAGAATGCTACTTGTGCTACTTGTTTTCCATGCATTTCAGTTTAGAATTTCACAACATCTCATGTCTTGTCTTAAAGCAGAAAAATTCCATGGTTTCTCAAATTGTCCTCACATGTAAAAATAAATACATGACATTTTAAACCAGAGTCCCTTTTCTACAGAACAAGCCTAAATAGTTCTCGGTTATCAGCTGCTTTTCCTGTTAGCCCATATAACCCATTTCACGCCCGCTCCTATCGAATGTACTACAACATGCTTAGTTGTGTTTTACCTCCCAGTTTCTTACTTAGCAATCATCAGATTGTCATACTCAGTGCTCTGCATTTTCCCCATAGGGGCCTGGCTTTGAAGTGTGCACATTATGCTTAGGTCATTGCAGCTTTAGATTTCCCCTTATTTATGTACTTTTTAAGCAGAGAGCGGCACTGTTAGTCGCATTCTGTTGTGACTGAAAACAAAACCTGAAAAGATCGAACACAAAACAACAGGGTGATGACTAATACTTATTTAGATCCATTAAAATGATACAAATGTACCAAGTTAATAGACTTCTTTAGAAAAAAAAAACAGTTTAACTTGCTAAAACCTTAATTTTGTTTCAAAGCATTATAGGCTATATTTTGTAATCTAGTATTAGTTTAGTCTAGTCTAGTCTAGTCTAGTCTAGTTCAGTTCAGTTCAGTTTAGTTTAGTTTAGTTTAGATATGTATTAGTTGCTACCTTCGTTTAGTTTTAATGCATTTCATGCTATATTTTGGAATCTACCATTATTTATTTATTTATTTAGATATGTATTAGTTGCTACCTTCATTTAGTTTTAATGCATTTCATGCTATATTTTGGAATCGACTTTTATTTTATTTTTATTTAAGAGATGTATTTGTTGCCACCCTAAAATATCCATATTAAAATATTATTTTTAAAATTATAAGCATATTACATTACACATTAATATTTGTCTAATAGTTGTTTTATATTTCTTTTTACCCCTTGCTACCTTCATTTTTTTTAAAGTTTTATCTATATTAATATATTATTTTTTAGAATAATAAGCTCAGACACATTACACAGCACTTTGATTTTGTCCAAATTTTCTGTAATTGAACAGTTTCCCCCCAAAATCACCCTCATATTGTTCCAAACATTTATTTATGTATTGTCCTTTTAATTCTTGGCAGAACACACATATACAAGATGTTTTGAAAGACTATTTTCATCCAGTTTAATAGACTAGATGGTAGTCTAAAACAACACTGGACCCCATTGACTTCCATTTTATGGGCAAGAAATAAATTAATTAATTCATTCATTAATTAATTCATTAATTAATTAGTTTAAAAAAAACACTGCAACATTTTCTTTTGTGTTCCACAGGGAAAAAAACAATTCATACAGGTTTAGAGCATCATGAGGGTGAATAAATGATGACTGAATTTTCATTTAGGGTGAAAAGTCCCTTTAAAATGTACAAAATGATCATGTGTTGGTGTATGTGAGAGACAGTGACCCTCTGTAAGGCAGACTTTGTGATTTGTAGCATATGTGTATCCGTGCTTACGTGCGCCCGTATGCTAGACTCTTGTTTACACGTCATATCTTTGACAGACAAGTTTAAAGAAAGGCAGGAGGCAGCATCTGCGGTCGGGAGGTGGGCAGAGGAGAGTTAAACAGTAAGCGACGGAGATGTGGGAGAGAGGGAGCGTGTGAGAGAGAATAAGAAAAGGGAAAAAGAGCCTGTACTTGTGCCTTTCAAGGTGTGTTATTTGTTCAAGGCTGTCCAAACATTTACAGAGTGCTGGCAGCCTAGGAATGCAGAGGCAGGGCCGAGGCGGGCGAGCTTCAGCCGTGGGAAACCGCTGCTCTCCTCAACCTCTGCCGGCTCCTTCCCCCTCGGGCAGAGTGTCAACATACCCGGTGCCAGAGATTTGTGGGACTGATTGTGACAAGTCCCGTCAGCAGCCTTACGCACACACACACCCATAAGCACATGCACACATGCTCCCAGCAGCACACAGGCCAGCTTTCCACCTCCCTCTCGCGCTGACACACTTTAACAGTTAGATGAGGAAGCACAAGGCACCCACAGACGAACACACACTTAAAAACATATAATACAAAGACCTCTCTCATCCTTCAAAGATATACATTTTTACAATGCACTTTTTTTGTAACGGTCCGGATTGTTTAACAATACACGCAAATCACATATGATCAAGGACAAACTCGAGGGTTGGCGATTTTTCATCCACTCCAGCTCATGTCATGGCTGAGGTCATATTAAGGAGATATCATTATAGGACTGAATGTCCTCTGCTCCCTGTCATTTAGTTAATGGCTGAACGCATTGGGTTTTGTGTGAGGTATATAGTGGGATGGGTGTGGTTGGGACACAGCAGCTGACAGTGAATGGTGATAAAGCTCTTCAGACTGCAGTAAACACTCTCACATGCTGCCGGAGTAGGAGTGTCCACTAGCCGTCTCATGAGTGTTTGTTTGATACTATGTGTGTGTGTGATTGTGAACAAAAAACTAATTTAAATAAATGGATGGATGGATGGATGGATGGGTGGAATGCTTTATTGGGAATAGTTTTTTCTTCTTCTTTTAAGCATAAACCTCATTACACTTTATTAGATTTATATTTCTATTTGTTTATAGTAAAACATTTTTTCTGTACACTCTTAAAAATTACAGTAAGGTTGTCAAAGGGGATTTGTTATGCCATACAAGAACTATTTTTGATTGTCCAAAGAACCTTTCAGTGATCAGTGATCCATTTTTTAAAAGTTTGAAGAACATTTTAAAAATTAAAAATAAATAAATACATTAAAAAAAAAATTCCACTATAAAGATCTAAAAAAACATTTTTTTTTTTGTTTGTTTTTGTTTTTAGGTGTATGGATAGATAGTGGATATCCAATGGAGATGGAATCCAATGGAAAACTACAAACTAGAAAATGTTCTGTTTTAAGGATGGATGGATGGATGGATGGATAGATAGATTTGTTTCTAATATGAATTTAAATGTAAATATGTCTTTAGGTCCTGTCTTTCTTTCTTTAACTTTGTTATCTTTATGCTTAAAACTAAAAACCAGAAAAGTTTTCTCATGCCCCTATTTTCCCATGCATATGTAAATGTTACCACATCTGAGGGCTTCAGATGGTCACCACCTCAGATCAAAGTCCATTGCAAAGATAGCCACAGTCAACAGACTCAAAGTATTGCAGTTCAAAGGAGTCTTCAAATGGTTAAATATTTGTCTACTACTCGTCATCGAGTTATACGAGTGGCAGCAATTCCATACGTGCAACTTTTTGTTAAGCATGAGAAACATGTCTGGTCGAAACCCAAAGCAGGAAGCCTGGTGTCTGATGGCTCGGGGCAGGATGAATGTCACATTGCCGGCTGGAGCAGAGGTGATATAAAAGCAGTTTCAATCTTACATTGTAATATGAATTTCATCATGAATGGCCAAATCACTATAGGAAAGGAGGTCATTACTGAAGATCTGAAGAGCACATAATAAACTATTGTAACGTTGGGCTTAGTTGCACTATATTCAGTATTTACTGGGTCATGTAGTGTTAGTTTTAGAGTGACAGAAGGAACAATATAAGGTGAAACTTGTTTTAACTTTCCCACCTCTCCGTCTATACGTGTGCGCTGCTCCTCTTGTCTCCGGGCTGCAGACACCTGCCTTCATTGCTGGGTAGGTCAGGTTACAACGATGAGGCAAGATCTGGCCAATCAGCTCCTGTGAGAACGACGAATGAAGGTGGTGGGAACTCTCCTCCCTTCTTTCTCTTTCTCTCGCTCTCTTCCTCCATCTCCGCTCTGACGGCTTTACACGGCCTTACCTGGGAAACTCACACAAGTTAAGGGAGGGGCCAGCAACCTGCCCACCTAATGAATACAAAACAAAACCTTTTACCAACAGGTGAGTTACAGAAGTCAAGTGTGTTCAATTTACTCCTTTTTTTTCTTCCCCTTATTTCATTCATGGCATTGGGCTTTACATCAGCCTATCTTGGCACTATTCAGAAAAGAAAGAGAGAAACAAAATAGAGGCAAAGTGTGGGAACTTTTCCTCCTTCCTTTATTCCAATCTGAGTGGTTTCATTGTTGTTAACCCTGTAGATGCTGTTTGAAATGCACCTGTGGCATGTCGGCACAGCAATATTGTGGCATATTCTACATTTCTCATGTGAATTTATATGTAAATATCTGTTCAGATTCTTTCTTTTTTTCTTTCTTTCTTTCCTTCCTTCTTTCTTTCTTTTCTGTTTTAAGGATATTGCTGATTATGTTTCATAGATTGATTGATTCTTGTTTTAAGCATAAACCTCAACAAAAATAACATCAATAAATAAATGTTACACTTGCCAATATGGTTCTATTTATTTACATTACTTTGTTATATTTGTTATCATGAACTAACAATGAAAAATAGTTTTTATTAATTTATTATATTTTATTAAGAATTTATTCATTTCATTTAATGTTCATTTCAATATTTTCTGATGCATTAATAAAATCAAAAGCTGTATCTGTTAATATTAGTTCAAGGACCTACACTGTAAAAAATGACCGTGAATTTAACGGTAAAAGACTGTAAAAATGGTCAGTTAATGGTAAATGGTTAACGGTGTTACGGATTTTTTTTTACAGTGTATGAACATTTTTATATTTATTAACTAATGATAACAAAGATGAATAAATACTGTAACAAATATATTGCTCATTGTTTGTTAATGTTAGTTAATGCAGTAACTAAAAATAACTAGTTGGACCTTATTATAAAATGTTACTAAAAATACATTTTTAGACAGATAAAGCTATTTGGAGTAAGAAAAATAAACTCAAACTTAATTTAACATATTGTACAAAAACATGTCTTATGCATTTTCAACGTTACATATTATTGAACGTTTATTTTTCAGTTTGATCTTATTTATTTATTTGAAGTCTAGATTTTACATCTTGATTTCTCAAGGCATCAATCACAGTTAGAGAGCTTCATTCATGTGCACTGCAAGAATTCTGGTTTCACACAATCACTAGGGTAGATCCAATACTGCCACCCCTAGGTCATAGAAAGTATTATGATATATGGTGATGAAAAAAAAAAAGCCTTTGGTTCACAGTCAAGGGCTCCAGAAATGTATTTTTTCCCCTGAGAGACCACAAAACCCATTACATTTTTATTGGTTTGCTGTGTGTGTCTTAAGTGACCTCTGCATTGTCTCGAAGCTAACTGTTACTGATGGACACTACATTATGACAGACATGATTAGATCCAGTATATGCATCAGAAACACAGACATCACACATAATATGACAAATAAATTAAGGTGTGTATGCGTTTGATGTGTACGAATGGTTACGGTTTAAAACTGATGTGTGTGTGTGCGGATAAGATTATGTGTGTGCGTGTATGTGTGCACATACCGACTTGGGTTGAGTATGAATGGAAAAGACAAGTACTGTATCTATCCATGACACCTTAGTGTGAAAATTGCTCCTCATTCCCTACATTTTACAAAACTTCTCTCTTTCTGTTGCCCAAATGTATCTCACTGCCTGTAAATGTGGAGTGCCACTGTCTGCACTATTGTGAAGCAGGGCTTTGTTTGAGGGGTCTTAAAATTCAATTTTCCAGTTTTGCCAAGCTAGCTCAGTATAATTCAGTGCATTATTTTGGCCATGACAGTTTTCCCCCTTTTTATTGTTTAGTTAAATGTTTTTAACTTTTAAGCACTTTTTATACCTTTATACTACAAACCTCATTACACTTCCTGACTAATGATCTGTGTTTTGCATTGCTGCATCTTACACAGTCAGTGAAGGATTGTTAGGAATGTGTAGAGTGTGTTGTTTTGGCAGTTGATTAAGAGCAGGAAGGCTGGAGGTGTGGACGAAAGTGCTGTTGAGAGACTCAGAAAAACACTGAGAGCGTTTACATGCACAACAATATGCTGATAACCATCAAAAAGCAGCTCATTATAAAAAACCTGACAATGCAAGAAAACAGGACAAAATTTGAAATTATTGTGCTTTTCTCTGGTTTTGACATCAAACCATAAACAAACGTGCACATGGGTAGTTGTTTACATGCATATATATACAGAACATACACACACACACACATACATATTACGTGCATACATATAGTGCATACATATTACATATACACTTATAAGAAAAGGCTGTAAAAATATGGCATGTACTGTGATAATATGAAGGAATTTTCCATTTTGATTGTGTTTTACCGTATTTTGAATTATGCTTTATGTTACGTTTTTGGGTTAACAACTGTTGAAAATTCACAGGAATAAATTGCACTGAAAAAATGAAAAAAACTTATTTTACTATTTTACTAACCCCAAACTTTTGAACTGTAGTATATGTATGTGTATATACATACAGGTTCTATTACTGTCGTGTTTAACAGTTTAGAGAGACAGACTATGCAAAAACCCGCTATGGTTCAATTATAACTGCATGTGTAAATATACCAGTGTAGTTAGTCTGTCTGCACCGGCTCCGTCTCAGACTGACGAGCACGAGCTCAAATCTTTTTTGTGGTCACTGCAAGAACACCCAGACACTTGTCAAACTGGATTTGGCTGACTCATGTCACCTGTAAGTTTCTCTTGAAAAGCACTACCTACACAAAGGTGTGTCTGCTTTTGACAGACATGCTAATGGTAAAAATTACAGTGATGTAATCTACTTACAACTATAGTTCAAAGATGAATTTCAAAGACACTTATACAGGGCAAACTCAGCACCACAGCAAACTGTCCAGTCAGCAGAGCAGCAGTCAGGTAAAACAGTCTTCTGTTGAGCTACTAAGTAAACAGAAACGCTCCAGACAAATCCAAATTGGGACTTTTTCTCAAACGCACGTTAGTCACCAAAATCTGTCGTTTCTGACCCCGGTGGGAAACCAGAGCATGAGCTGAATGAACAGTGTCCAGTCACTGAGCCCCGTCCCCAGAGTACAGCCCAGGATCAATTCCGCCAATACGGATCTGTTCTCTCCACACCGCTGGACAGCCCTCTTCTCTCTCCATCCAGACTCATTTACATGTTGTTATTGTCCACCGTCTGCAACGTAATCTGATCGCTTTTACAGCACACACAAAACCGACATGAGACACAGGCCCTGCATCCCATTGTGAGGCCTTATTTCCCATGAACCATGGACAAAGGTGAGAGAGGAAGGCAAGGAGAGAGCAGAACCGACGTAAGAGAGCAGGTGGTGCCAACCCCGACTCTGTGTCTGAAGTTACTGAACCCAAACCTGTAGCCAGAGCAGCAGAGATCAAAGCAATGTATGCTTTAGTATTCTGCATGTCTCTGCCTTGCAATACAATGAGTGCTGTCTGGATTTGAAGTTAAAAAAGGCTCCAAATATGGGTCCAAAATTAACACTTGCCAAGCACCAAATGTAAAATTACCATTGGTGAGAAAATAAAACAACAAAGCCAGTTAGACAGTAACTTTTGAGAACTGTAATGGTTTAAATCAAATTGCATGAATGACGGTCTGACTATAGCTGATGGATTGATGGATGGATGGATGGATGGATGGATAGATAGAAAAAAAAGAGAAAACTTTGTTATCATAATGTTATGTCATGTCGTAATAATATAAATTACAAATAATATGATTTGGATAAAATTACACGCAAAATTAAAGGATCACGTTCACTTCCAGAATAAACATTTCCTGATAATTTACTCACCCCCATGTCATCCAAGATGTTCATGTCTTTCTTTCTTCAGTTGAAAAGAAATGAAGGTTTTTGAGTAAAACATTCCAGGATTTTTCTCCATATAGTGGACTTCAATGGGACCCAATGGGTTGAAGGTCCAAATTGCAGTTTCAGTGCAGCTTCAAAGGGCTCTACACAATCCCATCCATGAATATGGGTTTTATGTAGCCATTTTCTAAAAAAAGAAATTAAAATGTGTATACTTTTAACCACAAATGCTTGTCATGCACTAGCTCTGCGATGCGCATCCGCGACTTCACACTTTACATAATCACATTGGAAAAGTCACTTGTGGTTATTTCTTCGTCTATGTGCTCTAGTTCAAAAAGGCAGTGTAGAGTGAAAAACTGAATCTCATTTTTTCCCTCAACTTCAAAATCATGCGACATTGTTGTTTTACCTATTTTTGTAAAGGGCGTTTGACTTACACGTTTGCTCTGTAAACCCAGTGTTGGTCGGTACTTCCGCCTGTGTGACCTTTCCAACATCACTATGTAATGTGTGAAAATTGAGTTAGTGCAAGACGAGCATTTGTGGTTAAAAAGTGTATTTTGTTGTTGTGTTTTTGGAAAATGACCGATCGTTTCCCTACTTAAGACACTTATTTCTCAGATGGGACTGTGTAGAGCCCTTTGAAGCTGCATTGAAACTGCAATTTGGACCTTTAGCCTGTTGGGTCCCATTGATGTCCACTATATGGAGAAAAATCATGCAATGTTTTCCTCAAAAACCTTAATTTCTTTTCGACTGAAGAAAGAAAGACATGAATATCTTGGATGACATGGGGGTGAGTAAACTATCAGGAAGTGAACTAATCCTTTAGTATATTTATTTTAAATGCAAAGGTAATATGAATCCGATCATAAGTATTTGGATGCCTAAATCAGCTCTGTCTCTCTTCTGCTTCCCAACAGATGCAGAGATGTTGCTTTAAGAGTCAGTACAGACCACTGAAGGGAGTATGTGTGCTTAACATGACCTCAGTGGAACGGCTGCCCATGTAAATGTTATTTGTTTGTGAAGGGCCAGTGTGAGTAAACCTTGTAATGCTGATGTATGGTGCAGTTTATACAGAGGCGTCAGCTCGGCCCATGCCCTGAAGTGTGGGAGACCTAATCGCACACAGCCATAAATAACACCAACGTGTGAACGCAGTCTGAGATGTTATCTCAAGGTGTGAGGGTCTTCAATTATCCCATTAGCAACTAGTTAGGCAGCTAATGTTGTCTTTGGTATAGTTAATGTCTGACTACAACCTACAAAGCTAGTACTGATCATTGTAAAACAAATGCTGTATCTAAATGCATATTTTATTTCAAAATACAAAATAACTAAAATGACTATTAGATGTGACGGTAAATGTATGCTAGTGTACTTCTAAACACTGACAAAGTTTAGCAGATATTTCTATTTTGAAAAGTACATTCTTTCTCTTTCAGGAAAATTTACCAAAATATTGATGACTCATCCTGCACCACGCAGATTTTTGTCCAATCATATGCTCTCTAGAAAGAAAAAGACCCGCCCCCAATATCTTCTGCATCTGACTAAATCATGATCCATGGCTGTCAAAATTCCTGTTTCAATACGAAATATGTCAAACACAAGAAAGAAAACTATATGCTATCAATAAATTTAAGGATTTATGCTTGAGGATATATGAGGCTTTTGTATATCATAACAGTTGCTGTCAATGTTATCAATGTTTTATCGGTGTAGCTATCAATGTATTTACATCTCACTGCTCTTTAAAATGCAACTGTTTTCTTCCTCATTTCTTTAAGAAAAAGTCATCCAGATGTGACTAAGGCTACCTGGGCAATAAAAGGCAGAGCAGACAAATAAAAGAGCAGAATGTGGTGAAAGCAAATAGAGGAGGAGGTGGAGAGGGAATAGTTTTACTACTGTGTGTTTAATTGAAGTCATTGAGGGGAGAGTGGCACGTTCCCTCAGGGCCGCGAGGAGAAAGGACAGCTCAAAGCGAGAGGAAGGGGCTGGACTGCAGTAAAACAGCTGCTTTCTCACAGTGTCATCCATTTCTAGTAGAAAGTTATATTGCAGAGTCAGATTTTCATGGCAATAAAGGGGTCTGTTGGGCATTTTTCACCCCTGATGTCCTAAACACCATTGTTTATCAGTCTGGAGAATATATACAGAAATATGTCAGATTTTAAACTACTCTGTCAATGACCCAAACTGGCCACTGCAATTCCTCTGCAAAATGTGTAAAATGCCATCTTTAAGCTTTACTTCCATTGGTTTCAAAAGACAATCCTTAAATGCAGAAATACAGATGACCCACACCAAAAATGTTTAAAATCAGTAGGTGATCTAGATTTTCCTTAAGACATTTTTTTATTTCAAATGGAGCCTGGAAGGTTTTGACCAAATCATGGAAAACAGTATTCTTCTGCCAATTCGCTGTCAATAAACAGATTGAAGCTATTGGTCAAAATACCACTTTTGAAGAAGAAGATGAATAAACGAGTGAAATCATGTGATAAATGGAAACTCTGGCTAGCTTGAGAGTTGTTGTTTATGTTGGATTTTTGTGCTTAAACGTCATTTGGATTGAATGGAATTAAATTTAATGTTTAAAACATTTCTGTCATTGTAGTGTATGTGCTGGTGGCACCGTTTGGTCATTTGTCCATTCAGTATGTGGGAAGTGGACTCAGAATATAATGAATGTTAAATTATGTATTGTGGTTCACATTATTTACAGTCTATGTAGTGTCTTAACTATAACCTGCCTGATCATCAGTCTGCAGTCTTGTTCATCTCAGTTCACTGGTCTTTTACTCGTCAAGAAATGTTATCATTAGTCATTCAAGTGCTTGGCTTAAGATATAAATGAACTCCAGGCTGTTGTGAAACTAATCTCTCCTGTCCACTGAATGACCTTTCCCACAAAAACATGATCAGATATACATGAGTCTTGGAAACTTTTCTCCTTGTCCCAAATCCAGACTTTCAATTTTAAAATATGAAAATCCATTATAAAATATAAGTTGTAGATTATGACTGTCCGACAGGTGACATCATTCCAACAATTTAACACTAGTTTTCTCAAAAAATGCTGGTTATGAGTGATAGTTAAGAGAATGTATAGAAAATAATATTATACTGAATGAAATAAAGAGTGTCAGTGAGAGTGTCAAAAGTGCATTTTAAGGTTTAAGAGGGTTTATTTTTACGTCCTCATTTTAAAAGTGCCCATAATTGAAACATCATTCTATTATTCGTGGCTAATGTGTTCAATGTAAATGAATTCATCCTGCATTTCAAACAAAGCCTTTCACTTTCCCTCCATTTTCAGAGTCTAATGCTCTCCGACCTCAGACAGGGAGAGTGATTCTAAAGATGCATTGCATTTCATTCACCTGACAGCGGGATGATTACAGTTTGTTTTCTTTATCTCTCTTTTTTTTGTCATTTTAAGGTCTCTGTAAGTCCTGCTGTTTTGCCATTTTAAGGCCAGACTTTAATCTCTATATCTGTGTTTTGTTCTGTCCCCTCCTGCTGGAGACTGAGCTGTGAGACAAAGCGCTGTTTACACTAATGGC
Organism: Sinocyclocheilus anshuiensis; assembly: GCF_001515605.1. NCBI lineage: Eukaryota > Metazoa > Chordata > Actinopteri > Cypriniformes > Cyprinidae > Sinocyclocheilus > Sinocyclocheilus anshuiensis. The sequence goes on from NW_015547678.1 coordinate 247,391, forward strand.
CCAGTAGGCCTTTCACTGCAGAAACAAACAGCGCTGGGGAAAGTAAATAGAACTTAACATTTTGACATTTTTCCACATGCTCTCAAAACCAATATTGACCTAGCTCCCCTGCAAGGTGGGCTTTAGTCCAAGGACTTGGCATTAAAATCAAACCCATGCATCTCAAGCAGCAGGCAGCAAGTCAAGGGAAGAGCCCAACAATGTCCTGCCCAGGATGGGGTTCTCCTGCTGGGAAGGCAGAGTGGACACTGTCCTGGAATCAAGCTGGTACACAGAAACAGCCACAATGACAGTTTTCGTGCCACCCCCCCACTTTAATGATTCCGTCTGCGAAGGCCGATTGTAGCCGAACCGTAGACTGCTGGCGCCCGATGCAGACAACAGGAAAGGGACAGCGGGGGAACCCGTAAGTGTAGTACCAGCCCGTAGCAGGGAGTTCTTCTCAAAGGCCACATTACAATCAATTAGGGCTCTAATGAGCAGGATTTGGACTTGTAACCTGTGGCTCAGGGTCAGTATTTAGCAGAGTCTCAGCGGCACAGCTGGACGACGCGTCAATATGCTCCGAAATACCTTTGGACTGGAAGAGTGACGCAGCGGGGAAGTGCGGCGTGCGTGGAGGTGTCTGCTTCTGCTCGGGAAAACACACACGCATAGACTCGCTCCTCTAAATGGAGAAGATACTAATGGTAAGGAGAACAAAAGGAACCAATCTCGCTCAATAAAATCCATTCATTTAGCACAGCTCTGAAGGAATGTACTATAGATGTCGCAGGCAGCGAGGTGACACATGGGTAATGTGAACAGAGCAAACAGAGAGCCTCGAGGCCGCAAGTTTACAGCATTCACATACATGGCCAGCAGCCGTTTCAGCAGGTTTGAGCTCACAGGGGGTCCGACAGAGAGAGTGTTGTGTATTTGGGGGTAACGTGGCCCCGGGGCCCTCAGAATGACTGCACAGGAGGGCTCTCAAATCACAAGGTCCTTCACAGCTGAGGGGGAGGGACATCTGATGGTAAACTATTGTCAGCAGGGGGGAAAGGGCAAAAGGAGGGGGATAAATTTATCTCTAATTATGTTTTTTAAATTATTTTTGGCCTTTTGCCAACTTCTAATCAGTGTATTTATTTTACCTTCCATAGATTATGCTTAACAACAAAACATTACAGCTAAAGGTTACACATGGTTTAAAACTTAATCAGATTTATCTGATCACATTTTACTATTGTTTTGGCAACGTATAAAATCTTGCATTGTCAGGTTGTTATAAGAAGCTGATGTTTGGCAGTTATCAGCGCTTTGTTGTACATGTAAACACACTCATTGACAAGATAGTGGAGAGAGGACAGGAAATGGTGAGGGAATGGGATCAGGAAAGAGTCTGGCTGCATGATGTCTGTAAAAGATCCGCAGGACCTGACGCAACAGAATGCAGCACGGGACAAATTTTGACTTTCTGAATACAGATATGAGAGGGAAGATATTGATGTGTGTGCAGGATGGAAGTGAGTGAAATAAGTGACTCAGGGGCTCCAGCAAAATATAAATATCTCAAGATAAACTAAAAGCTGCTAATGTATTTGATGTTTTAGGCTACAGAAAGTGTTATTTGTCTGTTGAGCAACAAATATAAATGGTTTACAGGTGCATTATTGGATATTCTCAATGTTTTTTGATTGTAGGCAGCAGCAAGACCTTTTAGTTGCAACAACCGATGGCACCGGAGCGAGACAGAATCTGTGGGCAAAAGTGGGACAAAATTATTTATTTATTTTTTTTGGCAGGAGCAGGACTAAAAAATCCATCTTGCACATATCACTACTACATGAGTAATAGAGCACATCAATTAACAATATTTAAAGTCTGCAAAACAAAAAGTCTTAGTATCATTTGGCTTCACTGTATAAAACTTGGATTTGCCACCTTTTAACTTTATCATGAAAGGGGTATTTTACTCTAAAATAAAGAACATCTTGAGCTAAATCAAAAAAAAAAAAAGCTAGTACAATTAGTAGCGAATCAATCACCAAACAATAAAACCATTTTCCAAACCACTTGTCTTATGTAGGGTCACAGGGATATTGTAGGCCAGTCCATCACAGTAAAACAAAATATTATAGATGTCATTTATGAATGCCACAGTGCATACTGGGAACTTCTAAATCTTTATCAAGTTAGCAACATCATTCAGTATGACATTGATGTTCGTGATCCATTCTCTGCTGCCCTCAAAACTGATGTGTATATATGTATAAATCAGTCTATTGGGTTCACTACAGTTGTACCTCATATCTTCCTCATCATCTCAAAAGTAAAAACTCCGACATAACCCTGTGGAATGATTTGACTGCCACTCACAAAAATCATCATTTGTGGTGGCCTCATACCTCCAAAAGTGTTCATGAACACCAGACAGCGGAATGGCTATGAAGTGCTGCCTGAGAGTCAGAAAAGTATAGCACATGCACCCATGAAGGTGGTTTTTAATCAAATGGAGTGTACAGAGGAACCAATCCCCCCCCGCCCCATGCCCCACCCCAACAGTAAGAATGAAAGTATTTAATGTGATTTCACTGTGTGAACCTCATAATGCATTAAAGGCCTAAATGTCTTGAAGTCCTGCTCCTGCCTCTCTTATCATATTGGCCTCAGTGGGAGCTTGGAGAGGGAGTGAAGGAGCCAAGGTTTATTTTGAGTTTCCCATTGTTTAGGCAGGCCCGTGTCGTTCTTGGTGGCTAGGAGTGAAACTTCATTCCCAGCATGCAGCTCACCCTGTTTGATTAAAACTGAGACCATCGTGGAAAGCTAACAGCTTGTGTTTTCGACCGACTGTCGCTCTCATCTCTTTGAAGCTTAAGCAAAGTCATATTTTGAGTTTTATATAAGCGCATGACTATTTATCACACTTCTAGTAAGAAATCTGAGATGGTTTGGACTGAGAAGGTCTGGGCGATGAAAAGCAAGTATGTACTTCATCAAAAATCATTATTGGCACCTTTAAAGCTCTAAAAAATTACTTGTTCGAACAGCAATCTTGAGAGCCACGGACAGAAAGCCATCAGCCAGTTTTACACAAAAGCCGCACAGCTCTAAAAGCTCCTGCCAATCACGAAGTAGAGGCTGAAATCTTGCAGTGTTTCATGTGACTGCGATGACATCATGGGGATCGCTATTGAGGAGCTGTGGACCTTGGGAGCTGTTTGCTGTCTGGCAGGTGTTTCTTTCTCTTTATTTTACCTCTTTTTTATTTTTTCTTCTGATGCGATGAATGAGAGAGTATATATAACGTCAAAGAGCAGGGCAGCTCCACATTGAGCTGTGGGAGAGAGTGGCAGGGAGCTCCTGCGGAGAGGTATAAAAAAGTTATTGTCTCTTGTTGGCAAGGTACACCATAGATTAACAGCTCTGAGGGCTATGTGGGCTTTTATTCACTATCATAAGTCTGGAACACCATGGTGTGATAACCTTGAAAAGTTTCGAGACATGTATTGAAGTATATTAAAAGTCTCAGAGTGATGTTCGTGGCCTTTAAAGGGCTGAAAAGTGCTTAAAGCCCTGTCTGACCTTTGACCTATCCCCTATTCTCGTGCCTCATTAAACAAGGCAACATCGGTTGCAACTACTTGTGATCCTACTGTTATGGCAACATTCAAGCAAATAAGCTCCAACCTCTTGCCTCAGACCGTGTCGTCATCTACATAAGGGCTATTACCCTTCAGAGAGCAGCACTCCTCCAGAACAGGGTCCTGTCAGCAGCACTTGCTTGGAATCCACCTCATTGTCCAGAGAATGGGGCTGCCCAGACACAAATTCTTCCACGCTCTTAATGAGAAAGAAAGAATTGACTCATTGGTTATGTTAATGTAGTTGTTTTCACCTCCAAATCTTATCTACAACCTCGCTGGTCTCATTTAGCTCTGGGTAATTTGACAGCACTGGTGAAGAATGTTGCCATTCAACAAGAGAACTAAACATCAGGACTCTTCAAAAGCTTCATTTACACGTACAAACAAACTCACAATAGAAAAGAGTTAGTGCTAATAGAAAACATAGAGCACACAGAGGTGTGTTTTTTTTTTGTTTTTTTTTATCTTTCAATACAAGCAACAATATATCGTTTTATAGTATCTCTTACAGGCTTCTTAATTTGGATGAATAGGGCTCAAAGGTTTACTGGGAAGTTCTCAGTTGTTTCTTTTACACAACAGCAAATGGAGATTTTGTCTTCTACTTCTCAGATGTTTCTCAAGAGAAAAATCACTGAGTAATCTCAAAGTCTGTCCCAAAGATTCACAGAATTGTAAATTAAGGTCCATTCACATCAAGAATGATAACTATATTAGCCTCCACATAAAACGGACAACACTCCAACACAATTGCGTGGAAATTTCTAGTGAGTCTGAAGACCTTGATTAGTCAGGTAAGATGTTTAATTAGCAGGACACCTCTGGTTTATTATAATCGTTATTGTTATAGTTGGTGGTGTGAACAGGCCTTTGGTGATTATAGAGACTCACATAGTCAGTCAGTGAATCATGCAGAGTCGCTACTTAGCTCACAACTGACTCTCACACTATACTGAGGTTACATTGAATCATTCATAATACACATTCACAACCGAATATTCTTTAAATAAAAGAAAGAAAAAAATAATATTTTACAACAACAACAAAAAAAATTATGTTGGCTAGCCTGTTGTTTAGAAAATTGAGATTGATTATAAGGCCGAGATTTCCTTTCCAAACTGTTAGAAATATTAAGTGGCACAAATATATTATGTGGCACAAATGCAATCAGTTTCATTAGAGTAAAAGCATAAAATTAGAACTTTATACTAAACACAACTAGAAAACACCCAAAATTATATAACATCAATTACTGTAATCTATATATTAAACCATCCCTTCACTGAAACATACAGCAGTGACTGCTGTTAAAGGAACACTCCACTATTTTTGAAAATAGGCTAATTTTCCAACTCCCCTAGAGTTAAACAGTTGAGTTTTACCGTTTTCGAATCCATTCAGCCGATCTAAAGCAAGTTATTTGGTAATTTGTCAATTAAAAGTCATTTGGCCCCCTAAATGTTTCATTTTTTAGCCTGGAGTCCTGTAACTGAAACATTTCTCAATAACTTCTTCCTTAATTAAATAATCTTATATCCACAATATTTTTATTCTGGCAGTAATTGTTGGAAATTAAATTGTCTCTTTTTATTTTTCCTAAGAAATTTTAGGAGAAACAAGTCACAATCCAATTAAACAGCTAAGAATTCAATAAAATTTCATGATTTTTTAAATTAATTTTTTTTATTCAACGTTTTATTCCTTAAATGTTGCTCTCCTATGAAAGAGTAATAAAGTAATAAAACTTTCCACTGGGTTAGGCTGATGTCACCAGTGACTGATTAGCTAGTGATGTTTACCTAAATGGTAGAGAATTGCTGATCCAAATCAGAAGGACACAAACAGACTCCTCCGGAGAAGGAAACGTTTGTACGCTCTGGGGCCATTTACCTGACAAATAAGATAAGATTTAGCCCTAACTCCTCTGAGACACTGCACTCCTGTAGGTCCCATTCTGAAGACTTAAGCGAGGAGGGTGAGTGTTGGTAATTCAGCAATTTAATTGGATGTTAAACACTCTACCTTCTGTAATGAGCCCGTCACAGCAATTACAAGTTTGGAAAGTTCTACCTTCTAAATTCCCCCTCGCTCAGGCTCCAGCCGAGGCACATTTTTCAAACGGCATCAGCCGCCAAAAACATTTCAAACCACATAAATGATAAAAGGCACATCTAGTATGGTTTATTGGAAGCCCACAAGCACAAATAGCATCTCAGATGCTATTCAGGCCCCAGCCTGAAGCCTGGCATACTGCAAGGGGAAGTCCAGGGAAAGCGCCGGACCACTCCTCTCAGCAGCAGGCTATTACTCTGTCTGTCCAGCCAATCCGTGAGCCACATAGTAAGGGAGTGAACCGAGAGAGGGAGTAGGAGTGAGTCCAGACGTGTCCTCCCCATGCCGAGCCGGGTGTGTTTGCGGTGAGAGAGCGGATGCCCTGTGATTTACTGTCTGATCCTGACTGCACTCCAGCCTTGATGTCATCCGTTCTCTACTTCTGCAGAGCCGAGCACACAGGCGCACGAAACACTCCCTAAAGCAGTAATGTCTCAACGCTCTGCTCGCCTGGCTGCTCTGCCAGGACCCGGCTCTACTGTACACGCTCTGTGGGCTGGAGAGAACAGAAGAGGCAGTGTGCGAGCCGTGGAGCGTGGGATGAAGACACACCCAGATGAGTCTAAGAATGGGATTTAACCATCTAAAGACTGTGTGTTTGTAGAGGTACATGAAAGAGAATCAGAGATTACGTCAAAAGTGCCTGTCAAAGCATAATGAATTATAACTGTGTGAAAGCACAACAAAAGCTGTATTTCTAAACATTTCACCTCAACGACAGGAAAACACATCAGTGATTTTGTATGTGCACCAATGTGCAAATCCGTCTCACACAGTTGTGAGTAAAAAACCCTGTATAGACCTAAAAAAATTTAGCAGAATACATATATAATTGAAAGTTTGCAGTAGATATATGATATATCTTATAAAATAATAATATTCTATATTTATTGCAACCTATCTTTCAACCTCCAGAGGCATTTGCATAATTTAAAAATTAATTACAATTATTTCCATCCATCTGCACAGGGATGCAGAAGCCAATAAAAAATAAACTTATATATTTACATATTAAATATAACTATTATTATTATTATTATTATTATTATATGTCATTTATTAATGTGTATGTGTGTGTGTGTGTATATATATCTATCTTATCTATCTTATATATATATATATATATAGATAGATAGATAGATAGATAGATATAGATATTTAGATTTAGATATTATATTTTGTCTGAATTTTTGGAATTGTATGTATTACACATTTTTACATATTTTATTATTATTATTATTATTGAATAATATTATTAATAAATAAAGTTGCCATCATTAGAAATGTTTTCATTCAGGGATCAACCTGTACTGCAAAGAAGTCTCGAGACTCACATAAATTAAGCCATTACAAAGAAACTATCCACTGATAAAGCATCTTTCAAGATTTGACAATGTATAATTATAAATCACTTCCAAAGTATTCAACAACTGTTCCAATAAAATCAGTCCTGAAAAACAATCTTCATCTGCAAAATCTAGGCCTGTTTATAAGTACATACTTTGCTAATCTTGAATACCAAGTAATATCTTTCATCAGTGCTATTCAGCACTTACAGAGGTTATTGTTTCTCTGTCCAGAGCTGATTGGGCTGTGAGGAGTAATAGCTGCAGACCTGAGAGGTCAGAGGGCAACTCTCAGTCCATTCATGGCGTGGCTAAATGAATGAGTAGTGACAGCCCTGCTCTTGTTATCAGCCATGATGAGTGACGGGGTGAGTGAAGAGGGCTGTGTGTCCAGTGCTTGTTTGTATAGGTCTGTATGCAGCATGTCAATGCTAGAGCTGCCAGTGCCTGGCCCCGCTGGTTCCCATTGTTTGGTGGCCACTGATAACCCGGGCGACCTCAGGGAAACAGGTTGAGCCATCAGTCTGTGTGTGGTAGAGGGCCTGTCAGACCTTTGTCATCAGATCACTCATTAACAAACACTTCCACAAACGGAGAATGGATCAGTGATCAGTCCTGGTATGTTTAACTCAGAGCAAACACAGGTTGAGAGGATGCAGTGCATCTGTCTGGAAGGATTTTAATCACATTTCCTGTCAGCCCCCCACCTGGGCTTGCCTGATATTAATGCATCCATACTTTCTGTACAGTTATAATAACTCACCGGTCTGTAAAAATTGCTTTGTGGGATCTCCTAATAATTCATTTTGTGCAATAACGTCTGCATTAACTGGTTTTATTAAAGCAAAAAATATTATCAAAACCTGAGTGAATCATCCTGACCTCACACCAAAGTAATTTTAAGGGTTAAAAATGACTGTGTGTGTTGTTAACTTTACTAACTGACAAGCTTCCGTACAGTTTGTGACATATGGAGGCCACATGTCTGTCTGAAAAGCTGATAAGGGACTAAACTGATGTGTGAGGCCAAAAAAAAAAAGAGACACAGCCTTTCAGACAGACATAATTTAGTGTTTATTCAACACTAATCCTAAACTGATGTGAAATTTCCATATGTACTTTATCCAAAAGCATAATTTGTAGTAAAAGCTGAGTCCCTGATAAGAATAAATGGGACCATATTACACAGGCATCCAAAATCTTTGTAACAGGATAGGACAATGGAGGTGGGTTATTAAACTAAAAATAACACTCATCCTATTCCTTCCTGTATGACCTTTAATGCTTCAGAAATGACTCATCATGAAGAGGAAGGCTGTGGTCTGAGACCCTTCCCTGATGACTCCCTCCCAGGCCTGGAAGAGGGGAGCACAGCCTGCCCTCTGCTGAGTGAGATAATTTATAGGTAACTAGACTCTGTGTGAGTCTAAGAGTTTTGCAAGACTGATGCCATAGACCTAAACCTGAAAGGAAAAAAAACATTTAAACTGACATGCAACACCTCAGGCCTGCTGGCAATAAAATATAAAATTAGTTTATTTAATGTAATAATATATAATGTAATTCAGTGTAATTGGAATTAAAGTAAACGAACTAAAAGTAGGCTAAATGGTAAATGTCTACACGAAATGCATAACTTGATAAAAACAAAGAATTAGGTCGGTTAACGTACACGGTGGTAATATTATATATAGCCTATACATTTTACACGATGAATGAACAGATAATGCGAAACTTTGTGAACACTAAGCAATATTCTCTTCTGCTGTAATATTAATCTCGACTGCCACCTTGTGGCCAACAGTGAAAAACATTTGCAGAGCGATTGCATGCATAGATTCAAAGATCTTTCTGGTTAACTTCACATATAAATGTATGAAATGTTTAATTATTCAAGAAAAACATTATTTCGCAATTTAAAAAATTGTTAAGTGTTCGTTTTAAGACTGTTGAAGGCCCTGACTTGAAAAATAAAACAGAAAAAGTTACCCATTATTACATTAATAATAGTAATTGATTTAGGCTATTTTGTTTCTTTGACTAGCCTGTGTGTGCGTTTAGTTGGAACCTGACACTCGTGTCGCAAATCCAGTCAATCAACAAGTAAGCTATAACTGAAACCCTCTGAGAATCTGAAATGAGCAGTTCCTATCCTCCTTAAAGGACATTCAAGCTTTTGTAAATAATGGGATTGGGTAAAGCATGGCTGAGGTCCTGGTGACCGCTATCGCAGAGCCGCGCTCAGGTGCTTTCATGAGACAATGCGCATTTGTTGTCATCTGCTCCCGCGTGCAGCGATGAGCTCCGAGCACCGGCCCGTCATTGTCTGCAGTCAGTAAATGCTTTTTAGTGGCTCCGGCTCACAGGTAAAGATAATGACAGGACAAAGTGGGGCGCATTCTCACAATACAGTACCTATGTTGATGGATTCTGTCGACATGTACGCTAACTTTTTAGGTCATCTAACTGAGGATGACAAGTAGGCCCACCTGAGGTAACTTGTCTCGTTGGTTGTGTAAGTTAGCAACTGATGTGATGGCATCAGCACTGTGCAGGAAGAATATTACTCAATTTTTTGTTTGTTAATAAAATTTGCAGTTTATGGTTGTTGTTGACTTTACTTGGAACGGCAACATAATGTATCTATGGAGGATATCTATAATACCTGGCGGAAGTTATTGGTAATTCCTCAGCTGGTCTTGGAAGTACATAACCCAGAGGCTTCCATATTTACCTCATGTAGGCTTAGTTGCTTAGTTCCTGGTAGCTATATGTCATGTTATTGGTCATTTCTCAAAGGAAAAGTGGTCAATTTTATTATTTTTAAGAGCAATTTGTAATCTAAAAATAATTTCTCACTGTTAAAGCACACTATAATTACATGAAGTACTTTGTCTCAGTCCTGATTTGTGGTTTTAGATTACAAACATTTTATCTAGCAGTTTAAGATTGATGACAAATTTGATATTCAACCTTTAATTCAGAGTGAAGCATTGTGAAACAAACTCTATATTCCATCATGGCAACACATTGCATTAGCTACCAAAGCGTGTCTACCTTTTTATGAGAAGTACATTTATTTAGAGACTTGCAGATATGATGTAGCACTGCTTGTCAGATATATGCGAGTAAAGCAGCTGAATAATTATATTATTAAAGAGACAAGAAGTATAATTTTTTAACAGAAATTATTAAAACAGACTTCCACTTTTGTCAGGTGGGTCAAATGTTTTTAGACCAGTGGTTGTCTCAACAAATTATATAAATTTAATTGATTAAAATTATTTACATTTATTTATATTAACATAATGTTAATTAAAATGCGAAGAAAAACTTTTATCATACATTGAATTGAATATTGTCTTGAACAAAGGGGAGTAAAAAAGGTTGAGAACTACTTTTTTATCTTATATGCAGAGATGGACCAGGATCTATAGCCTACTATAAACGTTGATTTTTTTTAAATACTATTTAGTGTTTTAAATAGCCATTTTTACATTGCAAAGGCACTATTGAACAACTCAAATAAAAATTAAATTGCTATAACATGAAGGAGTCCTGTGTTCAAACCTCAGATGGGGTTATATTCTTTTTCAATAAACTATTGGACCATGATGCCCAAATATTTCATTTAAACTCAAGAAGACATTTTAGCATTTGTGGCAATAATGGCACCATTCTTTAAAACTTAACAAGGTTTCAGAGCAGACAAGCGTGAATTTAATGATCTATTTCTCAAAGAAATACTGTAACAGTGTCTTTTGTTACATGCAAAACTGAAAAGGAGATGCCATGCCATGCCATGCTTTGTTGAAAAACTGTCACTTGACCTGGGCGTTTCTATTTACAAGGGATTGAAAAGTCAGGCAATGAATGGTTGCAGCTGAAACAGCAGTACAATTAGAGAAGAAACACCACTGTATTAGCAACTGCTAAGTAGTCCAAACAGATCCCAATCTTAATCCCAGAAACGGATTTATTGGGCTTAATCCTGTTGATGAAAACAGAATCCCACCTGCGTTCAGACAGCCCACCGCCCCAGGTGCAGTAAAACTCACTAGACAAGGCCTTTCCCCCTCTGTCTCAGTAAAGCTCTGATGAATTGATAGTGTAGGACCTCGCTGGGCAACGTGCCCGGTTGGTTAATTGGTCGGGGGAATGTTTTCCCACAGAAACCAGAATCAAATGTATAAAGGTCATGAATAATTAAAAGAGTGAGTGCAAAGTGGGTTTTGTTGGTCTGAATGTCAAGCAAACTTCTCACTTCAGAAAGACTTAAATAACATTCCTTCTGTGAAAGAAAAGGGACTCCAAGTGCTACTGACTTGTTATTTGATACATAGTCTTTGGTTCTCACATTTAATATTTTTTAAATATTACATGTAAGATAAACCTTCTACAGTTTGTCCTCTGATTCTCTATGGGGTTCAGACACTTGTGAAGGAAGGAAGAGCAGAAGGCACGAGACACAGCTTCGATCTCTGTAGATAATGGGATAAAGAGAGTTCTGTTATCTTAATATCATAATGATTTAATGGCAATTCGCAAATTGGCCAGATTAGTTAATCCTACTGTCTACATTTATAATCTTGATGTCTCTAAACATCGGACCCCATTTGCCATTCAGCCTTTTGCTGGACAGGAGCCAACATGAGCAACTTTATACAAATCGTACACGTGTTATTTGCTCAGTTTGAAATCATTGTAAAATATGTTAGTTCATGATCTGGTTTCCTGGCATCTTTGTCTTTAGACGTCCTTGTATAATATGCAGCATGTGTTTTAAGCACTGTGCTGAAGAGACCATCACGGCTGTGTCAAATGACCAAAATGTGAATGTGTTCTGACTGTGACATTAATACCTTGAGTGGCATTCGCCATGACTTGTTTCTAAGCAGCTGGAAAGAAGACCCTACATATATACACATGATATCACAGCAGAAATCTGGCAACAGACACAATCATATGACCTTTAGTTCGAGAGTCCTCCACTGTGTCAGCTGATGGAATCTTTTTGACTGCAGGCAATACAATCTTTTGCCTTCCTCACTAAACCTGTGCCGAAACATAGCTGCCAAATGGTATGTCATTGGAAGCTGAAATGAAAGGCTACAATATACCTACAGTATATATATATACTGTAAATGTTTTGTACAGTCTATATAATGTTTGTGTTTTGTATGTCTGATGGGGTTTTTTTTTGGTATTGTACAATTGAATGTTTTGTTTGAACTTGCGATGTAATTGGAAAATGAAAATAAAGACTTTCAAGGACTTACACAACTATTAACTATATGTGTATTTGTATACTGTACATGCATTTATTTTATTTTTAAAAAATACAGTAAAATGCTGTTTGTCAATGTACCACCTACAGTACTCATGGTATTTGGTTGCAGATGTTGTGATGACTGTGATTACAATGTGTTTTTCTTCTCTTTTCATTTATTTTCTTTTTTGCTGTAAGGGGTTCAAAGCTGAGAAGGGTGATGTTCTATAAAATGAAAAAAAATAATGCCGTAAAAATGGTCATATTTTGAGAAAAAAATATCACAATTTAAAATAATTGTTTTCTATTGCAGTATATTTTAAAATGTAATTTTTTCAGTAATGACAAAGCAAATTTTTAGTAACCATTAATCCAGTCTTCGGTGCCACATGATCTTTCACCCTGGGTGCGATGTTGCTGAATAAAAGTAATAAAATCTTTACTTTTTCCTGTATGTGAACATTTTTTGTTGTAAAAATATTTGGTTTTTTTTTTAATCATATAATTTTTTACAATGTAAACACTCTAAGACATTCATTCTTAAGCTGCCACATCTCTCGTTAACTTTTTGTCACTAATATGTAATTTATATACAACTGAAGCATGGTTTTTCATGGCCAGTCATTCTTCTGGAAGACTGTGCTGTGACTTCTGCAGTGCTGCAAACCATAATAATAAATACTCTAGCAGATTTTATACAGCCTTGCCAACTAAGAGGCTATGGTGTTCACTTTGTACACATTTGTTTGGGGGGCTGGTGGAAGGTGTCAGAGAGTGAGAGAGAAAGTGCTGCGTGTATTACGTGATGTGTAACACCGTTCTATTTATAAAAAATCATAGGGCCTGTGGTGTACCGCTCTTACTCGGAAGGACACACTTCAAAGGGCATTAACTATGCCTCAGGCTACTGAAGTGGTGTGACAGGCTAACTGCTCTGGGACTTTTGCACTTTCACACCATTGAACAGGTACTGTACAGATTTCTGCTGTGAGTTTAATATTAGATTTATATTATTGTTCACACCAAACAAAAATAAATGTGAACAAAAGCAGTGGATTCCGCGTACTTGGTTCCCCATGCAGTTTTACCAGTGATGAAGTAAAGAAAAATGTGAAAAACGGTGAAAGAGTTCTGTTTGATTGTATGCATGATTTATTTTGATACTGAAAAAAGATGGATTCATTTAAAAGATAACGTTAGTAGTATTTTGTAATGCAAAAAAATGTAAAGCTTGAAATAATTGCAATTGTAGTTTGTGCAATGTTTTTGAGCTTTAGAGCACCTTGCTTCTGAAAAATTGATTTAAGTATGTTGTTTCACGATTTGTGGTTGCAACATCTGTTGCTGACTATTTATTCATGTCATTCATTGATTATTATTGTTTCATTTGTAGATTCAGAATATCCTGCTTATCATCCATTCACGATGGACGACTTTGAATACAGTGTGCACATCTCCGACCAAGACTGGGACTGTTTTTTTCAGGAGTGTGAGGACTGTGACCTGCTCTCTCCAGTGCTCGCCAGCCGAGAGGACTCGGGTATGAGTGACATTGATGAGATGGGCTGCCTACTTCTAAGCAGGACCCCGGCCGTGGGTACAGCATCCATAGACCCTGATCCAGACCTTCAGATTGATGGCCCACCAGACTGTGAGGGTTCACCTGTCTGTAATTACCTCAGCAAGTACGGAATACGTAGTCCAGAGCAGGTTCTCTCTGGCAGTGAGGAGGACTTGCACCTTCAGACTGTCAATCTGTTCTTTGAGCAGTTAAAATGTGTCACAGAAAATCAACAGCCCTTGGAACAAAGCCACGTTATCATTCGTGGAAGTGAGAAGACAGGCCATCTGGAGGGTTTGATTGATAAGCAGGATATTCTGTCTGCAGACACTGACCCATCTGGCCGAAATGAGGCCAATTTTAGAGGAGAAATAGCTAAACAGGGTGTGGCTCATACCTGGGGCAATATAGTCTCAGAAAAGTCATTAGAGATCACACCTGCTAATGCACAAGAAGGTGCATCAAAGTCTGACACAGAGCTAGTCATTGGAAGGAAGCTATTGACAACACCCCTAATTACAGTAAGAATGAAGCAAGAGAAACAGGGAAGATGTAGCGGTCTCAGCAAAGATCTAGAGCTTACACCTGAAACAAAGCCACCTGACAAAGAGAAGGTGGTAGTGGTTAATAGGAAAGATGTGATTGACCCATATCCAGCAAGACAAAACATTGCTCAACTGGATGCTATAAGTAGTTCTGACCCGAAAGATTCACCAATCGGTCAGATCCCAGTCTCACCTTCCAGAAGAAAGAGGAGGAAGAAAAAGAGAATGAGTGTTGAACCAGTAGAGCAAGGACATGAGGCTCAGATCCACTACCAGCAAAGTGAATCAGAGGAAGAGAGATTTATACAGCGGGAAGAGATAAGCAACCTTCCTGCAAATGTCTGGAAGACAGAGCAACTATCACTTCAAAGAATGAAAACACCTTCAACTGCACATAATACTGATCATTTACAGCTAAGAAACACATTTGACTTGGAGGCCTCATCTGATTTTAAGTTTTCAAAAAGCTTGCCAGTATCTTTTACCAGTAATATAGGCACCACACTTCCAAAGCCGGAAGTTGGATGCATAAGCTTTAATACTATTTCCAAAAGCATGCATGATACATCCCTTGTAAACAATGGACAATTGAAAGCAAAGATTTGTGAGCTGTCATTATTACCCCAGGTAGATAAAGTTCTGAATGTAAAAGAAAGTGGATTAAATATAACGGAATCCCTTCAATTTGATCCTGCCGTGCACTTAAGAGAGAGCAGGAATGGTATTAGAGAGACCTTATCAGCACCTCTAAGTGATAATTCTGATGCAGGATGTCAGAGGAAATCCTTATTATCTCCTAGCGTTTCCATTGCTGTTAATTCAACAGAGCCTCCTTCCTCTACAGCATCTTTTAAATTGACCGAGGACAAAGATTTATCCTGTTTAGGAAATGAGATTGACTGTGCTCCATTAAAAAATGAACAAACAATTTCAAGCAGTAGTAATATAGTAGGGATTTCAGCTCCCGAAGAAAGAAGCTTGTCTTTAACTGACAACATTGATAGAGCAGAATCTTCTTCAGATGGAAACGCTCCAGAAACCTTTGCTTGTTCACAGGAGGCATGTATTCATGAGAACATTTCAGAATCTCAAAGCCATTTGAATTCTGAAACCATTGAAATAAACACGAATATACCTGTAAGTGAGACGAATGTAAAGACTGAAAGTCATATGTCTGATAATATTAATCATGGAGCAGGTGAAGGTCTTATCAAAAGTGGAAATAAAACTAGTGAGGTATTAATTGTGAATGCCTCATCCATAAAGCCAAGGAATTTAGATGAATCAGAAGATAAGAGAGACATTAGTGGTAATGAAGTTGCTGTTTCAGCCAGGAATAATAGTGAACAGCTATTTTGTGGAAAGTCCATCATATCTAGTGGTCCTACAGAAGGAATGCTCACTGAAGATCCTACTCAAGATGTTTCAGAGTTGCCTCAAAATATGGTTGCTGAAATTAAGGACACTTCCTCCAGTGAGTTGAAAAGTGGAACCAAAGATCTAGAGAGTGTTTCTCTTGATGCTTCAAATCAACTTCCATGTCCTGTGTTTGCGATCTCCTCCTTTTGGAATGAAATGGAGAAGCTAACCATCAATGACATACTCCGTCTGCGGTTGATCAGTAATGCCCAGCACCCCAGCATTTTGACCCAGCCCGAGGATGGTAGCATAGCAGACACTACAGATGCTGCAGACTCGGGCTACTTTACACAACCTGACGACTCTAAGCCGGACCGCTTAAGTGGAGATATGTCTTACATATCTGATCTGGATGAAGACCTTGCACAGCTTCAAAACCCATTTCCTTCTAAGCAAGAAGACGAGTCGAGTGAGTTTCCTAGCTCTTGTGGTGTGATGTGGGAGAACGATCCAGATCCAGTGATTGTGGGTGATGAAATGGTGCACATAAGTTCTGAAACCGCTCTTCCTGAACATCTCTACACAGCAAATGCTCAGCAGTGCTTCAGAAGAATGTGTAAGAACATGTCTGTGCAGAATCTGCAAGCTCTAGATACTCAACCAATCGGACAAATCCTGAGAAATGCCTCGATGCATTCAATCCATTCAGAGGTAGAAGATGATTTTATGGATCCTTTTTACCATGTGAACACTTCAGGCTCAAATATCTTTTCTGATGATGAAGAAGAAATAGAAAGCAGTGGTATAGCATTTTCTGAAATAATCCAGTATTTCTTTGGTGAGGATGAACCTGAACGTTGTGTGTCTCGTGCAGACAACATAGCTGCCTCGTACCTTGATGGTACCGGCACCTCATTGCCTGAGACCTATGATTATTTTTTCTCCGAGTTTGATTCTGGAAGTTTTGTTTGTCCAATTGTGGAAGAGTCAGGTGGTGATAAAATGGTTCCCATATTTTCCTGCTCCCGCTCGGCTAACAGAAACCTTCAGTTCCCAGAGGCATACGACTATTTCTTCCCTGATTCCCCTGGGAATTCAGATGAAGATGATGAGAATGACAATGCAGCAATCAAGGTAGTGACACGGTATGACTATAAGTCTCCCAACCATGATCCTGTTGACATGTACGAGCACTTCTTGTCTGAAGATGAGAGCGACTTCCTCTGGACGAACCCTCTTTCACTTCGAAAAGTTCGACGCACAGGTTATACTGTCCCCAAAGGGAACACATGTTCTGGGGAACTTCTCCCTGTGAAGACATTTCCCAAAGGAATCATTCAACGTATTAATGCTATGAGCCCCGATGGGAGCCCCTTTCCAGATTCCTTGCTCCTCAAGCTGGAGAACCGTGTCTTCCAGCAGCTGGCTGAACAACAGAAGAAGTGTATGGAGATGCAAACAGTTGTTGCTGATCCAAGTAAGAACTTCTACCATGCAGTATTTTGCACATACACACTGAAACTGAAAATTGCACACTAACACTTTCTTGAAGGTTTTTTTTTTTGTTCCCTTTAAACTTAAGCCTAAAATAAGAAAATACATTGGTTTCTCTACATTTTCTGGGAATTATTTTGAGGTTAATCAACTCTCACCTCTTTTCTAACAGTCAATAGCTGTTGACTAAAAGTATCTAGTCACATGTAGAGCCATGCCTGGGGTTGATGGAATGGTAGTACGTGCAAATTAGTCTTCACTCCTGCTGGGCAGCTTCTCAAATCGGCCATGTGCCAGAATTTAAGAACATGTTTCACTTTAAAGTACATGTAAAAATAGAGAAAACTCCAGGAACATCAGGACACTTATTATCATTTGGGATTCAGCCATAGATTATCATTCAATGTCAAATCACTACCTGCCTACCGATATATTATTTTATTAAATGATATTAGAATTTAACAAATGGTTTTGTTAACACTTATTGATATATAAGAATTAATACTCAGCAAGGATACATTAAATTGATCAAAAGTGTCACTAAAGACTTACAAATGTTTCAAATAAATGCTGCTCTTTTGAACTTTCTATTCATCAAAGAAAAAATATATCACTGTTTCCACAAAAACATTAAGCAGCACAGCTGTTTTCAGCACTGATAATAATTAGAAATGTTTCTTGAGCATCAAATCAGCACATTAGAATGATTTCTGAAGGATCATGTGACACTGTAAACTGGAATAATGGCTGCTGAAAATTCAGCTTTGTCATCACATGAATAAATTACATTTCAAAATATATTCAAATACAACACAGCTGTTTAAAATTTAAATAATATTTCAGAATATTAATGTTTTGCTCTATTTTTGAAATGTTGAAATAATAGTGTATATCTCAGAGTGAGCTGGTTTGATTTATATTGATTTCAGGAACCCAGTTAGGTTTTGAATACGTTATTGTGTACAGTTAGTTAGTTGTTTTTTTTTTGTTGTTGTTGTTTTTTTTTTGTCCATTAAATAATACTGTACTGTTGTTCTGATTTTGGTGCTTCTTTTCTAGGGTTGGATGCTCCATTCTTGCCTCTTAAACAGGCAGACATGTGCTTGGTTTGTATTGCTTTTGCCTCGTGGGTGCTAAAATCAACTGGTTCAGGAGCAGACACCTGGAAAGCTGGTATGTGTTTTTATTTTCCTGGTTAGTCATTCATTTAGTCATTTGGTTACGTTTTGACAGTATTTATTTCAAATTTTATACTTTTCAAAGAAGAAATAGGTAAGCCTTTTCCCTGGTAAAAAGCTCTCCGTCACATCAAATTTAGCAAAATTTTGATTTAAAAGAAAGTTTGATTTAGGAATACAATTGATAGTAATCCTTCATGACGTATATCTGTTTTGTTTTGTTTTAATCAGCTCTTCTCGCAAACGTCAGTGCACTCTCTGCCATTCGATATCTGCGCAGACACAAGAGGGAGGAGGTCTCTGGAAAAACTCCTTTGCGTCAGATAGAGCCAGCATAACTCCGTGGCACAGCACAGCCCTCAGATCTGATTTCAGTCACATCTCCCTTTTTCCATAATCCAAAAGTGTGATTTTGAATGTCAGACATGTGCATGCATTACTTTTTCCATCATTCTCAGTACATATTATTATGATTAACACTCTGATGTGTGTTTATTGCTGATTAACTCAGTTGATATACAATAGATGTAGCAAAATATGAGAAAAAAAAAAGTGACTTCAGGCCAGTGGCATTTCAATAATCTGCACATCCAGATTAAAAAAACAAAAAAAACAATGTAGTTTGTTTATGAAATGACCAAAGCTCTTTTTCTGATTCTGGGATATTGTGGATTCTCTGTTTGCAGTGAATGCTGTTGTGCGTTGTGAGGAAAGCAGCAGTATGTTGATTAATATTTGATAATGAGATGCTTATGAAGGTGTTATGATGGAAGATGGACATGTGTGTCTAAATAAGTGTACCTGTGGAGAGATTTTAATGGAAGAGCTGATGTCTATGTACAAATAGACAGTTTATTGTGATACTATTGGGATAATGGAATTTTTGCTGTGCCAAATTATTTTGGTGTGCTTATAGACCATCGAAATATTCAATCATAAACCTATGTGATAATGTCACTTCATATCTGCAAACACAATTTGATTCGTTCAAATTTCAAGCATATGGTGCTCCCAGTTTTCAATATCATGTATGATAAATAAATCTTATGTTTATTTGAAAGCATTTAAATGAGTTTAACGTGTTTTATTTATCAGTGCACCTGTATGTTAATGGTAATGCTTATTTTGGCCACTAGAGGGGACTATGCAGCCAATCGTACTATGAGCCAGTCTAAGGTAAGGTTTTACAAATTGTAAAATTAAACATTTGTTATAATTGAGGGGAACTAATATTACAGTTTTTATTGAAATAGAAACAGATTTGTGCTAATAGTTGTATTTGCTTATTACCCCATTGAGACATTTAACGTATACTTCTAATTGTTACCAGCAGATGGCAACAGAAGACTGAGGTGAAGGTCTCAATAAAGGCCGCGCGGACAGAGATCTCTCTGACGTTCACTATTCAAATTCATAATTTCCAGCACGCTGTTGAAGGTTCAATTTCTTAACGTTTTACAGCATTTGTCACCGTCCAGCTTTGCTGAATTAATTGTAGGGTTAGGCGGGGCGAGATGACCCACCCACCTTAGCCTACTTTTTCTCTTGACCATAGATGATCTCAACAATAATGAATCCACGCTATTTTTAAACTTGTCATTTCCTTTGAAAGCAATATCCGTTATATATAGTCAACTGAAACAGATTTGACGTTGTGTAATGTTGAATATCGAGGTTTTTTTTTTTTTTTTTTAAATATGAGGGATCTGTGGGCACATCAGTGTTATTATTTGTGGGGTAAAAGTTCTATTTATTATTTTGAAGTAAAAAGTTTTTGGGTAAGATGGGCCCCCTAGAATTGGTACAGAAGGCTCAAATGTCTTGTTATTACTAGCATGTTTTTTTTTTTACTGAATACTTATTGTAATTTATGGGGTTATGTAATATTTCCATGAATTATTTCAGACATCTTCCCTTTCTTTAAAACATATAGGTCAAAACTGAGTGAAATCATTAAATTTGCATTCATAGTGTTGCAATTAACATATCTTTAAATAAAATATTGGCAATTAAATATGTAAATTTTCATTCACCTGTATATAAGTCTTAGAATAATTTTATCTTTCAAAAACGAAATAGTCAAAAACCAGATTTGGTATTTTATATTAATGACATTTTAAAAATATATTTAAATATTAGAATAAGAATTATATCAAAAGTCATTTGTACATTCTGTAAATGTTTATCCAGGAGGCTTCTTACCGCAATAGGTGCCATTTACCCCTCTTTTAATATTTTTGCTATAACAACTAAATAGCAAATGCCTGTATTTATTTTCTATAATAACTCCTCCTGCGCATGCTAACCTTACATCTAAATGTTACAATTTAAAAGTATATCCATATTCTTCAGAGTAGATAGTAAAGGTGTTCCAAGAATGTGTTTTATTAAAAAAAAACATTTCAAATCACTCAAAAATGTAAAAATACCAACACATTCATATTTAAAGATAAAACTGTTTTATCACTGTTTATTTGTCACAAAAAAATGCGAAAACAGAAATGGGTTTTTTTACGTCTTTTCTAATGAATAACTTTGACCTCCACAGAACTAATAGATTTTTTGAACAAAAAGTAGAAGGCCATAATGAAATAAGTATAAATAAAATACAAATAATAATAATCAACATTAATAAAAACTTACATTTAAAACTTAAATAGAAAAAATAACATATTTACATTTGGTATGTATTAAAAAATATGCATATAATCTCAATTTCCAATAGTTTGTTGGACTCACAAACTAAACTAAATGCAAAAACTCCCAAATGCTACTTTTCTTATATTCATATATACATAAATGCATCAATAATTGTAATACACTTGTTCGTACCGAATACATACAGCAGTCTGAAAACATCACCACAAAATTAAAGGGTATTACATGTGCAAAATATGTCATAGAGCCACTGAATAAATAAGCTGTGAATATCCAGATACTCGGGCATGCCGGCCCTCGGTGAAAACATGCCCATGTGTGCATGTGTGGCTTTGATTAGTCTGCTATGTATGCAAGTCCGGACGAGCATAAGCCCATTGTTCTCTTTTATGACCATCTCTGCTGTGTTGTCATAGTGCCCAGGCCTTGAGCTCCAAAGTAAGCCGGTGTCCGGTGTGGTAAAGGTCCAGGCAGGGGCTGAATCATCCCATTATCCGGGTCAAACTCCCATATGTTATCATAGTCCATTTCCTGGTCATCTGGATCCACTGGCCGAAGGTAACAGTCATCTGTGAGAAGCAAAAGACAATGATTAATGTCTTCAAATACTTAAAATATTTAGTTTAAATCCATGATTTTTTCCATGATTAATCATGCCTGGAAATCACAGCTGTAAAATTCCCTGTTTTCAAGGATTGAAAGGTACCCTACTCTTATGGAATGAACTTCCGAACCTGGGATTTAGTATGTAAAAATGTATTATTTAAATCAAAATCCACATGCCAAGTTTAAGAAGTTAGTAAACTGAGCCATCTAAATACTTCATGGCCTAATTTAAGATCTAACATATCGTTTGTTGTGTTCTTTTCCACAGAAGGGATCTAAATGTCTTGCAGAATCTCTCACTTGTGAGCTTTAAATCACCCTCGGTGGTAATTCTGTCCATTCGCTGGTCTTTCCTTCATGTGCCACCTGCAATGCTGTCATTTAAAATACCCTGGGCCTGAGCCGTCTTACACACACAAACATACACACACATGCCCCTTCATCTGAACTCTTGTTTCCACTGTCATGTCCTGCCTGGGCAACCACACCCCATCAAACCCTGCGTGTGTGTGTGTGTGTGTGTGTGTGTGTGTTGGAGAAGGTCATTCTAAAACCATCCTATTAGCTGTGCCGTGAGAGTCTGCTCTATGCACGTGTCACCATGGATTATTTCCTCCTTATGGTGTTGTGTTTAAACCTGACAAGTGAGTGTGTATACATGACAATTAAGCTATTCATATAAAAAAAATAAAAATTTCGATCAGTTGAACCAGTCTATAAAACATACTGATGATCTAGGTCAACATTTCACACGCTAAACAAAACCTGTGTCCACAAAACTGGTTGTGCAACTCGCTGTGTATATCTTGCGTATCTATTTCTCTATCTACATCCGTGAAACGTGCATAACATCGTGCCATTGTGGTGCTGTAACTGCCTCCTAACTTTAGCATGTCAATAATTCTCACCTGGCGAGTAATTGTACGATATCTGCTGCGCCTCCATGACAGTGTGACCTGAGAAACCTCTCTGTAAAAGACAGGAGAACAGGAGATCATTTTCACATACTGTTTTGAAGCTACATTCATGTAGAACAATATTTCTGTCTTTCTTCATTATTTTTTTGTCCTATTAATTCATTACAATATACAGTTTGTACCTTTCAAAAGTTCGAGGACAGTACGATTTTTTTATTCAGCATAGGGGGAAATTAAATTGATCAAAAGAGACAGTAAAGACATTTATAATGTTACAAAAAAAAATCAATTTTCAATAAATTCTCTTCTTTTGAATTTTCTATTCATCAGAGAATCCTGAAAATGAAATACAGTATATCACGATTTCCACAGAAATATTAAAGCAGCACAATGGTTTTCAACATTGTTAATAATAAGAAATGTTTCTTGAGAACTAAATCAGCATATTAGAATGATTTCTGAGGTATCATGTGACTCTGACTGAAGACTGGAGTAATGCTGCTGAAAATTCAGCTTTGCATCACAGGAATAAATTGCTATTTGAAATATATTAAAATAGAAAACAGTTATTTTAAATTGTTTTTAATTAATTTAATTTAATATTATTTCACAATTTGACTCTTTTTACTATATATTTGATCAAATAAATGCAGCCTTGGTGGGCATAAGCAAAAACATTAAGAAATCTTACCAACCACAAACTTTTTCAACTTGAGTTAGTCTGTATGTTGCTGTTTGAGCATAAAAAAGATCTGCAAAGTTACAAAGCTCAAAGTCCACTTCAAAAGGAGATATTTTATTTAACAGAAATCACTTTTCAAAAACTACAACGAACGACTCGTTTGGACTACAACGCATATTTTCCAGGATTTGTGATATCACAAATACCGACGAATGGGACGAGACCTGGCTGAGCTGCACTAGAGAAGGCAACGAGTGTTATCACTATGTCGGAGACACGCTAGCTTTCCCAAGACAGACGAACTT
>NW_015547678.1:271482-285172 GCF_001515605.1 Sinocyclocheilus anshuiensis
CATTTCCCGATCAGGAGCCGAGTGCTGCCAATCACAACACACACTGGCCCAGCTAACCAATCACAGCACATTTCGTATTTCAGAAGGCGGGCCTTCCTTTGATACATGAACTATTCGAGCCTTTCATGCCAGACTGGGGAGAGAGGTGAAAAATAATGTGTTTTTCGAACAACCTTATATGATTGCCTGTTCTAGTACACCCCCAAAACAAAATCAAGACTTTGTAAAAGAGCATAATAGGACCCCTTTAACAAAAATTAATTTTGATATTTTTGGGGGGAATAAAGTAAAAAATGTCTGGTTGATACAACTATCCTGATATCATAATGAAGCAAAAAGCCTCATTTAAAAGAATAAAAGTCTTGAAATCTACTACCATCCCATTACCTGAGAGAGGAGTTTGTGTTCTGGCTGTCGGTTTGGGGTGGGCAGTAACTTCAGTTTGGAAACGGCCTGGGCATGTAGCTCTTCAGACCACTGACTGCTGACCAGCTCGGGCTCCAAGGCCTGGCCGTGTCTGATTTTCCGCCCAAGAGGAGGAGTGCAGAGCCGGAAGGAGGGAGGAAGGAGATGAGGATACGACTGCTCCATGGAGCCCCGAGAAGAGTGCTGTGTAGCAGAAAAATATGCACTTTATGAGATTTGCACTCACTCAAAAGGGTGATTTAAAAGATAGCATTGTGAACTAAACCTGACGTACTCCGCTGATTAAAGGATTTAGACCTAAACCAGTTATGTAATCCAGGTTTGAAAACCCAACAAGTGTAAACCTGCATTCCATGTAGAAATATTGTCTCAAATGTGCAAGTTAGAAGGGATCATGCTTTGTCTCATTCGCTCAGCAGCCTTTTTCATTATGCATCTGGATGGATCAATAAGTAATGTAGGCTATGGGGACTTTCCATGGCTTTAGCTCGTCAAATCAGCGCCCCTGCTTTCGGGGTGTTTGGTCACCGCGGTGTCAAGTGAGAGAGCGGATCTGATATCCTGACCCACTTACCGACGCATGTGCAGAGCTCTCCTCCAGAGGGTACATACTGGGGGTGCTGGGGTCGTCATAAAGGGGCGAGAGAGGTTTGCGGTGGCCAATCAATTCTGAGTGGCGGTGTGGAACTAAGAGCTGGTGTTTGACATTTGTCTGCGGCGTGCTCCAGCTGTTTGACTGAATAAAGACAGATGGAAAAATATAAGTTATACTTGTTTTTATGCATTCCATTTCCTCCAAAAGCCAAAATTCAAAACTGATGCAAATAATGCAAATTTCACCTGTCTTCAAAGTGAAAAAACTGTTCTAAGTAGGGCATCAGATTATAGTCATGCTCTGCTACCTTGACTAGCGGGGCCTTCTCGATGCGTTGAACGGGGCCATTGCAGTGCACCGAACTATACGGCGTGTTGTAAACCGGTGACATGGGCCCCTCTGAAGCGAGATAGGACGTCTGTGGAGGGGAGGAGTAGTGGAGTGAAACAGGACGGTGGTCAGGGGCCAGTCGGACACGAGAGGAGAAGCTGCTGTTCCTGCTGCCGAGGTGAGCTGAGTACTGTGTGTCTGAAGAGTTAGGCCTGCTGGAAATGAACTGTACCAACACACACAACACAGAAACTGATTAACTGGACTGTATTCACATTCTTCTACCAGATTACAACAAACTTTGCACTCTGTTCGACAACTTTCTACTATCCAATCAATTTCAGTGGATTGAATCTAGTGCTAAAAAGTTCTAGTCGTACATTTTTTCTGTTTCAATCAAAAATATTTAGCTTTACAGAGTAAATTGTTGGGTTGTGTATGTGTAAATCTCAAATGTGATTTTAAAAGTAAAAGAGTTTTTTAAAGTTCTTTTTAAGAGTTTTTAAGAGTTTGAAAAACTAGAATAAAGAAAGTATTAGGGATACTTTTGGAGGATACTTGGTAAATAGTGTTTAGTACTAATCCACAAGAGTCTTGTAGGTGGTAACAGATGGAAATTGATTGCACACATGTTAATTATTAACAGCCCAACTGAAACACTGCTGATCTTGTTCACAACCACATGTGCTGCTCCCCCAAAATAAACATGAAAGTCATTCTTATGAATAATGCCCCATATTTTAAATCTGTGGATAACCACTGCCTAACCCAATTTCATTCTAGATATGAAATCAAACAGTTCACCTGGAAAACTAGGAAAACCCATTGCGGATGTGCAAATATGTTCACAGCTTCATGTTAATGGGTTTGGGTTGTTGAGATAGACACTTACACAGAGAGGCTCAGCATAACCTGGGGAAATAGGGTTGTCATCGGCACTGGGCAGCTGGAGCTCATGGGATCTGCGTTTGTCCTGGGACTGCCTTAGTGGGTCGGTAGCTCCATGGCTGCTGCCGCTCCACCTGTCAAACTCTGGAGCCTGAGAGTAATGGAGGAGAAAGTGAATATCTCACAGCATTTACACGCAGTATCTAAGATATTCAACACCATGTCCTAGATGGAAGTGATCGCTCACCTGTTTCTGTGTTGGAGTGTAAATGATGTCATAGACAGGGGCAGGAGGGCTGAGAATGGGGACGTCAGCACTTTTGAAATACTGGATCCAGTCATTGAACTCGCTCTTGTCCAGACAGGACACGATGATGGGGTTTATCAACTTCCCTAAAGACAAAACCCACAAGAGTTAAGAGTCACATATGCATCTGTGCAGAAACAGGGCACAGCATGATAGGAAACCAGTCAGAGTTTACACTCAATCTTTATGGCACATATCAGATCTTTGCCAAGAACTATAACATCCGGCAACTGAAGTTTGACTTGTTAACTCACCCTCAATCATAAATGTGTTGGGCATGATGTCCTGGCAGGGAGTTGTAACTGTGATCATGTTGAGAGGAAGTTTGCCCTGCAATTGCAAATACATTCAAGATTATTTTCCTCACTGGATTATGTCATGTTGCAGCTGTATTCATTTGTGCAGATGAAATTATTTTGAGATACCTTGTAAAAGAGGCCATCACTCTCTTCTGACAGAATTATGAGATAGTTGGGATACAACACCAGCAGACGGTCATACTGCTCCTGCAGCCAAACAGAGGAATTGAATCACATTCGTTATTGCTTATATAGGCTTACACTACAGTAAAATAGGCAAGAAGCTAATATTGAGTAACTTGTTTTAGTCACTTTATTGCAGTTACTTTTTCTATTTTTGGTCCACCAACAAACTATTTCCAAATAAGCAGCATAGCTGGTGTGGGTCTGTATGCAAGTTGTGTCCCCAAA
Organism: Sinocyclocheilus anshuiensis; assembly: GCF_001515605.1. Lineage (NCBI taxonomy): Eukaryota > Metazoa > Chordata > Actinopteri > Cypriniformes > Cyprinidae > Sinocyclocheilus > Sinocyclocheilus anshuiensis. The sequence goes on from NW_015547678.1 coordinate 274,739, forward strand.
CGCTTCAGAGTTTTTGAACAAATCGATCGAAAGACCGATTAAATGACTCACTCATTAACTTGCTTAATTCCTAAGTGAATCAGTATGTTTGAACAAATCGTTTGAGTGAATGATTCATTGACTCACGACTAGTGATGGTAGAAATTAGCTCTTCGAAAATCGGAATCAAAATGATTCTTTTGATTTGAAGCGCTGAAAAAATGCAGGCTGGCGTTACCTGCTGGTCAAAACGGTGTAAATGCAACGAGCTCAACCTTATACAAACCAATTACAACTGCTTTTATGAAAGTGCAATCTATTAATTGTAATCTACAAATCATTATTAAATATGAAGAGTTTGAACAATGTGTGCTCTTTTATTAAAGGGCTTGGTTACTTGGCTAATTAGACAAATTAAAAACAATTAACTATCACTGTTCCTTTTTTTAATCATACGCACGTTTATGGAAATTCAGTAAAACTGAACCAATATTATATAACTAACAAGAGATTAGTTAAAATCATAGACCCTGTAGTTTACCAGTTAGAGCCCTTTAGCTGAACCATCAGAATTTTAACAGTTCCGAAACAGTATGACTTCATTTAGCCTTGTTTGCTTGAAATTTTGGTACGAATCACGGATTCGAAACAAACAATTCACAAAGGCTTTGAAGAATTGTTTCGAAAGCGCTAATCACGCGCAGCTTGTCTGGAACGCCCAAATACGGACAAGCGGAGTGAAACAAACAGTGCTGTTGGAGCGAATTGGAGGACCGGAACCATAGGCGGAGCGTGTGTAGGCTGGGGAAGGCTAGATTGCGGCAGTAAATTAAGATCTGCTCATGTTGCACCGTATTTCATTTTAGGCGTTTGTACAGTGTTGCGCATTTGAACCAATCACACACAATTCTGTTGAGCTTAGGAATGCAATGGCCAATCAGAGGCGTTCCGCTGAGTCATCGTTGAAACAGATCAGTTTTGTTGAGAGCGTGCGCGTTCGCTGACTGAATTCCGTACTCTTGCGAATTCTTTCATCATAACAACAAAGTGCAGATGTACGTACAATGTAAGTAAGTGCAGCTTCAGTGATTATAACGATAGTTTTGGTTTTTTGAGAGTGCTTAAACTCGCGATAGATCAATGTTAGTGATAATGTCACTTTCTATATTTAATGTAGGCTATTCGCTGTTTGAATAACCTTGGAAAGGAAACGTTATATAATTATCAATTTCTAACGTTTTTATTACATTGTAATCACGTTACATACAAATTCAGTCCCATTAAACATTTTTTAGCCTACATGACACCCATGTCTGGTTCTTGCCTAAAAAGACAGGTTTATGATGTTTAATACATTTGGCTGCTTTTAGCCTTACCCTGGAGTTGGTTCACTCTCCGCCTAACTGTTGTCTAGCCTAATAATATCTAAGAAGCTGACCATCACTTTGCACAGCAGTGTGTGAAGCACAAATTTCCCAGAGGTCTTGCTCCGACCACGAGTGTGTGTTTTAACTCAGGGTGTGTTCAAAGACAGCTGTTGGGTGAGTCAAGTCAAGTGTGTGAGGCAAGCAACTGGTTTACACACCCTTTTTCACAAGCAGATCCTCTCCGCTCTCACAATACACTTAAGAAGGACTATCAGTTGCTCACCCTCCCTCACTCTCTGGGAAAGGTTTAGATATTTGGCCACACGTATACCGGATATTGGGTTACACTACAGTCCCCATAGTATGAACTGGCGTGCTTTGTGTTTGTATGCTGTCAGTTCGAGGAGACTTGCTGAAACCAGGCAGACTCTGACTAATGAGGGTAGTGTGAAAGTGGCAATGCCAAAACAGACCCTAAGTGTAAACTGAGCTTGCTTTGCACCTCTTAAGAAAGCATGGGAGTGAATTTAGACCCTCCTCATGCTAAGACCAAACAATTAATTCAAAGGCTTTTCAGAGTGAACTTCATTCTCAGTTGTGTAATGCCAATGCGCAAGTGTTCAAGTGAACTTCACTGTAACTGTATTTCCTTATATTTTGAGTAATAAATTAAATTTCGTTTTTGCTGTGTAATGTATGCTATTGTTTTATGCCATTATATTTATGCAAATATATATATTTTTTTTTTTTCATTTTTTTCAGGTTGTATAGATAATCAAACCAAAACAAAGGGCGAGATGATGAGAACATCCTGGAGAGCTCTTACCTGACAAGGCATGTGTTGCAGCCTGACTTTTGTGGCGTAAGTGATGGGCCCTAGACTCTCTCGTTGCAAGCCCTCCCACTCATAAATGGGCTCTTTACTGATGGAATTCCTCAACTCCTCCTTTTCCACTTTGGTCTCTTCTGAGCACTGCACCTTTGGAGGAAATATTGGGTTTAAATCCATGTTCAAAAGTAAAAACTGGCATGACGTGTCTTATGATATGGGAAAGATAAGTCATCAGCATTGGGGATTTCAAAGAAATCATTGCTTCTCGATTGCTAGTCCCTGCCAATTATGGGATGCAGATGTTTGGCTCAGTGAGCTCACTTGCTGCAATAGCATGATGTGTCAGAACAGGAAAGAAAACATGTCTTTTTCAAATCCAGCTAAGGTGACCACAAAAGAAACCACTCCCTTATGAAATCCCAGAGGACAATGACCAACATTAGTCACTCTGACCTGAATTAACACCTTCTTTTTTTTTTTTTTACATGTTAATTGTCTTATACTTCAATTTTGCAGCTAGCAAATACAGGTAATTCTGATTAAAGGTAGATTTTCCAGTACCTTAATTCTTGTGTATGTGTCTGGTACGATTGCACTGCCACCATTGGCCTCGATTTGTTCTTTCAAAAGCCCAAACCAGTTGTTCATCTCCTCTTCTGTCGAGCAGTACACGATGATAGGATTTAAGCTGACCCCTACAAAGGTCAAAGACAAGGGGTCAGAGGTTAGGTCAGATGACTACGACCAGTGACCATCTGGATCTCTTTAAAACCTGCAACAGGTTGCTGAATATTTTGGTGAATCTCTTGTTTTTAAGTATAGATGCATTCGTCTAGATACTGTTGCTCTGTTTCATGTCACTGTTGACACTTCTGACCCTGAGAGCAAATAATCTGTTTCAAGAGCTCTTAACATTACAACATGCCATGCATTTGCAGGAAACCAGTTGTCCCTTCTTGAAAACAGCTATTCTGAAAGTATGCATCAAACCTGGAATCTCCCTTTTATCAGACCCACATTCCAGCCATTATCAGCGTAGATATCAGCCACTCTGACCTGCCCTGTACAGTCATTTCCAGTTAGGTGTGATGTGTTCTTAGCAGAGGCATGTGTTCATGTGCAAGACTTGGTCATTTTTTCCCCCCCAGAATACATATTTAGTCAGAACTGGAAATGCTGCTGTGTGCCTCATAGATTCCCAAATCTCACTCCCAGCATTAATCTAAGACATCATCTTTCCAATCTAAAATACAGTAGTGAGTCCTATCTGATATAATTTTGTGGCAAATAAGAAGATTTATGTGACTTAACATCACATAACGGTTAAGCTTTAATTCTTTTTCATTTAATCATGGCCACATTGACTCATCTTCCGAGAACGTTAAGCATAGTTTGAAGCATTTTGTTGATTGCTCAGCATGACAAAGCAATAAAGTCAATATTTTCTTATGTGGTAAATTCTCATAAAAATGTTATAAGCAAACTTGTGTGTTCAGGTCCAGTGCTCTGGAATGTGGAGTACTTTAACTGTGAAGGAGAGGTGAAGAGGGAAAGGGCCCTCGTAGATCCACAGCTGAGCGAGTTCAGGCGCACCTATCGTATAACAAGGGGGGTCTTGAGGACAATTTATCTCTCTTCTGACTAGTGGCAAATGGAGTTTACATTGTGTTAGTGCTTTTGAACCTCTGGAATGTCCGAACATGGGAAGTGGTTTTGGGCCTACATAGTGTGGCTTTACAATGTAAGCCTCACCCGTCTTTTGTTTTCTGGTTAGTTGAGAGTCACAAATTCCACTCTTAAATATATAACTGAGAATAACAGGGTTTGGAATTTTAAAAAAGACCTCCAAAATGTAAGAAATAAAATATTAGAGAAACACAAAACTTTGTATTGGGCAATTATTATAAGTATGATAACTAAATCTCCCCATCACTTTATCTTTTTGTTTCATGCCTACCTTTTCCTGTTCGTTCAACCCTGGATTATCAAGCACACTCACCGTTTATCTGGAATGCAAATTCCTGCAGATCACCAAAGCTGTTCCTGTTCTGCAGCTTGCAAATTGTCAGCTCTTTGAGAGGAAGTGTTCCCTGTACAACAAAAATAAATCATAGGGAGTTTAGTAGTCTGACTTTATAGTGAATTAAATAAAAAAATGTATATAGAGAGCCATTAGAATATCTACATTGAAAATATGGGATTCAAAATAATTTATATTATATAATATATTTTTAAAACAGTAAAAAAAAACAATTTGACAATAAAATTACAATTTATATTATATAATAACATTTTATATATGAATAACTTTAATTTAAAACTTGGAATGATTAGAAAGTTTTAAGATTTTATTTTAATTTTATTTAAAAAAAAACAATGTTACATTGTTATGAAAATTATGACACTTTAGATGTCTGTCACATTGATACATTCAGTATCACACAATACTCTTTCAATGATAATGAACATTTATTACCGTCGCCTCCCAGTGACTCAGGTTAATGAATACAGACATAATAAAACCTGATTAATACAGGTCACAAATTTTATGATTGAATACAACTTAGTGTGACACTTTTGGCATGGAGAGGTGACACATTTAACATCATCATAAAGCATAGAAAATCTGTAATATCCGTCTCCGTTACTGCATGACTCAAACGACAGTTCGTGCCTAAGGCAGTGACACAAGCATGGACATATATGGAGCTCCTTTACATTTCGGCCTGTGGTATGCATTGTTTATTGTGTGTAACAAAATGAGTACAAGTAGGTGCATCTTTTACCTGGTATGTGAGTCCAGTTGTGTTGTTGGAGACAAAATGAAGATGGGTTTGGAACAGGTCCAGATAGCAGTCATGCACATCCTGAAAGAACAGACACATTCCATCAGCTCAGCATCGACACAATCAGAGGATCATTTTGGGTAATGCTGCTTTATAGGTTTGAATTTAACAACACAGGCGGATTAAAAGATTTCACTCTCCCATAGTCTGAATAGCAAGATTTTCAAAGGTCATGCTGAAGGCAAACTCCAAACAAGATGCAACATTTCACCCAGACAAAATTAAAAAAAAAATAGACAGGGCATTAATATGTGGTAAATGTAGCAATCTTGCTCACAATCCCTGGAATGAATGGTTAAATACTCCTGTGTAAATCAAGTCTCTGTGAATACTTTCTGAGTGTTTGTTTGCTTTAAAGACTAGTTTAAAGCAGCTAACGTTGATTTATCACAGACAGCTCATTTCCTTTCATCTGATCTAGGTCTTTACCACGTTACAGAATATGCCATTACCACAAATACTGTTAGGTAACATTTCCTTTCAACTGTAATGTCACCGCTGTACAGTATGTTCCCCTTTGACCTCACCCTGTGTTGGGTTATTTTTCTTCCCTCACCTTCACACTCTTTTTTTTCCCCCAGTATGACTACATGTTATCAAACCAAAGAGATTCCCACGCTTCAGAGCAAATGTGTAATATATCAGCGGTTTGATCAGTGCGCTCTGCCCCAGGTAATCTCAGCAACTCTGAGCCATTTCACGACACCTCACATCCCTGCGTGTTCCAACACGGCCTAAACTCCCCAAACCGAGTTGCATCAATTAATCAGCAAATGCACGTACGTCATTCCCACAGTGCTTCATACAACCACCATGTGACATCTTGTATCTTCCACCTGTTTGTTATGCATTACCTCATAGAGAGTGAGTAAGTGACTGTCACGGCTGCTTAGACCACCTTAATCATCATTTGAAAGTCTGTTTTGAAAGGTTTATTGAATGATTATTCTTGACGACTGTGTGTTTGTTTTGGAGTTTGATTGGATATGTGTTTTAGATGCGAGTTGGTGTGTCTTACCTGGCAGTGCAGGAAGCGGAAGCGGACTTTGGAGCTGTGGATCATTCTGCCGTAGTTCTTTACGTTGATGCTGCTCTTTTTCCATCCACTAACTGGGTCATAGGGGAACGGAGGGTCCCATTTGATGTTCTCAATCGCCTGGAGATGTTTCGGTGACATTTCCTATGTCAACGCAGTGTTAAAAGTTAGTTCCTTTTCTCAATAACATCTGATATGCAAAGATGTACTTCTTAAATGTGAAAGCCTAGCTAATAGGGAATGTTTTCAGAACTTCGGTTAACAGTTTTCTCAAAGTTACAAGCAAAATATGTTCTTAGAATGTTTTTAAGTTAACAGCTTAAAAAAACATTCACAAAATGTTAGCATCAAAATATTATTTATATGTTTACATTCTAAGAATGTTGTCGTAAGTTATGACGACGCTATTTTCAAATATTCTGTGAACATTCAAAGCTTCCCATTTTGAATAAAGACTTAATGGAAAATGTTCTTAGAACATAGCCTTGTTTTCTGGTAACATTCTACAAACATTTTTACGTAACATTTTTCATTTTTATGTTTTGTTAAACGTTAGTATAACCAAAGAAAACTGACGTTTTGAACCTTTGCAACTTTTGGAAAATTTAAGAACTTTTTGTAATTTAAGAAAAATCTTAGGAAAAGAATCTTAGAACATTATCTGGTAACATTCTGCTAACATTTCCAAAGTGTTAGCACAACCAAGGAAACATTTTCTCACAACATGCAAAAAATTGGATGTTTTGAACATTCACAGAACTTTTCATGATTTATTGAGAAGGTTAGAAAATCATTAGCTGGAAGGTTCCTCACCTTTCTTGGTGTTACGGTGCAGAGAATGTTGATGATGCTATTGGACTTCTCCTGACCCTCCTGCGGGTATTTTTTCCGGAGCAAACGGCTGCTGCTCAGAAAACGGTGCACAAAACAGACCCTAGTTAGTCAAGTATAGGGTTGTGGGATAAGAAAAAATGGATGCGACCCCACACGGGTTATCTTGACTCAGGATGATCAGTTAATCATGCATCAGTTAATAATCAGAGTCAATCTGTCTGTGAAGACTCTGGTGCTCAGTGTCCCACACAAAAGATTACATCACCATTACACATGTCCATTCTTCCTTAGCTTGCACTAGTCAACATATCAGTTTTACATCTCTGTCTGCACCATTTAAAGAGAAAAAACAATAAAGCTTGTGTTACAAACCACGATGCCCCACTCATGAAATGCCTTTTGTTACCCATGACCCCCATTTATAATCATTAGCGTCAGATCTATATAATGAAGTCCTTCCTGCCCAACGATAAGCTAAGGAAGTCAAAGTCAGCGAGGAGATCATCCTCAGCAAGAGAGACATCCTCAGTGACTCCCATGTTTTTCTTCTCTCTCTTTGTCAATCTGTCTCTGCTTTGAATGCAATTAGCATAACAACACTGGGCTCATTCATGCAGACAATAATGGGAAGTATCGGTGATTTACTAGGGCTCAGGGATGAACGTGTTTGGCATCCGGAAAATTCATCCGGGAGAAGAATGCAGATTGTAGGCAGTTTGTTACACAGAACATGCTCGTAAAAGTGATGAAAGTTGGACAGCGACAACTTTGTAAATTTACGTAACTATTTCCAGCGGATCACCTTTTGTTTCACCATTCAGTGGACTTACTTTAAATCTGGGTCCTGGGTCCCGCTACTCTAAACTCTGATCTGATATGATCGCAGTAAAAATACAAAGACTTTTTTTATGGTCTCGGACTCTGAACCCTAACTGAACCTAGTAACTTACATTCAGAGCACATGCAAACCAGACACAACAGACAAACAGTCTGATTTAAAATAGGCCAACTGTCTATTTTACTGACAGGTAGTCAGAAGAGTTGTCCAAATTGGACAGCAGTAAATTACACGGATCGCTGTCGCTAGCAGTGCAAGCACAATAGTATTACTTTCTGCGCAGGATAAACCCAATTCTCTCAAAAAACCACGAAACCTGAGAGTTCTACCCTTCCCTGAAGGCTGCACTGGAAACAGAAATAGATCTAACTTCATTACACTTGTGAATTCTGTCAGCAGATGAATGTATCAGTCAGTGTGAACTGTGAAGTGAGATCCTGACGCTGAGCTAATGAGCTTTACAGACAGCATCATTACACCGCTAAATTCAAATCACTAACCCGTGTTCATCATGTCAGTGTGCAACAAAATATCATTTTTCAAGGAGTATTTTTGTCTTGTTTTCCATTAAAACGTCATCATATATTACTAAATCTTTTAAGCAGCAAAATGGCAAAAGCTATTTTTCCCCCACTGGCAAATTTTCCTTCTTTTAAATATAAAAAATATGTCAAATTTAAATAATATTTTAAGTAAATTAAAATAATAATAATAATAATAACAATAATAAATATTTTAATATTTAGATTGCTAATGGGGTGAGGAAAATTATATTAATTCAAAATATATTTTCTGAAAGCAAATCTTATAAATTAATATCTTATACACTTTAAAATAAAATGTTTTTGTTGTTGTTGTAAAAAAAACAGATTGAATAGAATAAATACTATTTCAGTTTTTTTCTGGTTTAAAATTTCATGTTTAATTAAATGTGTTATGTGCAGTTGTGTGTATTTGTGAAATTTATCAGACAATAGTTTCTACAATTGTTTTAAATGTACACAAGTTTGCTTCTCAAGTAAATGTATCTGGTTTTAATTATGATTAGACATTTCTACTGTAAAACAAGACAAAAAATATTGATGTTTGAGCTATAATATTGTTATTTATTTTCCAAACTTATGGCATTTCAATCCAATCCAAACTCGTACATTAAACCTCAAAACATTTCATGACATCCCTCTTGTTTGCATGACATGTCTTCATACTTTTAAAGCTTGATAGTTTTAAGGTAGTTTCTCGTGGTTCTTACCTGTTCCTGCGAATGAAGCTCTTGCTGGAGAACCTGAAGTTGTGTTGAGGGACACATGACATACTACTCCCCATGCTGATCCTGGGACAGTGTGTGTATCTCCTCGATGAGAGAGTGCTGGTGTATCTGCCTGCAAGATAATTTAGTGATCACTGTTGTAATCCAACCTCCCTTGAGTGAGTGAGTGAGTGTGTCTGTTCACCGGAGAGGCGAGACTGATACTGAAGCAGCAGACAGGCGAGAGGGGAGTGTATGAGAGAGGGAGTGTGTCAGCGGGTGGAGATAAAGTGAGGTGTGTGTGGGCAGGGGGGAAGGAGGGAGACGAAGACGGGGGACCAGAGCAATGAAGTTCACACCTTCTGCTTGAGATCCCTTCACTAAATAAAGCCTAAATGACAAAGGGGAGCGTGTCGTTTTTCACACCTTATAGTGGGCAAATGGCACTGATTTGAATGTTTGAACAATCTGATGAAAGAGTATTAAAGTCTGAATGGAGCCTGCTGGTGTCACTTAAGAGGTCACAGCAAACATGTCTGGACATGGACATGCTCTCAATACTACAGGCTGATTATATTATTCACCAAAATAATTAATATATTTAAGGTGTCTGGAAATCTGTGTAATGAAAAAGTTCTAGAACACTTAAAAATCACTAAATGTCCACAATTTTCTTGCATTTTATTTTTGTTTATTATAGATTTTTTTTCTTACTCTTCCTGGCAGTATTTTTGTTTCATAATAATAAAAATAATAATAATTGTAAAAAATTAGTGAAGTTAAAAAATGCTAATTGGGTAAGAATAAATTAAATGTAACAGAAATTTTCTCTGCCATCTTATAATATCTTAAACAATTTTGCTTCTCATTCTTGTTTTAAAGATGTTTAGACAGAAATATGGAATACTCCGTTTTCTTGAGTGTTTTATTGTATATTGTTGTGTGTGTGTGTTTATGATTTTATTACCATTCCTGACAGTATTTTATTTTGTTAATAATATTTTTAATATTTAATATAATAATAATAATAACAATATAATTTATAATTTTTTTTGTTTATTATTAATATGATTTTATTGCTATTTCTGGCAGTATTTGGGTTTTATTTTATTATATTATATTATATTATGTTTAAGTATGTATTAAGTATATATATATATATATATATATAAAATAGTGCTGTCAAACGATTAATCGCAATTAATCGCATATAAAATAAAAGTTTTTGTTTGCAGAATATATGAGTGTTCTGTGTATATTTATTATGTATATATACAGTGGGTACGGAAAGTATTCAGACCTCCTTAAATTTTTCACTCTTTGTTATATTGCAGCCATTTGCTAAAATCATTTAAGTTAATTTTTTTTCCTCATTAATGTACACACAGCACCCCATATTGACAGAAAAACACAGAATTGTTGACATTTTTGCAGATTTATTAAAAAAGAAAAA
>NW_015547678.1:285203-298581 GCF_001515605.1 Sinocyclocheilus anshuiensis
TTGACAGCACTAATATATATATATATATATATATATATATATATATATATAATGTATATGTGTGTGTGTTTGTGTGTGTGTAAAATATATTACCATTTTCACAACTTTTTTATAACAGTATTGTTTTGTTGTTATTTACTTTTTTAGTTTTGTTGATAATGGAGGTTACTGGCTTGTTTCATTCATTCATTCATTCTTTCATTCATTCATATTTTTAAAATGCTATATCACCATCAAAAGCTACATTCATGGCAAAAATATAATTACAAATAAAAAACTTTCTAACATTACAAAATCAACTATATAAAAGTAAATCTACAAAAATTTGATAATTTTAGGATCTATATTTCTAAGCAGGTAATCACATTACACTCGTCTGTACTTGCTGTGAACATGGCGCTCGTGACTGTATGGTCTCTGCGTGTTTGCAAATGTGTGAGATATGATCTAATCAAATTAAAAGTGCAACACTCCCTGTATGCAACCAAGGAAGCACAAGTGAATAATCCCATCCTGGTGAGGGTTTGTATCCCTGATATCTTCCAGCTGTCAGACATGCAGATTGCCTCAAGAATATTACATTAAAACAAATGGAATTACAAGTTCTGTGTCTTAATGATGATTAGCTATTGCATGAGGCATTCTGTGTTTGAATGCATTCTTTGAATGGTTCTTCTAATGACGTGTAAATGTATGTGTACGTAAACTCCATGTAAGCATTTCAGCTCTTGCCATTTATGGTTTCATTCCCACAGCATATTTTCAAACAAACCCTCAGAAATGACATTTTAGAGGTTATTGTTCTAGTGTGGGTGGTTGCTGATTCAAACCAGCTGAACTAGGAAATGTAAGTGAGGCCATGCCGGAGGCTCTAAACTGACACATTCCATCTCAAGCATTCCTCAATTCACTATATTAAACAGCTACAGCACGTTTATACTCTTATCAGATACTATGCCATTGTTTATAGCTTACTGAGAAGTTCCGTGGTTCAGACTAATACTAGCTGAAGTTCGGAGTAATAAAAAACAAATCATGGCACAAATCTGAGGATAGCATTCCTCTGTTTTATTAACTCACGAAGGTCCTCTGTTTTTTAAAATAATAAATATGGTGAAGGCAGTGGGTGATAAAAGAAATATATTCTTGAAAGAGCTCTTTCATAGAGCTGTCATGGAAAAACAGAGATGATGTATCATTCTGCCGTTCTCGGTCTGAACACTGCAGATCTACACTATGAGTCATGAGGTGCTCACTCTGTATCAAGCTCGGAGTCTCCTAAAGGAAATTACAGTGTAAGAAAAAACAGGGAAACATCTGACATAGTCTGGGAAAATCTCACTTCCAGTCATATGAGTTTCTGTCTGCTCATTTGCGTTTCAGTTGCTTTTTAGAATACAGGTCAGATGTTAGGGAAGGGTTGGATCCGGGATTTTCAACCTTTACAAATCCCTCCATTCTGACTCTCAGTCAACTTAGAGACCCCCTATATTTCTAAGATCTTACACCTAAAATCATTTTCATTAATAACATTAACGAACACGATTACCTTTTATATTGCTTAATATTTAATTAGCACATTTACAAATATATTTTATATTTATTATTATTATTTTATTTATTCATTTAAATTATATTTGGAGGTTTTTTTGCACATTATTTGTCAGGGGTCACTCAGTGAGAATTTTTTAAAGAAATAAATACTTATATTCAGCAAGGGTGCATTAATTTAATGCACAATTTTTTTTACGTTGTTACCACAAATATCAGTTTCTACAAAAATATTAAGCAGCACAACACTGATAAATAAAAATAAATATTTTTAATATAGCATTTTAGAATGATTTCTGAAGGATAATGTTTCAAAAAATATATTAAAAGAAGTTATTTTAAATTGTTAAAATATTTAACAATATAATTTTTACTGTATTTTTGTTTAAATAAATGCAGATTTTCAACAACATTTAAAAAAGCCCTCAAACCTTTGACAAAATAAACCCCTTTTGGATTTTAGTATACATAAGTTTTCTTATTTTTATGGCATTATAAGGTTCAATAGTAGTTGTATACTATGATGAACTACTATAATTATGATAATATAACTAAACAATTTGCTTACACTAATGTTCTGTATGTAGAATAATCATTGTCTAGTAACAGCATACTATTGTGAATTTATATAATCCATAAAAACAGAAGGTTTACATTAGGCCCGTGTTTTTGAAAGTTGTCACAAAGGAGAAAAGACGGATGTGGAAGGAAGTGGAAAACCAAGCCAAACACAACAGTGTGTCTGACTGCCCACAACATTTTATGTGAATAGCTTTTCTTCCGATCTTATTGAAAACAATCAGTGCTTCCTTTTCTGTTTGGATCCTATATGGGGTTAAATGCTTAGCCTGTGTGTGGATTATATCTTCAAACAAATGGAGGAAATATATGTAATTCTCAGTCACCATTTACTTATGATTCATATCCCTAATATTCATTTTGACCACACTTTGACCTGCGTATTACACACCTAATACTATGACAGTATCTATTACATAAATACAAGTAGACCGCTATTTGAAATAAAGATGTTTTAAAATAAGTTTACAGGAAAAATGATCTCAAACATCGTGATAAGACTGACTTTAGTTCGCAATGTACTATCAAAGTCATGAATCCTTCAGACAAAATCTCACACACTGTGCATTGAGCAAGGCTATCGGCACGACCCTGTCTGGGAAGTCCCTCTGCAATGTTTTTTCAGACTTGCTGGGTGCGTTAGAGGTGCTAACTTCACACCTCTGGCTGTTTTCAATGGACCACGTGTGCAAGAGAGAACCATGGGTGTCAGAGCTCTCACAGTACAAAAAAGCAGGGTGTAAGAGGAGGAATAAACAAGGCTTTGAAGGGCCACATCAAACAGGTGAAAGAGTTTTTTTTTTTTTTTTGCTAAAATGCCTTTGTGATTTTGTTTTGTAACATGTTCAACAGAAATTAGTGATAAAGATGATGCTGAGAATGTCAAATGTGCTATAATGTTTTTTTTTTTTTGCTGACACAGAATTCAGTGGAGAAAATGGAGAAAGTAGAACTATGAGAAACCAAATCCTTCCTTGTTCCCTGGAATACATGCAGGTGCTGAATCGATTTTTGAAGGATTGCTCAATATCCAACAACGTTTGTCTTTAAATATAATGTCATAATTCTAGGGAAGACAACGTAGTACTTTATATACCATTCAAAGGTTTGGGGGCCGTGCGATTTTTCAACAGGGACACCTTACATTACATTGCTCAAAAGTGACAGTAAAGACATTAAGTTTAGAACAGATAAATGAATGAATGTTATTTTGAACTTTCTGTTTATCAAAGAATCCTGAAAATTATTCAGTTATACTAAACCTGTCGTTTATGCTATTGAAAATAAAAAACAATGAATTACATTAAAAAAAAATCAGTATTAAGCAGCACAGTTGTTTTCAATATTGATAATTTTTTTTACATTTTATTATTATTATTATTATATTTTTTTTTTTTTACCAAATCAGCATATTAGAATGATTTCTGGAGGATCATGTGACACTGAAGATTGGAGTAAAGGCTGCCTGCCATCACAGGAATAAAATATTAAAATGCAAAAGAGTTTTAATTAAAAAAAAAGTTTTAAAATTCAATACAATTTTACAATATTACTGTTTTGCTGTATTTTTGATCAAATAAAAAACACCTGGGTGAGAATAAGCGATGTCTTTAAAAAAAAATAAACATCATAACATTTCACATCATAAATGAATATAAAATCTGTAATAATTATCATACTTAAGCTCACCATGCATTTATTTGCACAGAAATACAGTAAAACAGTAATACTATTACAATTTAAAATAACTGTTTTTAAATAGCTTTGACGGCAAAGCTGTATTTTCAACAGCCATTACTCCAGCCTTTAGTTTAGTGTCACATGATCCTTCAGAAATTATTCCATTATGCTGATTTGCTGCTAAAATAACATTTCTTATCATTATCAGTGTTGAAAACAACTTAAAATTTTTGTGGAAACCATGATACATTTTTTCAGGATTCTTTGATGAATAGAAAGCGAATATTTGAGAATATTTCATCAATTTAATGCATCCTTGCTGAATAAAGTATTCATTTCTTAGGGGAAAAAACAACAACCTTACCCCTAACTTTTGAATGGTAATGAAAATTAAAAAGTACAAATTCTTATATAGTGTGTATCTAATATGATACAAAAAGCTAGCAGAGGTTGGTTTACGGTGACTGGGTATATAGCCGCTGGACAGACACTGGGGCCGTGTTAGCGTCTCCTCTGCTGTACAGCTATGCCTGCAGCTGCTTTTCCAGGCTGTAAACTCATCATGGTCCCTCATATCAGTGCGCTCCAGGGCTCGGGACATGCGCAGTGGCTTGCAACAGAGCCCCCAGCCCCCTACCCTCATTAACAGAGCTGCCTAACAACAGACGGCTATGAGCGGAATACACAAACACAGATGCTAAAATAACAGAGGACAATACTGCAGTCCTGAAATGAATCTTTTCCTTAAAGCAAACGCTAACGTACATCATATCAGATGTACTGCCCAAATGTGTCTCTACATGTGCGTAAGCGTACAGCACAGGTGTTCGTGCCGTGAAGCTGAGGTCACGGTGGGTAAAGCGAGAGTGCTCAGCTGTTTGCTTACATCAGTCAGAAAGCAAAACTCTAATGGGCTCAGCTTTGGAGGGTCTTGCTCTTAATCCAAAAATCATTTTGTTTATTAAAGGGACAGATCACCTAGTAATTCAATTCTGTCATTATTTACTCACCCTCGTCGTCTTTATGGTGTTTAAGCTAAAGAGATGTTTAGCAGAATGTCCAAGCTGCTCTTTTCCATACAGTAAGTGGATGGTGCCCAGTCCAGACATTAAGCAACATTAAACTACTCCATACAACTCATGCACTCCTGAAACCATTTGTGAGAACAAACTGAGGTTTTAAATAAAATAAAATAAAATCTTGCTTGACAGCTTTGGTCACCATTCACTTTCATTGTAAGCAGCTTGAATATTCTGGAATGAATCCTTTTATTTTCTACTGAAGTAAGTCATTCAGGTTTTATAACACATGAGGGTGAGTAAACAATGACAGAATTTTATTCTTTTAACTCTTTGCGCCATTATGTGAAGTTTTTTAACATGTAACTTGCACAAATGCTAATACATAAACCCAGTAGCACCTTCTTCTGATATTAGTTTGTTCAAAAATGAAAATTATATCATAATTTACTCACTTTTGTTTCAAACTTGTATTATTATTTATTTGTTTTCTCCTGTGGAACATGAAAGATGATATTTTGAGAAATGTCTGTGTTTTTGGTTTTTCTTTTGTCAATAGGCACAAAAACCAACATTCTTTAAAATATCCTCTTTGTGTTCTGCGGAAGAAAGTCAGTCATACAGGTTTGGAATGGCATGAGGGCAACATAATCTTTATTTTTGGGTGAACTATTTCTTTATTAACGTGTCAAAATAATTGTTCAAATGAGATTAAACTCAAATTCCACCTGAAAACAGCTTTATTTCATTTACAGTAGTGTTTTGATTTTATACAGCAGTATATTGCTCCATTTGACAGTAGTGCAAAAAAATCATGTTTGTTCTTAAATATAGCAAAACATAACCGGCACAATATAAATAACACATTCGACAACATTACAATCCAAAAAGAAAGCCACAGTTACATTGACATTGCACAAAGTTTCAGGATATTTGGTTATATACATATACTGTAATTCCTTTCTGTGGGGTTGTGGTCCTGTGGCGTTATGCATGTATGGTCAAAGTGCAGGATGCTTCACCTCTACAGAAACACACATACACAGCACTCTGATCTCCCTAGACACAAACTTATACTGCCCTTAAACAAGTTTCTCTGAATTAACAAAGTCCTTTAAAAAAGGAAACAAAATCCTAACTTCTCAGAAGTTTTGAAATCGTATAATACTATGCTACATTTTAAAACCGATGTAAAATGGCAGAGAGCAGGACTGACTTAAAGGTATAGTTCCCCAAAAATGAAAATCATTTACTCAGCCTTATGTCATTTCAAAACCTATTTTTCTCTTAAAAAAATAAGATATTTAGCAGAATGTCCAAGCTGCTCTTTTCTCATACAACTGTCTTTATTCCCATCTACTTAAAATTGTACAGACAATTCTTCTAAATATATTCCTTTGTGTTCTACCTAATAAAGAACGTCATACATGTTTGTAACAACCATATTTTGGGGGAACTATCCGTTGTTTTGGGGTGATCTGTGCTCTCATCAGATAAATCACTAATTACTCACCGTTCACTCATCTACCCATCTGAGGTAATATGCATTGGTAGTGGCCGTTACCAATGACATCACAACACAACACATACTATCTATATCAAGTTGTCAAATCTGACAGCCCTGGCAAATAAACAAAGTTTTGAAAATGCAATACACAATGACATGGTTTACTAACTAAAGACTTGTGGCAAAATCCAAATAAATGTGACATACAACATATAGGAGCTTATAATAGCAGAGTTACTCACATTGAAGGGCTTGATATTAAAGTGTCAGTGTTACCGATTACCCGTTGAATCAGAATTGGTTCTGAGCACCTTTCACCCTTTCGAAAACATGAGAAATGAGAAAGTGCAGCTTTAATCAATGTCACAGCTAGTTTTAGGTATGGCTATGGTCTTCATTAAAAAGACATTTCTCCTGCTTAGTGATATAGACGTGTCATATTAGTAAAGTTTGTACTTTTGTAAGGCTTGAAATACATGACTGTAGAAAACAAACCAAACATGTCCGTTAGATAAAACACTAAATACCTGTTCTTCCTAAATCTCACATTTCATACCAAACACCAGTGCTTCTATGACATGTACGTAGTAAGTATGTCCATTAGAACGTTAAAACTATATTTCCCCTCTTAAGTCAGAGGTGGTCCTTGAAACATCTCTGAAATAGTGTCATATGTTTTTATATTACATTTAATAAATAAATAGGAAAATAAGTGAAACATATATTATGTTGTCAACATGATCTGACACACTCAGGTGTACGTAGTGTAGAATCCATCCACCGTTTTGTGTGAATTTTCTGCTTCTAAATGTCCATGCGCATCTGTGGTGAGACAGGGCAGCACTGCACATTACTACCACCTAGTGTGGCACAGCAGCACTACAATATTATTTTCTGCCAGGACGAAATTTCTGTAAACATGCGTGGCAGAACCCGTCAAGAGCTACATTCCTAAAGTTTTTCATTCTTTTTTGTTTTGTTTAATATATTATTTCTTAATATTTAAAAAAAAAATCATAAACATAAATATACATTTAGATATACATCATACACAAAGTGACCTCAAAATGGCAGAGCAACATTATTTTGCACTTTCAAGCACTGGGGTTTATAGGGTGAGAGTTGTGGAGGCTTAGAGTGTGTGTTTTTTCTTTTCATCCTTTTTTTTTTACCCTCATGATCTGCAGAATGCTGCAGTGTTCCTCCAGGCAGAAGGAGGGCACTGTGGCCCACGAAACACTCCTCGTCTGATGCTCAAACCGAGCAGTTGCGCCTCTTGGCCACACAGGGCAGGCCGCTGGAGCTAAGCCGGGTCTTTACCCTTTGTCAAAGACTGGTGGAGGAGACGGAAAGAGTGGGAGAGGACGGAGGAGGAAAGTTGAGGAGCTCCAGAACAGCGACTCCCACGCTGCTACGGCGCGTGAACATACACGACGCCGCCACCCATTTGTTGCTACGAGGGTTGTACTTTTCTATGGAATTGAGACTAGAGCTGCCATCATTGCCTCCAACCGCATATAGCCAGCCATCCATAGCGACCAGGTCATGGGTGCTCCTGAAGATCAAGAGAAGAGATGGTCCATTAGGAACCGAATGATTTTTTGCACTTAAAAGGGTAGTTTCTTCCTTTAACGGGTTGGTTAACCCAAAAATGAAAATTCTGTCATTAATTACTCACCCTCATGTCATTGCAAACCTTTAAGACCTTCGTTCATCTACGGAACACAAATGAAGGTATTTTTGATGAAATTCAAGAGCTTTCTGTCCCTGCAGACAACAACGCAACTAACACATTCAAGGCCCAGAAAGGCAGTAAGGACTTCGTTAAAATAGTCCATGTGACATCAGTGGTTCAACCGTAATGTTATGAAGCTACGAGAATACTTTTTGCCAATTCAACAATTTCTTCTCTTCTGTGTCAGTCTTCTAAGCTTGTTCACGACAGTACCTTGACACATGTCTGTGACACAGAGTAGAAGAAATTGAAGTCATTATTTTTGTTTTCTTTGCACACAAAAATTATTCTCGTAGCTTCATAACATTACGGTTGAACCACTGATGTCACATGGACTATTTTAATGATGTCCTTAGTACCTTTCTGGGCCTTGAACGTGGTAGTTGCATTGCTGTCTATGCAAGGTCAGAAAGCTCTTGGATTTCATCAAAAATATCTAGTGTTCCGAAGATGAATGGTCTTATGGGTTTGGAATTACATGAGGGTGAGTAATTAATGACAGAATTCTCATTTTTGGGTGAACTATCCCTTTAAACAAATGCTTGAAGATCACTGTCAAACCTGCGGATGTTCATTGGGGCCACTCCCTCCCAGGTGTTGGTTTTCGGATTATATCGTTCCACTGAATTTAGGCAGCTGGTACCATCATTGCCCCCTGCAACATAAAGCATGCCCTCCAATACAGCAACTCCTGCGCTGCTCCTCCTGCTCAGCATGTTGGCAATGGCAGTCCAGACATTATTCTAAAAATAAAAAAACATCCTTCGTCATTTACTTAACCATGGAGAGAAAACATAAAACACACCCCGGAGATGTTTTCAACATGTCAGAGAGACATGTGTCACCTACCTGAGGGTCGTACTTTTCTACCGTTGCTAAGTGTGAGGAGCTGTCATACCCACCGACCGCGTACAAATTGCCATCTAATAGAAGAAATAGGAGAAACAGGTTCATGTTTGCTGTTCAATTTCAAACTGCTTAAGATACAGAGGAAGTGCTTTTACATTTGCTCTTTACATTTATTAGTACATTAGTATTACATATTTCTACCTAATGTGGCCACTCTAACGTATCTCCTCCTGGTGCTCATGGCAGCGATGGAAGTCCAGGTACTGGTCAGAGGGTCATACCTCTCCGCACTGCAGACAAAATCAAAGAGAGAGAGACTTGTCAAAAGATTAAAAAAAAAAAAAGAATATTAAAAACTTTTATTTTTAATATATACAAATATATTTGAGATACTTTTTATTATTAAATTATATTTAATTTAACAGACATTTTAGATTTACATTTAATGCTTTTTATAACTTTATTATTACTTTTCACATCTGTTTGTCTAGATAGTATACCTGTTGAGACAAGAAGCACCATCGTATCCTCCTGCTGCATACAGCAGCCCATGCAGGACTGCCACACCTAAACAGCTCCTCCTCGTTCCCATAGACACCTCAGGTTGCCACACATTAGTTACAGGGTCATACGACTCTACAGTAGCCAAATCAGAAGTGCCATCATACCTGGTTTGGGGAAAGCAAAAGAGAGACAAAGATGAACAATAGATCTTTCACATGTGTTTTTGTATATATTGCATCTTTATTATGCAAGTAAAGACAAGACCGTCATCATTCACAGAAATTCATTAGTCAACAGCTGACACATTTCCTAACTAATCTTAGGTAACTTCTTGATTGCTTCAGCAAAGGTAATCTTAAGAAAATAATGTGGCTTTCTGAACATTCTGTTCTTTTTGTAATGTAATAAATCAAATCTGGATGTGTGGCCTTGGCTGCGGTGTTGCATCTTGCTGTTTTTTTTCAGCATTGTGCATTATGATAGCACTTTCTATTCTATTTTAATTCTACTTTATCTATATTTATTAAATAAATAAAATAAATTATGGGTGCTGCATTTTAAAGATGCTGTATCAAGTTAAAGACTGTTCAACTTCTATGGAAGCCCATTTCTGCCACGTAAGAAAAAAAACTGGTAAATGCCCAGTTTGACCATTTTTATGCTAAAGCAGGAGAGACACACACATTGATGCCTCAAAACTTAAAAGGTCCACAATACAAGTGTCTCTACCACTTTAGTTTGCCGTTATAAAAGGAAAAAACAGTTGATTCTCCGACAAAGATGAGGCTTTTGGGTCTGCGTACCCTCCCACAGCGTAGAGCTTGTTTCCAATAGCAGCCACTCCGACTCGTGCCCGCCGCGTCGACATGGATGCAACCATGTGCCAGCGGTCTGTCCTAGTGTCATAGGCCTCACAGTCTCCATGAATGGCAAAAAGACTGCCCCCACCTGAAAGACATTTAGCATTTAAATCAACCCACTGACATATGTGCATGTGTTTTATGTGCTCTTGTCCTGATTTACAGACCTACAGCAAAGAGCACCGGACTGGCTCCCTCGCAGCGGCGCGGTCGGGTGCGGCTGTTACTGAGAACACCCCTCTGCTCGGGCATCAAGTGATACTTCAGTGCCTCGATCAGCAGGTCTTTGCACTCGGAGTGATGACGCACCAGCAGCTCCGTATCCACATTACTCATCAGGAAGTCTCGTGTCAGCAGGGGCAGACGCACACACTTCATCAGCTGAAGACATGGATGGAAAGAGTGAGAGGTAAGACGTGTGTGTAAAAAGGATTAAAGAAAGCAAAGGGAGGGAATAGAGAAACGAGTATCGATTTGCAGAGACTTAATCCTTTATAAGCATTAATCCTGTGATTTACTGTGATGTTGCTAAAAGCGCAGTTTGACGAGAGGAATCATACCCACCCGGGGCACATGTTGCCTCCGCCCATCGATGTCATGCTTGACCCAGCTCAGCACAGCCCTGTACACCTCCTCCTCTGATGGGACATTCAGGTTATCACTAGAAATCAGATCCAGCACCTGCAGAAATCACAAGAAAGGGTTCATAACCGATCTTAAAACTAAAGGAGTGGTATGGTTTCAGTTGGACTAAAGTGTTTGCATAACTAAAAGACAAATTGCTGTTTTAATCTGAATGACGAGCATTTAAACATCTTATGTAATATATTGTACAGGACAGATGTGCTCAGTTTGAGTCTGAGCGCATCGTGTTCTGCACAGAATGTCAAAAAACAGATCTCTGTTTGAAAAAGAGCTTGTTTAAAGTCAATATTACATTGATCAACACTGACTATATATATATGTATAATTTCACCAATTCTCTATTCAGTAGACAATTTAAATATTTTAAAAATCATTGGAACCTTTATGTTATTGCACATAAATTAAAAAGGTTTGTGTAATCATAAAAAAATAAATTTAAAATATATACATTTTGTAAATACATATACACACACTACCATTCAGTTCTTTGTGGTCGGCAAGATTTTTAAAATCTCCTGTAATGCAAATTATCAGCAGCCATTATTCCAGTCTTCAGTGTCACATGATCCTTCAAAAACGCTGATTGGTGCTCAAAATGTACAGTAACATTTCTTCTTGTTATTAATGTTAAAAACAGTTGAGCTGCTTAATATTTTTGTGGAAAACATGACAATTGTTTCAGTATTCGTTGATGAATAAAAGTTCCAAATAACAGCTTTTATCATTTATTTGAAAAAAAAAAAAATAAAATTCTCTCTCTATATATATATATTAGTGCTGTCAAACGATTAATCCAAAATAAATGTTTTTGTTTACATAATATATGTGTGTGTACTGTGTATATTTATTATTTATATATAAATACACACACACATGCATGTATATATTTAAGAAAAATATGTTATGTTTATAAAAATATTTATATATAATATCAATTATATTAATATAAATATATACATGGAAATATTTGAAATGTGTGGAAATGTGTGTGTATTTATATATACATAAATATACACAGTATACACACATATATTATATAAATTAAAACTTTCATTTTGGATGCGATTAATCGTTTGACAGCACTAATATATACAGTATATAGTGCAAAAAAAACTGCCTAGTTATAGTAAGACTTCTTTTCAAAACATTGCTGCGTTTGCTTGTGTTTACTTTACGCTAACATGTCAACTTCTGGGTTAACCAATAGTGCTGAGTGAGTGTTTAGATTAAACAATGGCAGACGGGGAGGTGGGGGAGGAAAGGCTGATAAAAGTGTTTGGGAAACAGTTATCACTGTTTTTCCAATTTCATCTGCTGCTGTTAGTGATGCAAAAATTGCACACATTAGCTTTCTTTTCTTTGTGTTGTGATATAAGACTTTAGCTTACCATTACACTATCATCTAATCTACACTTGCAAAAGCACTACAGTCACAGACTGTTTGTTTATTTGGGGCAGAAGCCACAGTTAACATGGCTACAAGCATTTCCCAGGTCTTCTGAGTTAAATACGGGGCCAATGGGAGCCTCTAGCCTGCAACAGCTGTTAAGAGTGAGAGAGAATCAGAGAGAGAGAGAACGGTGGTCTATGTCATCAGCAACCTCTTCCTAATGGTTTGCTCCAATCAGTGTCTAAACATTTCATAAAATCACGCAACCTTTCAAAGCACAGAGATACTAATACCAGCAGCACTCCATTTATTCAAAAGATGCTTTTCTGCGAAGAGAGCGGATTAGGGCTGATGAAATTAGTGTCGTATGAGAGCAGGAGCTGCTTTCTGCTGATTCGCTGTCTCAGCGTCTCACTGACGTGCTGTTTTCGCCGTGTATTTGAGCGGATGATTGACACTGTATTGAAGGTGCTGACGCAGAGAGCACTTATATCAGTGTCACCGTGGGGCAATTCAGACATTTTAGCTTTTGCGAGTCGAAGAAGAGGTCAAAGTTTGGCTGATTAGCATTGTCCAGTTAGCTCCTGCTGATAGATGCTATATCTATATTATCTGGGGCCAAAAACATCTCTCTGCTTTTACAGCCATGTTCCTGTGTACAGTGGCGGCTCGTCGGGGGAGGCAGGGGAGGCACAGCTTCCCCAAAATTTTGAGGTGAAAATGGGAGGAGGACGATTTAATGTTAATACAATTCACAATTCATTTCAGTTCATGTCTCAGAATGTGTATTTTTTGTTTGTAATTTCACAGCTATAATACCATAACATGTTAATGAAGTTGGAAAGCGCGGCTTTTCTATCGCGAATGTGCCGAATCTGCTGATGTAATTACAACCGCTAATGATAGAGAAGGGGAGGGGGAGGCCGGGGGAGAGCTGAGCTCTCGTGCCTCCGTTGGTAAAACAAATTAGCCAATCACCATCGAGTGTTCACTTTCAGCGCTGAGGAGTGTTGAGAAAAGAAACCTCGCAGGGGAGGCTAGCCTCCCTTCTGGTATATC
>NW_015547678.1:298692-298910 GCF_001515605.1 Sinocyclocheilus anshuiensis
ATTTTGAAACCCACAAGCCGCCACTGCCTGTGTATGCTGACTGAATAAAATTTTTTTTTGAGCAATATGTAAAATGCTAATATTTCATTATGCTACTGCTAGGGCTGCACGATTAATCGAATGCGATTGTCATGCGCATTTTGATAGTAATGCCGGTTCTGTAATCAGCAGGAAATCATCATCACGTGCTTTCAGATGGAGCAGAATTTACTACACAG
>NW_015547678.1:299128-311570 GCF_001515605.1 Sinocyclocheilus anshuiensis
GCGTATTTGGAGTTTCAGCACGAGAGCGCCCTCTGGCCTTTGGATGGAGATTTACTGCTGATCACAGAACCGTGCTTCACTGAAAGATACGCATGACAATCGCAGCTTCGGTAGAACCGCGATCTCGATTCCATTTCGATTTATCGTGCAGCCCTATGTAATACTTATCATTTTGGGATATGTAATTATATATAAAATATGTATGCTACTGTTCAAAGATTTTTGTGTTTTTGAAAGCTTTTTATGCTGCATTTATTTGATCAAAATACAGTAAAAACAGTACAATTCTGAAATAATATTACAATTTAAAATAACTATTTTTTATATTAATATTTTTTAAAATGTCTTTTTATTCCTGTGATGGCAAAGCTGAAATTTCAGCAGCCATTACTCCAGTCGTCAGTGTCACATGATCCTTCAGAATTCATTTTAATATGATGAATTGGTGCTCAGGAAACTTTTCTGATTGTTAATGTTTTTAATGTTGAAAACATTAATGTTTTTCAGGATTCCTAGATGAATAAAAAATTTAAAAGAAAAAGAAATTCATGTTGTTAATATCCCTAAATAATATACTACAATTCAAATGTTTGGGGTTTGTTTTTATAATGCTACAAAATATTTCTATTTCAAATAGAAACAAACAAACCCCAAATTTGTAGTATGTATTGTAATATGTTATTTAGGGATATTAATGAATTTCCTTTTGTGCCGCCTTTCATGTCACAGTTTCTGGTCACATGGCTTTTACAGCTCTGAGGATTAAATCTTCTGTTCCGAGAGCGCCTGTGAGAAAAGATGGCAGAATTTGAACAACATAATTCCGAGAGACACTGCACCAGCTGAGCAACTGACATTGAAATTAATGGGAATTCTATCTGACAGCTTTCTCCAGACCTTGGGAGTTTTTTTTTCTTCTTTTTTTAAAGAGGTTGAGGGGTGGTTTAAAAGCCAGGATGTGACCAGCCTTCCTGCGCTGAAGGTCAAAATAGTACAGATCATTTGTTTTTCCTCAGACCAAGTCAAAAGAATCAAGACTTCCCAGGCGACAGGGAGGAGGAGAGAGGATCAAGAGATTCTGTTTTTAAAAAGCTCAAGGCCAATGTGACAGGAAGTGGTGTCAGTGACATATATATATATATAATTAGACATCCGTAGCCAAAACCATTTTTCCTCCAAGGATTGTTATGGCTCAACTCCCCGGCGCTCTCCATGCATCATTTAATGCATCAATTCTTTTTACATCCTGAATAAATCTATTCTTGAGTACCCTCTAGGATCAAAGTTTCTTCGTCAATAATTAAGTTTGAATTTCTGATTACCCTGGGCATTTCAATTCCTCGCACAAATATATTAATGTGTGTTTTTATTTTATTTAAAAAAAATTTTACAGCATCAGTCCTGCTTCACATTTATTATAAGAAAAAAAGTGGTCAGGTTGTTAGCTAAATTTCAGTAATTAAAAATAAAATATATTCTTTAAATTTATATTATAAATATTACATATAAAATGTAAAACTTAAACTTAACTTAAAAATTAGACTAAAATAAATAATTGTAAGCACATAAGTACTGAAATACTAAAACTGAAATAAAAATAAATTAGAGCCAAGTAAAAATATATTTTTTAAATATCTAATAAAGATATAATAACACTGAAAATGATGACAATGATTTTTGATTTTTGTGTGAACTATGTACTATGTAACTATTTAACTACATTACTGTCCTAAAGCAGATGGCTCACCTGTTTGAGCGGTAGCAGCATAAACTCCTCAGTCTTCGATACCTCTACAAAGTGCTGCAGGACATACTTATGGGCCGACTTGAGAAGGTCGCTGCAGGAGTGAGTGTCTGCAAAGCCACGGATGCCCAGGCGGTTTGAGGGGTCCAGCTGGCTCACTCCGTTGAGCTGCAGGAGACTAGCTGCAGGCAACAGGGTCTGCTCGAGGTTTAGACAAGATACAGTGGGTGAAATGAAGGAAAACTAGAATAAAGTAAGTGAATCTTTAACATCATTAGGCTTTCTTAAGGTGCGGTCATATTAACGTGAGTTTGCTTACAAAATTTTGAAGGATCATGTGACTGGGGTAATGATGCTAAAAATTCCGCTTTGAAATCACAGGCATAAATTACATTTTAAAATATATTCAAATAGAAAACAGTTATTTTAAATAGTAAAAATATTTCAAAATTTGACTGTTTTTGCTGTACTTTGGACCAAATAAATGCAGGCTTGGTGAGCAGAAGAGACTTCTTTAAAAAACATTAAAAACCATACTGTTCAAACCTTTTGACTGGTAGTGTATGCATATGCTCTTTTGAAACAGGACAAGTATCAGAAGACCTTCATTTGCAAAGATGCAAATTGTTTGCACAAACTGTCTGAACATCCCATCTTGGTACTAGTACCTCACAAAGCAAACAGGATAACCTCACACAGGGTAATTGTGAGTGTGATATATACATAATGCACTTCAAAAGACACTAAAGGTGACATACCTGCACATTTCCCTCTCCAACTACAATTTCGGCAGTGTAGGCGTACTGCACCAGCTGCTCCAGAGCCTGAGGGTCAATGTCATGCAGGGTCACATGGGTCTGACGGCTCTCTGACATCTCATCTGCACAGTCACAACACACAGTAGTGATGTGTCGTTCGCGAACGAGCCAGCCGATTCTTTGTAGCAAACGAGAAGAGCCGACTCCCGTCGGGGAGAGCCAAATCTTCAACCGGAGCCTTCTATTTTAGGCCAATTTAGCAATTGTGAATGGTTGGTGTGTTGTCATTTTTTTATTTAGTGTTATAAAAAAAGCCTTATTTTTATGCATTTTTCCATAAAAAAATAAATAAATAAAAAATACACATGTGGCTAATCACATGGGAGGACAGACTAGGATCATACCATTATGTGAAAGAAGGAATGGGGACACAAGCTCCGAAGATAGCGAGTGCAGTGGTACAGGCCTGGTACACAGAGAGAGACAGGGGAGCCGGATTTAAACGCAAGAGCGTTGGTTAAGGTAGGAACACGCTGCAATTTGTTGCAACATTGGTCCCCTCAGAGAGAGCCTTCTCAAAAACAGGACAAATAATCACAGAGAAGAGAAATCGCATCAGCACATCCAAGCTGAGGCATCTGATATTTCTGAATGCCAACCTGCCCTAAAGACTAAAGTGTTAGGCTATTATTAAAGTTTATTAAAATGTTAAATAATAATATCTGGGGGTTTTTTTGTAACGAAAAAATAAATTTCATAAAAATAAGGCTTTTATGAAAACACTGAATAAAAAATTGCTTACCAACACACAAACCATTCACAATTGCTAAATTGGGCTAAAATAGAAGGCTCAGAGTGATACTAAATAAAGAGCCATTTGGGAGCCATAAGAGCCAGCTCTTCTAAGGGAGCCGAATCTTTGAAAAGAGCCGAACTTCCCATCACTAACACACAGCAGTTTATCTCAAACCGAGGCTTTTGCAGAACACTGGTAGATTTAGGCAGTTTCCCGGGGGTTTGACAATACCGTTATGGCCCGTTCACACATACAGTGGCCTCTGGAGGGCGCTGAGTAGCTGAACTGTCCGTCAAAGCAGGTGACCTAAAGTTATTGGTACTGCTTAACTGGCAATAGCTGTTGAAAATCGGATCACAAATGGGCTGAACATCTGATCAGAGTTCTGAGTCTTTGTGCTGTTGGACGCTAGCAGACGTTCCTACTTGACTGCTGTATTTAACTGTCATCAGACAGTGGATCACTGTCTGTACTCCCATTGGTTGTTCATTTTATCACCACATTTTATCATTTGCATGAACTTTGCTTGATTTTGATATGTTGCCAACGGTCAATGATGTTCATGACACCGGAAACATTTAGAGAAAATGTAAAAAACAGCATTCCCTAGAAGAAAAATGCACAAACTCAGTGTGAGAACAAATTAGTCCAGAGGTTGTGATGTTAAGCAAGTAAGTTTTGATATGTATAATGGTGTTTAAATCAGTGCGTTGTTATTAGGTCTAGTGTATGGTAAGTTCAGAATAGTTCATGGCTCTGAAGAGCCCACACTGTCCTGACTCATACCATCACACTCTTGTCTGAGGTTCAGTGGGACACACGAGCAATAGGAAAAACCAGGCACCTGCTGACCTGAGACCAGGACAGGGAAGAGAATAATCATGGAAAAAACATTAGGTGATGACAAACGGCAGGAAGGAAGGAAAGGCTTGAAAAGGAAGCTGAGGTAATGTACACATCAGAAATAAACACTACACAATACACCTTAAAGACCAAGTCAAGATTTGTTTTTTGTGACTTTTAGTTCATGTGTGTTAGCTTTGAAACCATCTAAATGGTAACGTGCTCCAAAAATGTCACAAAAATTATCTTTAATAATTATTTGCTTTAAAAAAGACTTATAGTAACATAGAATAAGACATACTTGTAAACATGGCATGGAAGTATGGACTGCAGGAGGCCAGCACCACCTTGTGTGCCTTGATCTCCTTGTTGGCCACATGGAGCACAATGTCGCAGAGCAGGCCACGCTGTCGCATTCGGTTCATGGACACAAAGGAGTCATGGTAGTGGCGCTTGGAGTTGTGCGAGATGCTATGGCCATCCCGGTTCAGCAGCTGCATACTCCCCTCCATCATGCTGCTGGAGCATGGGCCTCACTCTAAGACACTAAAGGAAGACAGAAACACACCCTATAAAACCGAGCATAGAGTTTTGTGGCTTTTAGTATACTTTGTCTATATGCTAATGCACTAGAAGTTGACAATAATTTTTTAACAGATATACAAATTTGAAATCTACATTCTACAAAAAAAAAAAAACTATTCTAAAAAACTACTCATCCTGCACTATTCAGATTTTTGTCCAATCAAATGCTCTCTAAAACTGACAATGCCCCGCCCCCTAATCGAATGTAACAGTGCCCGACTACTTTTTCAGTGGCCTTGGTTCTTTTAGTATTTTTCCTATTGGGATTTAATGGTCTATAAGCAATTAACCAAAATATAATATTACAAAATTTGATTTGCGGCAAAAAGATATTTAAAAATCAGACAAAAAAAAAAAAAAAAAAAAGGTACAAGACTGTGTACTTCCCTATACAACTATAGTGAATGACATCAACAAAAGCATATCATCATACAGCATACCATTTATTAACAACCTCACTCACAGTAAATTCCTCTATGGAGAAAATAAATAAGAAATTTTACTTTTGAAACCAGACTGTTTTTCAATAGGAAATAAGTCAAGACTAAGTCAAGGAAATAAAAAATGATTTCACAAGGGTTTTAAGAACTCTAATTCAAGCTAAAGCTAATTATTAATTAGCTGTTAGACATGTTTAAGTTATTCGCCAGGCTGTAAATCCATCTTAATTTGTGCTTTCTTGGTTCACATTTCCTTTCCATACAGCATAATGGTGGCTTCAAGGCATTTTGAACAACGAGTACAGAATCATAATGGGAGAAGCGATCCAGGTCGAAGCACTCAAGCATTAAATATCATGAAAATGATCACTTCACAAATTCCCACTCATTTTACAGCTTATAGCTACATATGGTTTGCTCCTCAATAGTCAGTGGCCTTTTCTCACTGGCCCGAGGCCTTGAAAGCTTTTTAAAGTTGGTCTCTCGTGCACAAAGACTCCAGCACACTCACTGAATAAATAAACCGGCTAGTTGATTATAAAAATGAAAGCATGTTCCAGCTGAAAGGACTAGTGGTATGGAAAGGTTGGACCAGGACACGTTGTGATGAGTTGGCCAGCCAGCTGCACACATTCAATTCTCCATCAAAAGCATCACTATAGAAACCAAGGTGCCCACAGCACATGCTGGTATCTGTCATACACTTCACTTTGAGTGGGATGGAGCTGCGTGAGACATTTTAAAGGAGGGTGATAAATAGCATTCCAGTTGACAAAGGTGGGATTGCAAGATGCCACTTCTTCTATATTAGTGTTGAGGTGGATACTGTATTAAAGAAAATCAAATACAGCACCCAGCAATGGGATGTTTTGATGAATAGAACGATTAAAAGGCACTGTTTTCCTAACAATACCACTCCAACTCCAAAGCATTACTCATGTTACTCCAAATAACAGCCGACAGGTGAAAGAGCATGAAAAGTGCATGGAGTCATAGGCTCAGTATTACAGCCAGCAGTGTGGCTGCCCACAAAATGGCTGTGGGGATTCAGATGTATAGATCCTTTAGTTATACAACGCAAACACTGCGGTCTGAAACCCGAGGTCACTAATAAACTGTTTAAACATGCAGAAGAGGAAAAAAAACTGTTGACAATAGCTTTTGGTAGGCACTCAGCATAGGGTTTCTAAAGATGTCTCTGTGTGGCCCTTAAAAACAGTAACAAATTGAGACACTCCAGCATTGCTGCTGAATAAAAGTTGTATTATGATGGTTCATTTCAGGCAATGATGCATTTATCATAAGATACTCCATTAAAACTAAACTCCCTTAACTAAAAATGTCCGTTGTAACCATAGTAAGACCATTGCTACTAGAATAAAACTGTACTGTGTAAAATAAAAACAAATTAATAATAA
Organism: Sinocyclocheilus anshuiensis; assembly: GCF_001515605.1. Classification (NCBI taxonomy): domain Eukaryota; kingdom Metazoa; phylum Chordata; class Actinopteri; order Cypriniformes; family Cyprinidae; genus Sinocyclocheilus; species Sinocyclocheilus anshuiensis. The sequence goes on from NW_015547678.1 coordinate 305,713, forward strand.
AATAAACATATGACTATAACAATATGAAAGATTTTGAAAGCTTCGTACACTGTTAGAAAAAGAAAGTATACTCATATTTTAAGATTTTACAGTAGTAGCAATAGCTGTAGTAACCGGTGTTTATCCAGATTGCACGATACATATAGAAATTGCACTTTTCTTCCTACATTCTAGACAAGCCGTTCCTGAGTTTACTGTACAGCTAAAGACAATCCCTACAAACATCCCCAGTATCATTAAAGGGGTCATATGATGTTGCTAAAAATAACATTATTTGGTGTATTTGGTGTAATGAAATGTGTTTATGCGGTTTAAAGTAAAGAAAACACATTATTTTCCACATACTGTACATTATTGTTTCTCCTCTATGCCCCGCCTTTTTGAAACGCGTCGATTTTTACAAAGCTCATCAGTCTGAAAAAGCGAGGTGTGCTCTGAACACTCCAAAGAGAAAGGAAAAAATGAAATTGCATCATATGACCCCTTTAAATCTGACTCAGCACACAGTGTGCCATCCAGACAGAGCATCTCTCCCCTCCTCCTCTGTTCTATACAAGTCATGCAGCACAATAACACTGAGTATAACCAGCACTACCTGATCTGATGGACGCCCTTTCCTTTAGTTTCGTTTCTCTGTTTTATGAAGAATATTTCGGATTGAATCCTAGAGTGCAGCGGTTGAGTATCAAGAGTCCATATGAAAAATGCATAAAGCCTCAGTTTGGTGACGTAAATGAAAGCCGCATGAGTGCTGGAGGCTGACGTCACTTTTTAAGGTCGCGCCGGATGTTTGTTTTTCTAATTATTTGGCTCTTAAATTGGGCTCTGATAAAACTGCTCACATCCAAACAGAACTGAACTGAACATGGTGTCGTCGAGCAATTTGATAACCTCTATAATCGTTAAAAGCTACAACACAATTCTTAAATCACACCTCCTTAACTACAGTTAGTTAGTGATGGAAAGTCCGAATCATTTTCGCGAATCGGCTCCTTCTAACAGTTCGTTTAAAAGAACCGGTTCTAAAATAATTCAGCAATTATTTTACGTCATTTAACTCAGTAGGTTTACACAAGGTCCCTGATATCATATACATGCTTTGCATATTACATGCTTTGAATATTCCAAGTAAACCATACGTTGGCACAAATGGCCGTTTATTACTTTTTTTTGGTTACGAATACATGTTTTCTCCAATTTAAAAACTATTTTTGAATGCGTAATACATTTCACTCATTAGAATTAATCTTACCAGTTCATTCCGACATGTCCTAAAAAGGGGATTCGAGTTTCTGACGCGATTCGAATCGTTCAGAGTGGGTTTAATTGTCAATACGGTTGAACCGATTCATTGAAAAGATTCAAAACGTGGACTCAAAACAACGATTCGTTCTCGAATGGGAAATTGCTAAAACTCATTGTGCATGTATAGGAAATAAATGTCTGTTGTCCACGTATATACAATAACTACACGTAAAATCATACAATAGAGGAATACAGTATGTTGCCTTATATAGCAGTATAATAAGAATCTCTTAGCTGATCTCATATTTTCTTTGTTCAAAGGGGATACAGTGCAGACATATAGAGATAAGTTGCACTGACCGCTGACAAATGAAAAGCATTTCCCTCATAACATTTCAAACGCTTTATTAAACTACAGCACCAGTCACGGAGAGGTCAATGCTCAATGCATGAGCTTTAAACATGATCAACTGACAAACTGATGTCTGAACAAAGAGCACAACAATACCATGGAGAAATTTCATAACACTGCAGCTTTGACACGACGAGCATGTGTTTGCATGACGTATATTTTTAAAGCTATTAAATGATAATTAAATAAATGTTGCTTTTATTGCCAGCTATCTGGATGAGATCAGAATGTAAACTCACCACCTGCCGTCGTCTGTGTCTGATTGACAAGACTCGTTTCTTTCTGTGTAGCGCTCTCTCCAGTTTTGTCCGTGTGTGATGATTAATTTTGATGCATGTAGTGATTTATTTAGCCGTGTGTGGTTAGTTGACATGCTACATCAAATGTCGCATCAAAACAGACGTCTGTCTCAGCTCTGATCGGCATTACTAAAAATGTTAATGTTCTGTTGAACATGTCACGCCCCCCACAAATGTGTCCGGGCTTTGTTGTTACAACGGTGCTAGTATGTGTGCTTTGTCTACCAACCTTGTGGTGGGAGACCTGTATCGGTGGATTTTAGATATTTAGTGAGGTATTTTATATCATTTTTATGAATTTTATATATCGTCAGTGGCTGGAAACCTTCTGTAATTGGCAAAAAAAAAATCCTGTATCACCTATATGTAGAGACAAATAAAATCTGTTTATAATAATATTACCAAAAACATAAGGAATCAAAAACGTAGACATTATGACCTTTAGTTAAAACGACTGTGGGCTTTCGTTTTTGTTCTGTGTTTATTGCAAACGCAACGTTAACCAAGAGATCAACTCAGCTGAGCTGCCGAAAGCGGTGCATTGTGGGTATTGCGTCCCTTGCACGTTTCTTATCCAGCATGGCAGGAAAAAACAAGAGGTATGTGCCATTCTTAGCTATTTAACTTCGCATACATCATCATATATTATTGCTTGAGTTAAAGTACACTGAACTTGACTGTATATGGAGGTGTCAGAGCTCAATTCACTTCATATAACACTTATCTGATTATATATTTGACGATAGCTAGCTAGTTTTAACCACTGATGAACTAAAATTCAGCTGTCTTTGGGAGATCAACATATATTACTCAACATTTATGGAGAGAACATGGTCGAATTGACCGTAAATATACAATAGTTAAGGCTAAATTAATTTTTGCATTTTTCACCATAATCAGCTCCAAAATGAGTTTAGGAATAGTCATTTTCTGGTGTACTAAAACTACATGTGCTTTTTAAGAGTCGGATGAATATTATTCTAATCTTGAGAAAATAAACTTTTGCTTTTGTAACTTAAGTATTCAGTAACCTTCCAAATGTAATTTCTAAAAAACCATTCCTTACATTTTCACTTTATAATGGAAGGAAAGTTGTCTAACCATGCTTCCTTGTTAACACACTTGAGTCATTTTTTTTGCTATTAAAAAAGCTCTACGCATTACGAAATGAACAGCACTTTTGATTAATATTACAGTCATGTTGAAGTTTTCTAGAACGGGTGGTTTCTGTCTTTTAGATGTCATGGATGGACCCTCAACTATGATCATTTACATGCTAGGGACCCCCGTCCTAAATTTTTAAAAGGCAGCTATATACTTTCATATATAAAGGCCTATTAACATATATAATGTTAATATGTATTATTTGGAAAATATTTAGTTTATATTACGTTACATCATAACTTTTTTTACTCACTGTAAGTGCTGTGATGTTAGATACGTTATTTAAATGCAATTTTATTTTAATCCGTTCATTTATTTCAAATTATTTTTTTTTATTTTATCATCATCAATAAAAATAATTACTAAATTTGATTAAAACAAAATAGATTAAAATAAATCTATTTTTGTTTTAATGAAATTTAGTTATTTCAATTTAGTTATTTTTATTGATGAAGACATTTATTATTATTTTTTTATTATTTTTTTACACTGTTTTTCTCTAAACTTTTCCACAGACCCCCTAGCACTTTTTTGTGGCCTTTGGGGTCCCTGGACCCCAGTTTAAAATCCCCTAATCTAGAATGAGCTGTTTTATTCTACATGAAGGGGGTCACGTGACAAGCTATGTCATGCAGTTGACTGAGATAATAAATCAAATACATTTCCTTTTTTTTTTTTTTACTAAAAGGGTGCTTTGTAAAGCATTAATGTACACATAAATGTAAACAAAACTAACACGATATACGTACTTGGGATGCAACTAGTTGAACACGTAGTAAAGTAACAAAAACTTACCGAATGCTTTAGTGATGTGCCATCTATGTGCAGGAAATTGGAGGATCTCAGTGTGGATGAGTTCATGTTATCTGGGTTTGATTCTGGTGAGGAAGATGATTGTGAGGATGAGGAATCAACACAACAGAAAGGGAAGATGAAGAAACCTGCACCTCAGAAGATGTAAGTATGGCCTTCGCATTTTAATGGTAATTCCAGTGTCCCATTTTTATTCCCATTCTCTGCTACATTCTACAAATGTTTGCTGAGTATATGCTATTGTTAGCACTGGAGGAAGCTTGTGAGATAATGTGATCTAACTCTAATCAACAGGTCTGTCGGAAAGCAGGGCAAGGCATCTGAGCACAAGGACCAGCTGTCAGCCCTCAAGAGGAAAGACCCAGAATTCTATGAGTTCTTACAACAAAATGACCAGAAGCTCCTGAATTTTGAAGACTCTGATAGCCTTGAAGATGAGGAGGAGGATGAAGAGGAGAGGATGTACCACAAACTCCCTTCTCAACTGGAGGTCAGTCATTTAGTTCTTCCTATGCAACAAATTATTAATTACTTTTTATACTATAAATCAGAAGTTTACAATTAGCGTGAGTGTGTGTGTTTTCCTTGGAATATAAAAAAATCACAGTTTTTATGTGACAATAGGAAGCTGATGATGATGATGACAATGACGCGGGGGAATCAGTAAAAAAGGATGTGAAAAAGCCTAAAGAAGCTACCAAAGTCACAGAAGCAATGATTGAGAACTGGAGAACTGGACTCAGGGTAACATGTTTATATGATCTTTTATTCAGTGTGTTTTTAGTTAGGAACTTTCAGATGATCAGTATGAGCTCTCATTCATTGTCAAAAGAGGATGCTTAACTATACTGGATGACCAGTGTGTTTTGTTTTTTTCGTTTTCTTTCAAGCTGTTATATGGATTTATATTTTATAGTAAATGCGACACCAAAAAACCCTAAAATGTAAATTTTCCAATGTCATGGCTAGCTGTAGATTTTGAAACTGCCACAAGGGGGAGATATTGTTATTTCTGGTAAAGAGCCACTAATCAGTTAAATGAATGTTGAGGTAAAGGAGTAGGAGGACCCCATCACTACTGTTTAAAAGTTTAGGGTCATGTTGTTACTTTTATTTAGCAAGGATGCACTAAATTGATCGAAAATTACAGTAAAGACATTTATAATGTTAAAAAATGCTTCAATTTTTAAAGGGGTCATATGATGCTATTTTAAAGATCAATATTTTGTGTATTTGGTGTAACAGAATTTGTTGACATGCTTTAATATTCAAAAAACACATTATTTTTCAAATACTGTACATTATTGTAGGTCCTCTATGCCCCGCCTCTCTCAAACGTATCGTTTTCTACAAAGCCCCTCCTTCCGACAAGTGCAGTCTGCTCTGATTGGCCAGCTGACCCAGTGCATTGTGATTTGCCAAACACCACAAGCACGGGTCGGAAATGTAACGCCCCTTTCCATAATCGCGAGCTTCAGCTTTCAACATAAATGTAAAGACAGTACATAATGTCCTTAGTTTTACCATCAGTTCAAGCCCGAAAGGGGAACAGTCGCATGACAGACAGTGATGATGCTCGTATGTATTTGCAGTATACAAGCCACAATTGGTCACTGCGATGTGACCCTGTCTCTCTCACGTGCACACACACACACACACACACACACAATGTGATACTCTACACGGCACAAAACTCCGCATTTGAACAGTCAATAGCAAATCCTTTAAATAAATGCTATTCTTTTGAACATTTTATTCATCAAAGAATCCTTAAAAAAATAGAACCACAAAACATTAAGAAGTACAACTGTTTTCAACATTGATAAGAAATGTTATCTGAGCAGCAAATCAGCATATTAGAATTTCTTAAAGGGGTCCTATTATGCTCTTTTACAAAGTCTTGATTTTGTTTTGGGGGTGTACTA
>NW_015547678.1:312188-313738 GCF_001515605.1 Sinocyclocheilus anshuiensis
TATGCTCAAACAGCAACATTACAGACTAACTAAAGTTGAAAAAGTGAAAAAGCATAATAGGACCCCTTTAAGGATCATGTGACACTGAAAACTGGAGAAATGACTGCTGAAAATTCAGCTTAAACATTATAGGAATAAACTGCCTTTTTAAATGTATTAACATAGAAAAATGTTAAATTATAATAATTATAAAAGCTGTATTTCTGATCAAATAGATGCAGCCTTGGTGAGCATAGAGACTCAACACTAAAAACACACACACTTTTGAATGATTGTGTGTGTGAGTGTGTGTTTGTGTGTGTGTATATGGGTCAAAGACGAAAAAGGGTTTAAGCATAAAAACAATAAGTGCAATACTGCTTTAAATTGTTGTTTTTCCCCCCCAAAAATTAAAAAGTTGTCTGTTTAATTTAATTGCAATTTTGTTTTTGTTTTTCTGTGCAAAAAATAAATATAAATTTTTCCCTGATTTACAGAAGAGACCCACTAAAATGTCATTCAGTGTAATAAACTTGTCAGGCATATTTACAAAGAAAATCAATTTGACATTAAAAGACTAATTACTTTCACCCCAAATACTACTTAGTTGTAATTTTACATTTCTAAAATTTGCCACTATCCTAGGTTTTTTAAAACACAATAAAATTTAATATGCTCCCTTATTCTTTTATATATTTTAATATGTAGAAAATCGCCTTTAAATTTGTCCAAATGTAGTTCTTAGCAAGGCATATTACTACTCAAAAATTAAGTTTAAATATATTTATGGTAGGACATTTACAAAATATCTTCATGGAACATGATCATTACTTAATATCATAATGATTTTTGACATAAAAGAAAAACCAATCATTTTGACCCATACAATGTATTTTTGGCTATTGCTACAAATATACCCATGCTACTTAAGAGTGGTTTATGGGTCAAAGACGAAAAAGGGTTTAAGCATAAAAACAATAAGTGCAATACTGCTTTAAATTGTTGTTTTTCCCCCCCAAAAATTAAAAAGTTGTCTGTTTAATTTAATTGCAATTTTGTTTTTGTTTTTCTGTGCAAAAAATAAATATAAATTTTTCCCTGATTTACAGAAGAGACCCACTAAAATGTCATTCAGTGTAATAAACTTGTCAGGCATATTTACAAAAAAAATCAATTTGACATTAAAAGACTAATTACTTTCACCCCAAATACTACTTAGTTGTAATTTTACATTTCTAAAATTTGCCACTATCCTAGGTTTTTTAAAACACAATAAAATTTAATATGCTCCCTTATTCTTTTATATATTTTAATATGTACACGTCAGAATAAGCATGTTGTTTGAATTTTTACATAAATATTGTGTTACACTGAATGACAATGTAACATTATTTCAACCAAATTTTGACATTTTATCCTCCAAAACCTTATTTGAAACCTTAATAGTAGACACTTTACTTGCATTTAATGTGCTTTCTATGGACATAAAATCACTTTTGTAAATTTCTTTTGATGCGGACATCTTAACGTCTGACCCATGTATATGTGCGTGTAATCGATTCATGCATAGT
>NW_015547678.1:313984-322922 GCF_001515605.1 Sinocyclocheilus anshuiensis
AAATCTGGAATCTGAGGGTGCAAAAAAAAATCTAAATATTGAGAAAATCGCCTTTAAATTTGTCCAAATGTAGTTCTTAGCAAGGCATATTACTACTCAAAAATTAAGTTTAAATATATTTATGGTAGGACATTTACAAAATATCTTCATGGAACATGATCATTACTTAATATCATAATGATTTTTGACATAAAAGAAAAACCAATCATTTTGACCCATACAATGTATTTTTGGCTATTGCTACAAATATACCCAGCGACTTAAGACTGCTTTTGTGGTCCAGGGTTTTGCTTCAAATCAAAGTTTGTAATGTTTGCAATTTAATCTGGAAGTTTCATGGTTTAGAACTCTTTATTGAATTTTTTTCTAATGTTTTTCTTTCCAGAAAGAGCCCACGGCAAAATTGATTAGGGACATCACACAAGCCTTCAAGGCTGCCGTGGCTACAACGAAGGGTGACTCTGAGGAGCTGTGTCGATATACCATCTCAGACAGCGCTGGTAACTAACCGGCTTTTTTAGAACACTTGCATACAAAACCGAATACGTTTAATGTGTTCACTGACAGCCTGTTTCCAATTACAGTCTTCAATTCCCTCATCCTGTTCTGCATAAAGGACATGCATGCAGCTCTGAACAAAATGCTGAAGCTGAAAGCTCCAGAGAAAGGCCAGAAAAAGTAACAGCTCTGTTCCTCTTGCTGTATAGATAGATGTTTGAATCAGTCAGATTTCTTCACATAATATTGTGTTAATCTGTGTTTTCAGATTAATACTTCCATCTTCAAGTGCCAGGTGGCAGAAAAATCAGATTGATATTAAGATGTATATTGCCGGTGTTGTTCAGGTAGATTTTCCCCTACATATTTTTTTTTTCTTTCATTTATTTTTAGCCAGTACATGAATCCCAGTGTTAACGTGATACTTTTTCTTTTTCTTTTCAGCTCCTCTCCAGTTTAACCCAGTCCACAGTTGTAGCTGCAGTTCTCCGTCATGCCAACCAGATGGTGCCATACTACCTGTGTCTGCCAAAACAGTGCAGGCACTTTCTCAAAGTAAGCACTGCGAACCAATGACACTAACTTAAAGACAGAAATGGTGCTCAGTGCACTGACATGGATGTTTTTAATCAAACGACAAAAAAAGGTCAGCATCTGTGGTGTTTTTTGTTTGTGACACTAGAGTCTCATCAAACACTGGAGCACAGGAGAGGAGACTGTAAGGGTCCTTGCCTTCCTGGCTCTCAACAAAATCTGCCGAAACAAACAGGAAATCTACCTAAACTCTGTTCTTAAGGTAAGTTAGGTTTTACAACATATCATAAGTTTATTTCCCATTTGATGAGATTTACACTAAATATTCCTGTCATATATTGTTGTTTTCTCAAATAACATAAACGTCAAGAGAATATGAGTTGACAAAAATAATTGCTCGCATACTAGTGATGCGCGGATGAGCTAAAACGTCACCCGAATCCGCAGCTTCAAATAAATTATCCACCCGCCAACCGCCCGCACCTGTATTTTTGTCTGATTTAGATAACCGCACCCGATCATCACATTAGGGTTCGTACGGTCATAAAAAACATGGAAAAGTCATTGAACAGCAATTTCCAGGCCTAGAAAGTTTTGTAAAAATAAATAAACTCAAAAAGTTTTTGAAAAGTCATGAAAATCTATTTCACAATTCTCTGTATAATAGAATTATGTTTAATCAGATCCTGAATTTCGTTGCGGGATTGCGCATACATCGCATTACTCATTCCCGCAGCTTTCGACTTTAAAATGAGGGAAATTACTGCAAAACCTTTATTCAATATAGCGTGTAGGTTAGATGAGTAAATAAATCCACACAAACCATCAGATGAAAACAGCGTAAGTGATTCAGCTGTACCGCGTCTTCTCTCTTTGACTTTCGTTTCACATCGACGAATCTAGAGCTGCTGCACGCTGCGATAAAAGACTTTAGCTCGCGTTTCGGGACAGTTGACAGAATTGTCAATTGCCTGATCGGTCATTGTTGCATCATCACAAAAATGTATTATTTTCACGTCTTTTTAAGCAATTCGGTACTTGCGCTCTCCAGAGGCGCGTGCGCTCACAGTCACATCCAAAGCGCGTACTGCGAGTACCAAATTGAGAAAGTACTGTCGGGTTTGTCTTAAGTTCATGTAAACAGTTGCAAAATGAAACGCATGAGTATCAGTATTGGATCCGTGAAATAGGTCTTGTGACAGCAGCCTAGCTGTGCCGTCTTTTATTAATGTTAATCAAACAACAAAACATACTGCTCTTGACTAAATAATGTTTTGTTGAATAACTTTTAATGTTAATTTACAGTTTATTCAATTTCTGTAGCCTATTTAAAACACGTTCATAATTTAGAAAATGTAGTTAATACTTGCATCATTAATGATTTATTTTATCCACCCGCGACCCACCCGCAAATAATCAGAATGCATTTTTTTATTACCCGACCCACCTGATCCGCGGATTATCCGCAGCGCCCGCGGATATAACCGCCATCCGCGCATCACTATCGCATACTAAATTGAGTTGAATATTGTAATTGGTAACATTTTTTAAATGTTTTTTAAAGCCTCTTATGCTCACCAAGGCTGCATTTATTTGATAAAAAAAAAAAAACAATTCTGTGTTGACAAATCATCATTACTCCAGTCTTCAGTGTCACATGATCTTTCAGAAATCATTCTAATATGCTGATTCGGTTCTCAAAAAACAAAACAGTGTTGAAACAACTGTTTAATATTTTGTAAAAACTGATACTTTTTCAGGATTTTTTGATTAATAGAAAAGAACGAAATAGAAATCTTTTGAATCATTATAAATGGATTTGCTGTTACTTTTGGTCTATTTCATGTATATTTGCTGAATAAAATATGAAGAAATACTAAATATGATGAAATGCTAGTGAAGATATTCATTATACACGGTTCATTATTAACAGTGAGTTTTCTGTTTGCAGCAAATGTACATCGCCTACGTAAAGAACTGCAAGTTCACGTCACCAAACACTCTTCCCATGATTAATTTCATGCAGCGGACTCTTGCTGAGATGTACTCACTGGACACACAGGTGTCCTACCAGCATGCCTTTATTTATATCCGTCAGTTAGCCATCCACCTCAGGAACGCCATGAATTTGAAGAAGAAGGTAGTTAGAAGTCTTGACCTGTATGTATTCTTCTGTGTTAAAAAAAGAGACTATTTGAAGTTAAAATGAAAATAAAATTGTTTTCTTAATCCTGATCTTATTGTGAATGATTCATCTGTGCTTGTTATTCCAAAGAATTTTCAAAATTGCTGTTGAATTGTTTTGCATTGTTGCAGCAAACTCTCATTCACACACTTTTCACAATCCAATCAATTCTTGATAAAAAAAAAAAAAAGACATATATTTTTCTTCTTTTGGATTGGATCGCTAAGAAATACGTCCAATATATTTTTTGCAGATGTTAGCTTATCTTGATCCATGTTTTTCTGTTTTGTGCATCCTCAGGAGACATATCAGTCCGTGTATAACTGGCAGTATGTGCACTGTCTGTATCTGTGGTGTCGGGTGTTGAGCACCATTTACCCCAGTGAGGTTTTGGAGCCGTTGATCTACCCACTGTGTCAAGTCATCATCGGCTGCATCAAGTATGATTTAATGTTTTTTTTGTTTATTTGTTTGTTGTTGATGTTTTTTGCGTACTGCTTTTTTTGCTCAGCATCTTTAAAGAGATATTTCACCCACTTTGAGTATATTACTCGAGTCAAATGGGCCAGTGTGGTGCTTTTTTGTCATTTTTGGAGAGAAAGTCATTAATGTAGGGCAGTATGATTAATCAAAATAAAATCGAAATTGCGATATAGTTTGGTGTGATTATCAAATACATGCACTGCATGTTTCAGAGTAAAGTGCGGCACTGTGTTCTTAAAGTACAATTATTATATTTCTCTCAAGTACTCTAATTTACAGTGAATAATGCAATAGTGTTTTTTTTTTTTTTTTTTTAATTGTTTAATTAGTAGTAGTAATAATAATAGTAATTATTATTTTCTAGTCATTTTTAATGGTTTATTTAGTAATAATAATAATAGTAATTATTATTATTATTTTATAGTTTTAAAGTATAGTCACAAAAATTGTGCAGCCCTACAAACAAGCACAGCAAGCTGAGATTTTTTAAAACATTTTAAATCACTATCACTATTTTTTTTATCAGAAAAATCACAATTACATTTTTTTGGGGTGAGCTACTCTGTAAATGACTTTGTGAGTTACTGTCTTGACAATGTTTTTACCAGCAAGTGGCGCCATTAACCACATTTAAATTTACAATTCTCAGTGTGTCGATTTGAGCTCAGAACTTCAGCTTTGAATATTGCATTACTTTTCTGCCTGCAAAAGTGAAGACCTAACAAAAGATCAATTCGGATATTAAAAAAATTATGCTAAAAAGTCCACATTATTTGTTCGCTTACAGAACTACTGTTTTCAGTTCATCTCTATCAAGTCATTGATGGCTCCATTATGTGTTTGTGTGTGTATTTGTAGGCTTGTGCCCATTTCTCGGTATTACCCTCTGCGACTGCATTGTGTCAGAGCGATCATCCTGCTGTCTGCCAACACCAAGACATACGTGCCCGCCCTGCCCTTCCTGCTAGAGGTGAGACTGGCATGTCATGCCGTCATCAACTGTTCTGATGTCTCCCTGTGTCTCCCAGGCTGCCTTGAATAAACAGGTTCTTGTGTGGGTGGACGTGGTTTGGGCATGAGTACTGTACCCATGGCGTTTGTCATCATGGTCGTCCTGCTTTTTTACTGTTAACTATAAAAAGACTTCTCCATGCTCTGACCTTTCATCACATTTGAAGTACAATTACAAGAATTCTTCCAATGAAGAATCTACCAACTAAAAGGTCAATTTGTGCGGTCAACTAGTATATCTTTTATACTTTAATATATGTTGTTGTTTTTTAAGTAGATTAATTAAGAAATGCAGGGGGTTAGCATGCTGTGCTTGTGCTGCTAGACTGTGAGTGCTGTAAATGTAAAGAAGTTGCCTGTCTTCAACCTAACCCAACATCCAAATACACTACTGTTCAAAAGTTAAAATAAGACACTTTTTTTCTAAAAATTTTAAAAACCTTTATTTAGCAAGGACTTGTTAAATTCATCAAAAGTGACAGTAAAGACATTTATAATGTTACAAAAGGTTTTTGTTTTAAAGCGGACATAACACACAGTTTTTCAGGGGGGGCTTTGTCATGTTTTGAGACTATGGTCATGTTTAGCATGAGAATCCAACTCTTTAACAGTGTAAATAACTCAGAATGCATGTAATGCAATGCAATGCAATGTAAATAAATGCTGTTGTTTTTAATTGTGGAAAAAATGTGTAACGATTTCCACAAAAGTATTGAGCAGCACAACTGTTTTTAATATTGGTAATAAGAATTGTTTCTTGTGCACCAAATCAACATATTAGAATTATTTCTGAAGGGTCATGTGACCCTGAAGAATGGAGTAATGATTCTGAAAATTCAGTGTTGCCATCACAGGATTAAATTACATTTATACATTACTACATATATATATATATATATATATATTTATATATACATATACATATATATATATGTTGATGGAAATTCAGGTTTGACATAAAAGGAATACATTGCATTTTAAAATGTATTAAAATAGAAAATATTTATTTTAAATTGTAATAATATTTTATAATATTGTTTTACTGTATTTTTAATCCAATTAAAGCAGCCTTCGTGAGCAAATACTTTTCGTAAAAAAATACTTCTTTCAAAAACATAAAATAAAACTAACTGACCCCACACTTTTAAACAGTAGTTTTATGAAAACTCACATTTAACCACTTTTCACAATCCAATTAATTCTTAATGGATAAAACCTCAAACTTGTAAATCTCTCAGATTACAGAACTATCGTGGGTTGTTAAAAGGAATCTGAATTCATATGGTGTTTGAACATGAGAAATTGTACAATACAGACGTTCCCTAACATCACATCTGATTGGGGTCTGGTGGAGCCTAATTATACAGATTAGCCGTTACGAAAACCCACCAACAAGTCACTATTGGAAAATTAAAAACCAAAAAGTAAGACGCGACAAGCTACCTAAACGGTCGACAAGCTTTGAATTAAAGACTAAAAGATAAAAGACACCAGAGATCAGAGTATGCGGTCTGCATGAATGCGTATCCTAATGTGTGCGAACGCTGCGCGTCTTCGTTTTTGGGAGAAGTAGAGGTCACAAACTGTCAACATTTTCCACAGTGTGAGGCAGGTGACAAAACGTGTGCTTGTGTGTGGCTGGCGTGGGCCCCTGCGGTGACAGCTGCTGTGAGAATAGAAGCGTGGAGGCGACAGCAGCCGAGACCAACGGGGGGGGGTCACTGCTTGGCTGCGATCTCCCACCAGTCCTGACCATACTGCGATAAATGTGTGTGTGTATGAGGGAGGTCTGTGGTTCTCACTCAGCTCTAAGCGTGTTGCGCAGACCACATCCTCTGTCAGTGTGGCGACTGACTCCCACCGACCCCCTTCTTGCTCCCTGTGTTTATTTGTGATGCAGTCCACTTCCTGTTTTCACGCTCATGTTAAAAATTAGGTGTGCAGCAAAGTAGAGTAGGGCATGTCTCTCTCTTTATTTTTCTCTTTTCCCGCTCTTTCTCCCTCTCTCTCTTTATCTGTGCTCTATGATTTCAAGCTTCCTGTTGCAGTAGCCCCTGAGCGTATCAGGTTGGGACCATGCGCCACCACTTCCTCCTGTGTCCCGCAGGCCGACACCACATCCGTTGTTTGCACAGACCGGCCGTCCATGAGCACATACACACACACACACACACACACACCTCGCTGGTTCTAGATGACCTCGTCAAGCACTTTCAACTGCTCTCAAATGCGGAAGCACAGAGAGAGTTATGGGAGAAGTCATAGCCATGTATCAAAGTACGCAGGCTGACTGCATCTTTCAGTTATTAGTTATAGAGAAAGTAAGTAATGTAGTAGTAGTTATAATATCTAAGTAGTAGTTATATATTTGTAAGTAGTTATGGTGAAAAGCATTCATTCTAAAGGTCATTCTAAATTGAGTCTGAAATTCTTGTCCGAAATTTTTGCACGTTAAAAAATAAATACGACCTCACGTTGTGTCAATCACGTTTACACACTGCCTCCGAAACTTTCGTTCGTCATAAAAAAAATTCGGATCAGGTTCGATTCTCTGCTTTTTCACGTCTGTAGCGAGCATTTTGGTAGGAAAGGATGACAAATGTGAAAAAACGCATACGAAAATTTCGGACTCTGTGTGCAAAGACCTTTATATGTTGCCTGCAAAAATGTGGATTATGAGAAAAAAATGTATATTAATATCCGCCAAGGTACTTTTACTACACTGCATATTTTTGATCACGTAGTTTTGCACTTACAGCTTTAATAAAGTTATAAAAAAAATCAAATAAAATTAATAAACTTCAAACAAATGGGAAATCTGATTCATTTTAATCAAGTTAATCAATTTTTACAATAATTCTCAATAATAATCATTTATTTGATTAAAAATACAGTAAAGATAGCAATATTGTAAGATAGTTACATTTTAAAATAACTGTTTTCTGTTTCAGTATATTTAAAAGTATAATTTGTTCCTGTGATGGCAAAGCTGAATTTTCAAGCAGTCTTCAGTGTCACATGATCTGTCAGAAATTATTCTAATATTCTGATTTGGTGCTCAAGAAACATTTCTTATAATTATCAATGTTGAAAACAGTTGTGCTGCTAAACATTTCTAGAAAGTTCAAGAGAACAGCATTTGTTTGAAATAGAAATTTTTGTAACATTATAAATGGTTTTACTGTCACTTTTGATCAATATAACGTCCTTGCTGAAAAAAAGGTACTAATTTCTTTAAAATTGTAAAAAAAAAATATATATATATATATATATATATATATTAATTTCTATTGAACAGTGCTATAAATCCAAGATAATGAGCAAATAGACAAATGAAACAAAAGACAACTGCTTAAATGCATCTGATAAAGGACTGGATAAAGACCGCCCCTCCCCCTGACTGCAAACAGAATGGTAGTGTAAATACAAAAAAATAATAATTTCAGACCTTGCAGGTCTCTTTGTAGCAAACCATTTAAATGTTCATATTAAATGCTATGCTGCTGTTTATCACTAGGTTTATCCAATTTGATAACTTGTACCCTATTTGTTTTAGGGCTATATAAATGCTGCTCATCTGATTTTATTTTATTAAAAATAAAAACACACTTTGGCCCCCTTTTTTTTCTCATACTACTACTTTTTTCAAGATACTCCAGGAACTTGTATCTATTGTTTTGTGCATTCATTTATATAATTTCTCTCATAATATTTCTTTTACTCCTGTAGATCAGTTAATGAAGACGTAGGTCATCTGTATGTTTCGTGTTATAGTTAGCCTCAATACGTTGGAAAAAGGGGGTTAACTATTTGAGTGACTTGTTGGATGGGAAGCTACAGTTTAAGAGAAGCTTCCCCAACACTTGTCTGTACACCTGAGTTAGATAGTTTACTTTAAGTTACTATAAGCCCTTGAGTTATTCTCTGGTTTTTGTTTGTCTGAATAATCAGTGGGCTACTGCTGTAGTCTTGTTTTATTTGTGTTTTTGTGTGCACGCATGTCTGTGATGCGGTGCTCTGATGTATCTGTTTGTTCACTCTGCTCCTCAGATCCTCCAGCGGGAAGACTTCAATAAGAAACCAGGCCGCATGAGTATAAAGCCCATCAATTTTGCAGTGATCCTCAAACTCAGCAAGACCAATCTCCAAGAGAAGGCTTATAAGGTGACACATCCTGTACTACTTTGAGTTTCAGACCTTCATAAATTCTTCATGTTCTTTCAGTTT
>NW_015547678.1:323255-345330 GCF_001515605.1 Sinocyclocheilus anshuiensis
TGTCTGTCTATCTATCTATCTATCTATCTATCTATCGTTCTGTCTGTCTGTCTGTCTATCGTTCTATCTATCTAACATCTATCTATCATCTGTGACTTAGAATTAATATACTGTATGCTCACCAAGGCTGCATTTGATCAAAAATGCAATAAAAACTGTAATAATTTGCAGTATTATTCCCATTTAAAATAACTGTTTTCTGTTTTAAAATATTTTAAAATGCAAGTTATTCCCCTACTCTTTAAATTTCTGATTTGGTGCTCAAGAAACATTTCTTATAATTATCAATGTTGAAAACAGTTGTGCTGCTAAACATTTCTAGAAAGTTCAAGAGAACAGCATTTGTTTGAAATAGAAATTTTTGTAACATTATAAATGGTTTTACTGTCACTTTTGATCAATATAACGTCCTTGCTGAAAAAAAGGTACTAATTTCTTTAAAATTGTAAAAAAAAAATATATATATATATATATATATATATATATTAATTTCTATTGAACAGTGCTATAAATCCAAGATAATGAGCAAATAGACAAATGAAACAAAAGACAACTGCTTAAATGCATCTGATAAAGGACTGGATAAAGACCGCCCCTCCCCCTGACTGCAAACAGAATGGTAGTGTAAATACAAAAAAATAATAATTTCAGACCTTGCAGGTCTCTTTGTAGCAAACCATTTAAATGTTCATATTAAATGCTATGCTGCTGTTTATCACTAGGTTTATCCAATTTGATAACTTGTACCCTATTTGTTTTAGGGCTATATAAATGCTGCTCATCTGATTTTATTTTATTAAAAATAAAAACACACTTTGGCCCCCTTTTTTTTCTCATACTACTACTTTTTTCAAGATACTCCAGGAACTTGTATCTATTGTTTTGTGCATTCATTTATATAATTTCTCTCATAATATTTCTTTTACTCCTGTAGATCAGTTAATGAAGACGTAGGTCATCTGTATGTTTCGTGTTATAGTTAGCCTCAATACGTTGGAAAAAGGGGGTTAACTATTTGAGTGACTTGTTGGATGGGAAGCTACAGTTTAAGAGAAGCTTCCCCAACACTTGTCTGTACACCTGAGTTAGATAGTTTACTTTAAGTTACTATAAGCCCTTGAGTTATTCTCTGGTTTTTGTTTGTCTGAATAATCAGTGGGCTACTGCTGTAGTCTTGTTTTATTTGTGTTTTTGTGTGCACGCATGTCTGTGATGCGGTGCTCTGATGTATCTGTTTGTTCACTCTGCTCCTCAGATCCTCCAGCGGGAAGACTTCAATAAGAAACCAGGCCGCATGAGTATAAAGCCCATCAATTTTGCAGTGATCCTCAAACTCAGCAAGACCAATCTCCAAGAGAAGGCTTATAAGGTGACACATCCTGTACTACTTTGAGTTTCAGACCTTCATAAATTCTTCATGTTCTTTCAGTTTGACTATGTATGTATACTAAGCCTGCCAGAATTACCACGTGGTTAATTGAAAACTATTTAATGCGCTTAATACTTTAAAGGGATAGTACACCCAAAACTGTACATTTTCTAAAAGCATGTGGACTTTATTCCTTCATTCTTCTGAAGTTGTATGATAGCTTTATGTCAGAAACTGACTAAAATATTACAAATTTTCTCTAAAAAAAAATCTTTACTTTCACACTTGCTTTTCTTGGTGATTTCATGGGAGTTCATGAGAAAAGTGACAATGTATAATTTGCAGAAATTAAAAAATTGAAAAAAAGCTTTAAAAAATAAAAAGCTTAACACTTTTTAAAAAATTTATCATTTAAATTGATTAACAGCCCTAATTCATACTGAGCATGTTCAGTTTTCAGTTTATATATAAATATATAATTTATTTTTTTTGTCACAATCAAACTGTTTTGGAGCATAATTGATGATTTCTAATAAGGTATACTACATTTTTAATGTTAAATCTATTATGCTCACATAGGTTGCATGTATTTGATAAAAAATCCAGTAAAAATAGTAATATTTTGAAATATCATTACAATTCAAAATAACTACATATATTCTATTTGAATATTTTAAAATATAATTTATTCCTGTGATGGCAAACATGAATTTTCAACAGCCATTACTCCAGTCTTCAGTGTCACATGATCCTTCAGAAATCATTCTAATATGCTGATTTGCTGCTCAAGAAACATTATTGTTACATTATTATTACTTATTACTACAGACGTTGAAAACTGTGCTGCTTAATATTTTTGTAGAAAACATTTGCAGGATTCTTTGATGAATGTTCAAACGTTTTTTGTAACATTAGAAATATTTTTACTGTAACTGTTGATCAATTTAATGAGTCCTCTGTGAATAAAAGTATTATTTCTTTAAAAAAATCCAAAATAATGAGCAAAGAGTCATATTAAAATGAAACAAAAGACAATCACTTAAATGCATCAGATAAAGTACTGGATAAAGATCGGCCCTCCTCCTGGGCCAGGAGCCTGTCGTGTCTTCATGCTGACTGGATGTAACTGGATTGAGTTTAGGAGATGAAAGCCCGAACACGCTGCTACACAGGCTAAAGCGCCGCGCGCCCTGTCGCTGCCAAGAGGATTGCCACACAAGCTGCAGGGATTATCCTGCTCTCCTGGTTGGCATGGGGAAGCTTTCCAGTATGTTCACCCAGGCCAAGTCACCGCAGTCACAGGCACCCCGAGACGCCGCTCCACCCTTGCTGTCTGGGATCTCAGTCTGACTTACTAAATCTTAAATATTTCCTGACTAGTAAGGGCAGTTACGAGCAGGGTTTTCCCGTTTCCATTGCGGAGGAATGTGTTTGTGAAGGCTGCGGCTGTGAATTTTAGGTAGGGCAGAGGATTTAGGTCCGATCCCTGCACTAAACCGGGTCAGGATTAGTGTGAATGCTTGTATGCCAGGTGTTGAGTAGAGATGTGAATACTCTGTGGGGGGCTGGGCAGCCATTTCTGTGTAGGGCATAAACTGATTGACTGCTGTTTTTTCCATGTATGTTACCTCAGGAGCAGGTGTCATTTGTAATGGACATTATTGCTACTGGGACTGGCTTTTCTTTTGTATTTTTGTGTTAGATTGACACAAAAGTTTTTGAAATTCATGCTTCCCATCCGTAAACGCCACCAGTATGTCTCCAACTTGAGATACGTTTTTAAGTTATCCATTAAAATGGATTACATCTACACTACCGTACAAATATTGGGGTCATTACGATTTTTTTTTGTTGATAGAAATTAATACTTTTATTAAGAAAGGGTACATTAAATTGATCAAAAGTGACTGTGAAAACATTCAATAAGCAATCTTATAAATAAAAGATTTACATTTACATTTAGTCATTTAGCAGACGCTTTTATCCAAAGCGACTTACAAATGAGGACAATAAAAGCAGTCAAAACTAACAAAAGAGCAACAATATATAAGTGCAAATGACAAGTCTCGGTTAGCCTAACGCAGTACACGTAGCAAGGTGTATATATATATATATATATATATATATATATATACACACACTGTGTAGGGCATAAATGGAGGTATGATTTATATTTGAGATAAATTTGATCAATGTTCAAAATAAACATTTTGAACATTGATAATAATAAAAAAAAGATTCTTGAGCACTAAATCAGCATATTAGAATGATTTCTGAAGGATCATGTGACACTGAAGACTGGAGTAATGACTGCTGAAAATGCAGCTTTACCATCACAGGAATAAATTACACTTTAAAATAAATTAAAATGGACATTTTAAATTGTAATAATATTTTAAGGTATTACCATTTTACTATATTTAAATGCTGCCTTGGTGCATTTGTGACTTCTTTTACAACAGTTTTTCAAATGGTATTGTACATTTACTCAAGCAAGTTAACTAGGTTAGTTGAAAATGCTACTGCCTTTTGCCCTGTGTTTTTAACTTAACTAAAACCCAGTGTTCCTGAAAATGTAGTGCTAACAGTGCCAAACTCTGAACAAAGATGTTAGTCTAAAAATTAAAGGGATCATTCAAGTTCAAATCGAGCTTTATTGTCATTCTGCTACATGTGTGGACATATAGTGGAACGAAATGTCATGTCTCGCAGGACCACGGTGCTACTGTACATACTAATCAAACATAAATATAAACATACAACATTAGAAGTATAAGAAAAAACAATTATAGACCTATACAAACTATTTGACTATACATATACTATATAAATAGTTGGTTATACATACACATAATCTGAGACTGTGCAAGAACTTTACATAAATACTGTACATGAAATTGTGCAAAAAATATATTTTAGGGGAAGCAGCGCAGAGTGCAAGATGATTTGAGCTGAGAAATCAAAATTCCTTTTGATCTTTTGACATATGAGGTCATTGTACTATAAAAACGTTCTGTAAGTTTCAGAAGTCAAAACGTTCTCGTTAGTCTAAAAACAGCTTATATTGAATCCAATCTGCCAAAATGACAGGTTGTGGAATGTACCACTCTATGACGTAATAGTGTGGCTAAACACCGCCTCCACAGAAGAAGATTGACATCACTGTGTTTAGTCCCGCCCACTGATTCGCACATGCAGTGTGAATAACGAGAGAGGCGAACGAGCAGGTCTACGCAGAAACCAAACGATAAAGATGCTCCGAAGACACAAGACACTGTGCAGTGCCAAGTTGTGGAAAAACACAGTCTTTGCTTTGCCTTCCTTCTGATCCCAAAATGAGGAAATGAACTTTATTTTTAATGAAGTTTCAGAAAGCATCAGTAAGAACTCTGTTCTTTGTTTACTTCATTTTACCGTGAATTTGTTTACAAACAAAGCACAGTTGCACACAGGCTTTAAAAAAAAATTTAAACTAAAAGACGATGCTGTGCCGACTATATTGGATCTGGCAGTAATGTCACAACACACAAAAGTGAGTAACTGTTTTTATTGTGTGGTCACTATTGCTGTTAAACAGATCGTTTGATATGAGTATTTATGCAGTTTCAACCTAAATCACCGCAGCGTCCATCTGTGTAGGAAGTAGGCTGTCAAACATACACAACTGTTAGCCAATCATAGCAGTGGGTGTTTACTTCCGAGTCTACAATCCACCACGCCTATTCAAACAGAGCGTTCTGTTGAGGGGGTCAAAAACATGATCCCAAATCTTGATAACATTGTAAGTGGACTTCAGAGAACAGTACAAAATGATAAAAAAAGGCTGTTGATATTCACCCCTTTAGATCCAAATCCAACAATTAAAAATGAGCATAAATGGATGTTGTTGAAAGCCTGAAACAAATTCTACACAAGTTATGTGAACGCAGACAGTCCTAGCTACCCAAGTCTAATGTCAGACTGCATTTCACGACGCAGGTACGCGTTACATTGCAAGCAAGATGGGCTATAGGGGACGTTAGCTTAAACTGTTTTCTTTTTCTCAAAGGTAACTGCGCTACCTTTGAGGCAGGTTCACACAGAATGCGGTTCTGCATTTCAAAACATGAGGTGCAGGGCAGTATTTTTTTTTTTTAAAGTTAGATATATTGTAACTTAAGCGCAGTGTTTTTAGACTACTGTGTCATGCGCAGGGCCATCCTTGAGGGGACCCCCCACCCCCACCCCGGGGTGGTCACGAACAGATCAAGGGGGCCCCGCTCCCTACCTCGCACCAGGCCCTGAGTCAGCTAAGGACGGCCCTGGTCATGTGAAGCACTGCAGAAAGCGTGAGCGCAGTGGTTAAAGACATCAGTACAAAAACGCAAATCTGTGTGGTTCTAACGGTTTAAAGACAACCTTGCTAAGCAAGTTCACTAAATTCAATATATTGATAGCAATTTCCCTGAAATCTGCATTAACACATCCAGTTCTATGGTGTAGAAATTTGAAGGTAACTCATCATCCCCTGTTCACATAGTATGTTTCTGGGCCGTGAATGCATCCTATGTGTTGATTTGTGAATGTTTGTGTTTTCACTGTTTCAGGATGGTCTAGTGGAGCAGTTGTATGACCTCATTCTGGAGAACTTCCACACACAGGCCTGCTCCGTTGGCTTCCCTGAGCTGGCTTTGCCCACCGTCGTTCAGGTACTGTTCTCACTCTTTCCGGAATAAGCTTATTCACTTTCCTTCCTAACATTTACTACAACGCCAACAGGTCATAATAAGTGAAAGTTATGGAGCATGCTCAGCAGTTGTATTTAATGGCTCCTTTTAGTCCTCACACCTCAACCTACACATCCCGACACTTACCCTAGTGACACAGCACACACATACACCACAATGTTCACACTAACGCAGCACACAAACACACGGGCTGTAGGAAAAAAGCCAGCTTCTTTCACCATCACTTCTTTCAGCCCTCTCTCCCTCTCACACACACACACACACACACACACACTCCGAGCCAAAACCGAGCTTTCCTCACTGCTGTTTAAAAATCCGGTTTTGAATATTTATTCTTTTGGCCCAGTCAGGTTTATTTATAATATCCACTCCCGTTTCTTCTGTACTTTTCATTGGCGGAATTAAAAAAAAAAAAAGAAAGAAATTGAATCTGTACAGACTACAGAGAGTTTCTAGAGATATATTAATGTTTCTCTTTGAGGATAGTTAAAAATTCTTCCTGCATGTGGCTCTGTTCACATATTTTTTGTGATGTTTCATTTGTTTGCTCTTTCCCCTACTGTCTCTCATGCATGCTCTCTCATGTTTGTCTCCTCAGCTGAAAGTCTTCTTGAAGGAATGCAAAGTGGCCAATTACTGCAAGCAGATGCGCCAGCTGCTGGAAAAGATACAGGAGAACAGCAGCTACATCACAGGGCGAAGGCAGAAAGCTGCTTTTGGCGTGGCTGATGTCACAGCTGTGGTGAGTACATGAAATTGTGTAGCTTTTTTTTTTTTTAACCAGGAATGGGCCAAACTGTTGTTCAAGTCAATATGAAATCAAAATGTATCTTGTATCCGTGTGGCTTGTATCAAAAAGGTGTTTTATATTAACCATTAATATAAAAGTTCAACAAAAATTGATTGACAGATGCAATCAAGTCCCACCTTATTTTTCAAATGTTTTTTCACTTGAAAATTCTTGTAGATGAGTATACCGCCTTTCCTACCTCAATTTTATAATTCATGATGTTATATATCAATTAAATATTATTGTATTTATTAATTTTTATATGTATTTATAAATGTTATAAAATGTGTTATATTTAATAAAACAGTACAATTAATTCATACTTTCCATTCAAATAATTAAAATAGTGTTATATATTATTATTTACATTTATTTCTGCATTTGTAATTTTTGTACATTCATGCCATCTCTGTGCAGCAGGGTTATTTTAATATCATATAACAGATTTTTTTTTTTCATTATAGTTTTCATGAAATAATTTTTTTTTTTTTTTCTGTTTTCATTTTAATTTTGGTTAAAATTGTTTTTGTCACTTTTATCAGATTTTGCTTTAATCTATATTTTCATTAGTCTATGTTGTCGATATGCTTTCAATTTTATGTCAGTTTTAGTTATTTTAGTGCATCAAGATAAAATAAATGAACATGATAAATGTTGTAAATGAAAATGAGAATTTGATGTTTTAAATTTTATTTCAGATAAAGTTTATTTTATTTTAAGTAACAAAATTAGTTTTATGGTTTGGGATTTAGTTAACAATAATAACATTGCTGTGCAGCATTAAACAGTCTTCTGTACACCTTTGCACACATTGTACACCTTTATGTATTTTTGTTTAACTGCATTACTGCAAGTGTTGCCATCTATAAATCAGGAGTTAAAAACATACACACAGGTCACGGTAGCTCTTACATTGTATGTCTTATTTGTAGCTCTTGTCTGAATACAGCTGATGTGTTAACTTCTTTAGCACTCATTGAATGAGTTCTAACATTTTTATCAGTTTGTTTTGATTCGTTCCGTCAACCCAAGGATGTTTTTTTTTTTTTTCCTCCACTCTTGAGTTTTTTCCAATTACACAGTGACCATAACAGCACTTCTAGTCAGAGACTTGTGAGCTTTGGGACCAGACATGGCAGTCAGATGTTTATTTTAGCTGTAAAGCAGACTGTTATCCTTGCAGTTCCTCCTCTTTCCACCCACCTCAAACACCACCCTGCCTTCCGTCCCCTCGCAGGTGACTGCTGGTCACCCACAGTCTTCGTCTGTGTTTGTGTGTTCAGAGCCCTGTGTGTTTACGTGTGAGCACATCTGAGTGTGTGTTGCTGTGGTCAGTTGAAAACAGCATGTGGCAGTTGGCCTGGAGCCTAGTTGACCCCACACCACCTGTAGGTCAGGAAGTGCAGTCACAGGTCCTCAGACAGATACACACGGCCATCGTGGCACGGAATGCTATTACGACCGTAGCCTGACGCAGGGTCGGTGGCGGATGTGAGAGCAGATGAAAGTAATGGAGCGGAAAGCTTTCTAATGCTGTTTCTCTCAGCGAGAGACTCAGAGGAGGATGAGCAGACGTTAAGTGCTTCGTCTGCGAGCGTCTGCTAACATCAATCCAGTAGCAGACTTTGTGCTCGCTGAACAGGATTATTGTAATTACAGAAAATTTCACTGTTTTCATTCGTTTTGTTTTCATTTTAGTTTACTTTTAATTAGTGTTGGTGTAAATGTTTTAATATATATTTTTTAGAATTTATTTTAAATTTATTTAGTGTCAGGATTGTTTTATCCATGTTTGTGACCCTGGACCACAAACCCAGTCATAAGGGTCAGTTTTTTTTTAAACTGAGATTTATTCGTCATCTGAAAGCTGAATAAATAAGTTATCCATTGATGTATGGTTTGTTAGGATAGGACAATATTTGGCCGAGATACAACTATTTAAAAATCTGGAAATCTGAGGGTGCAAAAAAATCTAAATATTGAGAAAATTGCCATAAAGTTGTCCAAATGAAGTCCATAGCCATGCATATTACTAATCAAAAATTAAAATGTTTTGATATATTTATGGTAGGAAATTTACAAAATATCTTCATTTTGACTCATACAATGTATTGTTGGATATTACTACAAATATGCCCGTGCTACTTATGACTTGTTTGTGGTCCAGGGTCACATTTAGTTAATTCAAAATGTATATTGAATTTTATATATGGATGATTATATAAATATGTAATTAATATATATATATATATATATGTTTGTATATATATATATATATATATGTTTGTATGTGTGTATGTACACATACACATTTTATATTATATATTATTATATCTTAAAATTATATATAACTATTATAATTGTTAGATATTTTTTTAATAATTTGGTATTTATATACTTTTAAATTTTATATTTTTATTTGATATTAATCTTTATTTTTGTACTGAACAACAAAACAACACTATTTTAAAAACATACTTTTTTTTTTTGTTTAGCCATTGTTTAATACTAATACTAATAATAATAAATATTAATACTAATAGTAATACTAATTATTGTGACCCATTTCAAAATTCTTGAATTAAGATTTCTAAACGTTGTATACAGAAAGTGAACTGTGTTGGTTGTTTTCCATATCAATCAGATGGCCTCCTTTCTGTTTGATTGTGCATCTTTTTTGGGCAAAATAGCTTAAAATATATATTAGTTTAATTAAAACTATATCAATAATTTTCTTTATAATTCTGCTTAGTTGTTGACCATATTGTAGTGCACATTTATAATTCATTTTCTTTCTTTTTTTTAATGCAAATTTTTGTCTTCATAGCAGTTTCAGTTAACCGTAATAACCCTGGTGCTGACTGCGCTGATAATGATGAAATTGGTGGGAAGAAAAAAATGAGGGGGCGGCAGGGGTGAAGGTTGTGAGAGAAGATGAGAAGTTGCTTCCTCTCTGGGGCGAGATCTTGGCTCCATTCATCTCCATCTCCGCTCTCATTTGTCACCCCTGCTGATGCACAGCCCGCTCATCTCTCCTCCCCGCCCCTCGCTGTCTCTGGACCGACTCGTGCTTCTGATAAATATTTAAGGCCATTTAAGACTGAAATGAAGGAGGGGTGGAAGGGTCTGTGTCTCTCCTCTGTGTAATGTTGAGCTGTAGGGAGAGATGCAGCAGGGCAGAGCATGCAGACAGCATGGCACCACGCTGGGGTGCGTCTTGTCACTGGGCTCCGGCCAGCGGGAAAGATGTCCTTTAGTAATGAGGGTGGCATGGCAAACTTCTCAGCCGGCACTGCCGCCAGCACAGCTGCATAAAGCCGCATGCCCCATGGATCAGTCCAACAAACACATATCTGTCTCTATGGGTTGTACCAGTGCCTCCATCAGCTCTAATACTAACCCTAACACTTCACACAGAGGTTAAATAAATATATTCCTAACTACCTAGTGTTGTTTTTTTAATTAATATTTTGAATTAACTTTTATTTTTAGGTTTTAAATTTTCATTTTTTTTGTCTAATTTTTTGTATTTTTTTAAATGTACATATTTCTAAATAGTTATAATATATTTTATTTCTATTTTAATTCAAGTTTTATTTCCGTTAGTAATTTTAGTACTTAAGGTTAAACTTGTTTCATTTCTCATTTTAATTTAGTTTAAATTTTAGTTTTATTTAAATTAAAAATATTTCTTAATAATAATAGTTTTAGTCTTACTCTATCTCTTTCTCTCTTTATATATTTACATATTTATTTTACTGGTATGCAAGTTAAAAAACGGGTAACA
This sequence comes from Sinocyclocheilus anshuiensis, assembly GCF_001515605.1. Taxonomy (NCBI): domain Eukaryota; kingdom Metazoa; phylum Chordata; class Actinopteri; order Cypriniformes; family Cyprinidae; genus Sinocyclocheilus; species Sinocyclocheilus anshuiensis. Next base: position 333,929 of record NW_015547678.1, read on the forward strand.
CACTATATTTTATTTATTATTTGCTTATTAGTTATTTATAGTAATTATATTGGTTATATGAAATAATCAGCACTCTTAAACTTGAAATTCTGTCTCACCTGCTTGACGCCAAAACTCAATGTGCATGTATACCAACCATTGCAATGGCTTAAACATTGCGTTGTAATTTCTTGCGGTTAATTTTAGCCTCAGCACCATAGTGCTGAGTGATCGCATCAGGATTTCCTTCCAGAATGTGCACAGCAGTAGTTGAACAGATGCTTCAAAGGATGAAGCCCCCAGTTTGCCAGGGAGCTCATCCTCGCTGGTCATGTACACATCTGTTAGCTTTGTTTGGGTCTGTTGCATCAAGGAAGGAGCATATTGCACACTTTTCTAGCTTTGATCGTTTTCCCTATCCTACAAACCACTGCAAATTGTTATAAATAAGTTTAGCAAACTGTAGACTGAAGCTGAGTTTTATTACGGTCTATTGAATTTGGAGGTCAACTAATCTCATTTTACCTGATCAATATCATCCACAAAGACCTTTAAGGAAAGGCTGGCAGGGATTCACTCGCTTATACCCTCCCCTGCCCCTTTATCCTTCTGTTAGCCACTTATTTTTGCTGTTTCAGAGAAAAGGTGTGCACCAGGGGTCGCTTCTTGGTCCGCTACGATTGGCCTGATACTTCATTGATACACTTTAGAGTAGGGCTGTAGCTATCGATTAATTTAATAATCGAGTATTCTACAGATTATTCCATCGATTAATCGAGTAATCGGATAAGAAGTCATTTTTCTTTATTAAAGAGCAATACTAAATATGCAAGAGATAATAAGATAGATCTCTTAAAATCAAAATAATAGTAATAAAAATAATAATACCTAAACATTGCATTTATGTCGTGGAACTTAACTTTCAAGTTTCAGCCTAACTAAAGCTCTAGCATGAAATAAGCCTTTACTGTCTTCTTGGAAGGCTTTGTGGCTTTTGTGAGAGGCAAAAATCAGTGGACAGGAAGGTAACTTGGAACAAGAACAAGAGACCATACACAATTTTTAAACATTTTTCTGCAACATGAAATTAGAGTTATTTGGAGAATAAACCCTCTTAAATGTCCCTTTACGTACTGGTGTGAGTGTGTGTGTGTGTGTAAAACTTGTTTTTGATATCCTTCATATTCTGTGTGCGGGTCAGCTCACAGCAGTGATAGAAATTAATCTGTTCCAATAAGTTTAAATTGATTTTTACATTTTATGGGCATTTTTACCTTTAGAAACACCTTTTCTTCTAAAAGTGTGCATCATCTTTTGAGTCAAATTCTTACATTTAATCAGTCAATTAGAATAAAAGACATTTGGGCTGTTACCAAACAAATGATATCAGTATCAAAATTCATCTTTGCAATGCAGAGGAAACACAGAAGCTGAATGGGATGCATTTCCCACACAGAGGAACATGAATGCATTTAACCTGCAGTTACAAATGCATAAATAATATTTTGTTATTGTAAACATAAAACATTGAATACTGATATTTAAAATTATTTTAAAAACGAAAAGAGCCTTTACTGTCTTCTTGGAAGGCTTTGTGGCTTTTGTGAGGCAAAAATCAGTGGACAGGAAGGTAGCTTGGAACAAGAACAAGAGACCATACACAATTTTTAAACACATTTTTCTGCAACATGAAATTAGTTATTTGGAGAATAAACCCTCTTAAATGTCCCTATACGTACTGGTGTGTGTGTGTGTGTGCGTGTGTGTGTAAAACTTGTTTTTGATATCCTTCATATTCTGTGTGCGGGTCAGTTCACAGCGGTGATATAAATTAATCTGTTCCAATAAGTTTAAATTGATTTTTACATTTTATGGGCATTTTTACCTTTAGAAACACCTTTTCTTCTAAAAGTGTGCATCATCTTTTGAGTCAAATTCTTACATTTAATCAGTCAATTAGAATAAAAGACATTTGGGCTGTTACCAAACAAATGATATCAGTATCAAAATTCATCTTTGCAACGCAGAGGAAACACAGAAGCTGCATGGGATGAATTTCCCGCACAGAGGGACATGAATGCATTTAACCTGCAGTTACAAATGCATAAATCATATTTTGTTATTTTAAACATAAAACATTGAATACTGATATTTAAAATTATTTTAAAAACAAGCAAAAAAACCACCAGCAGGTGGCAGCAAGTCACTGTTAAGAAGTGAGTCATTGCGATTGAACCGAATCATTTAAACGGGTGATTAATTCAGGAACGAATCGCCGTCATGTTGCACAGAGACTCAAAACAGCGCTGTGGCTGTGTTTGGAATTTTTATTGTTGGCAAAATAAAGCAAAAACAGGCAATATAGTGTCTAAAACGTAAGTCTCATAATATTACCTTCTTGTTTACTGAACTGTTGAATACATTCACATTTGTAATCATGCTGATTTTAGAGGTGAAAACTGGCACTCTTCGTGTGATATTGACTATTAGTCCTCCTTTCCGTTCTTTCAATCGCTTTACGTATACGTCGACTTTCCATGTCCATTATTGTGAAACCCGCGAGACACAACAAAAACACAGCTCCGATCACAGCGTCCTCCATCCTCCTGTTGTTAATGTTGTTCTTCTTTGATTCACAATAACAGAGCAGGCCTGTGTGTACACATGATGTCGAACAATTGTACTTTTTGAGTAACTTTATGGCTTTATTTTGTTGAGAATTTGTACTGAGATCCCTTTTGTTTAGCTCTCCTATGGGTGAACATGCAGTAGCATTCGTTGTGTGTATTTTGGTGTGTTTACAGGCGGCCTGGGAGAAGCAGGTAGCAGAGGAAGGCACTTCACTCACTAAATATTACAGCCAGTGGAAGAAACTTCGTGAAAAGGAGATTCAGCTGGAGATCTCTGGAAAAGAAAGGGTAAAAATGCCAAAACCACATCCACGATTACCATTAGACCCAAATAATACAAACCACACCTTTCAGAGGAAGTTGGATTCAGACAGGTCCTTTTTTTCCATTGAAAGTGTTATTACAATGCTATGGTTTGATCTTCAGAAAGAATCTCATTATTTGGATTTTATATATCTATCTATCTATCTATCTATCTATCTCTCGAGATGGCTGTTTATCCAGATGCTATTTTAATGCCAGTCTTATATTAAATGCACAGATGTGATCATCTTTGTAGTGCTGGTTATGTGAAAGCACCTACTGTGTGTGTTCGTGTATGTGTGGAGCTGGAGCGTGTCCATAGGGAGATAATGGAGATGACACCAGGCGGAGTGTTGGCGTCTAGGAAGCGGCAGATTGGCGGAGGAGGCGGCAGGGCTAGTGCTACAGGAAGAGTATTATAGCGCTCAGGGCTGCGTCCCAGGCTTTGATCCACCGAGTCCCCACGCTCAGATCTGATTACCACTGCCTCCCTCCTGCCTCTACTGCCTCCATCAACACAGCTGGAGATCTCTGGAAAAGAAAGGGTAAAAATGCCAAAACCACATCCACGATTACCATTAGACCCAAATAATACAAACCACACCTTTCAGAGGAAGTTGGATTCAGACAGGTCCTTTTTTTCCATTGAAAGTGTTATTACAATGCTATGGTTTGATCTTCAGAAAGAATCTCATTATTTGGATTTTATATATCTATCTATCTATCTATCTATCTATCTATCTATCTATCTATCTCTCGAGATGGCTGTTTATCCAGATGCTATTTTAATGCCAGTCTTATATTAAATGCACAGATGTGATCATCTTTGTAGTGCTGGTTATGTGAAAGCACCTACTGTGTGTGTTCGTGTATGTGTGGAGCTGGAGCGTGTCCATAGGGAGATAATGGAGATGACACCAGGCGGAGTGTTGGCGTCTAGGAAGCGGCAGATTGGCGGAGGAGGCGGCAGGGCTAGTGCTACAGGAAGAGTATTATAGCGCTCAGGGCTGCGTCCCAGGCTTTGATCCACCGAGTCCCCACGCTCAGATCTGATTACCACTGCCTCCCTCCTGCCTCTACTGCCTCCATCAACACACACACGTCCCATTATGTTTTTAGGAGAGAATAATGTAACTTTATTATTTTTTGTGGCTTTTTGTTTTCTAAATTATTTTTGTATTATATTATATTATATTATTAATTTGAATCCTTTGTAGTATTAAGATATATAGATGAAAGAGGTTGAATACCCAGTCTCATCTGATGTTAATGAGATGGAAGGAAACTCAAAGAATAGCTCATTGTACATCAACTAGAAAGAAAAAAACACTTCCACTTCCATTCAACCAGATTTAGTCTACAACTAAATCTGAAATGAAAACAAGCATTTCACCAGCATTATATTCTCATTAATGTTATGTCTGAAGTGTTTTGTTCATGTTTTTGCCAGTTTTGAATAATGACTATTTAAATATCTGTTTTTCTTTCCCATCGCGTTTTAATTTAGATGGAGGACTTGAATCTCCCTGAGATCAAACATCTATCTATCTATCTCTCGAGATGGCTGTTTATCCAGATGCTATTTTAATGCCAGTCTTATATTAAATGCACAGATGTGATCATCTTTGTAGTGCTGGTTATGTGAAAGCACCTACTGTGTGTGTTCGTGTATGTGTGGAGCTGGAGCGTGTCCATAGGGAGATAATGGAGATGACACCAGGCGGAGTGTTGGCGTCTAGGAAGCGGCAGATTGGCGGAGGAGGCGGCAGGGCTAGTGCTACAGGAAGAGTATTATAGCGCTCAGGGCTGCGTCCCAGGCTTTGATCCACCGAGTCCCCACGCTCAGATCTGATTACCACTGCCTCCCTCCTGCCTCTACTGCCTCCATCAACACACACACGTCCCATTATGTTTTTAGGAGAGAATAATGTAACTTTATTATTTTTTGTGGCTTTTTGTTTTCTAAATTATTTTTGTATTATATTATATTATATTATTAATTTGAATCCTTTGTAGTATTAAGATATATAGATGAAAGAGGTTGAATACCCAGTCTCATCTGATGTTAATGAGATGGAAGGAAACTCAAAGAATAGCTCATTGTACATCAACTAGAAAGAAAAAAACACTTCCACTTCCATTCAACCAGATTTAGTCTACAACTAAATCTGAAATGAAAACAAGCATTTCACCAGCATTATATTCTCATTAATGTTATGTCTGAAGTGTTTTGTTCATGTTTTTGCCAGTTTTGAATAATGACTATTTAAATATCTGTTTTTCTTTCCCATCGCGTTTTAATTTAGATGGAGGACTTGAATCTCCCTGAGATCAAACGCAAGAAGGCTGAAGAAAAGAAAGCAGACAAGAAGGAGTTCAAGGGGCTTTTTGAGTCGGATAGTGACGACGATGATGACGATGACCTGTTCAAATCCAAAGGTAAGGCTTCATGTTAATATATTACCCAGTTCCTGTATTGCAACTAATGCACATACCATACAAATACATGTTTAATGTGCAATGGGAAAGATTCCTAGAGTTTTGTTTTCCTGTAATGCCTTTCTTTGTCACTGGGAGGCTGTAGTCCATTGCACTGCGCTGTCAGAAGATTCTCATCTCAGAGATGAGTTCTGAAACAGACAATTTAAACCCAACAGATCTATTGAAGTACACCTTTATTTTACCTCTGTTTTGTTGTAATGCTTAAAGGAATAGTTCACCCAAAAATGAAATTTGTTGGAAATTTTCTGTCATGCCGACCAAGATGGATATAGAATAGATTTGGTAAAAATTTAGCATTACATCACTTGCTCACCAATGGACCCTCTGCAGTGAATGGGTGTTGTTAGAATGAGAGTCCAAACAGCTGGTAAAAACATCACAATAATGCACAAGTCATTTCCACAACACTATCAGTCAACTCATTGTGAAGTGAAAAGCTTTGTGTTTGTAAGAATCAAATCTGCCATTAAGACATTTTAACTTTAACCTGTTGCCTATGGACACGAGTCCATGATAATGCTTCCTCCAGTGAAAAGGTCCATCACCTGTTGTCCTCTCACATCAAAATCCACCGAAATATTTGTTTAGAACTGTTTTGAACTGTTTTGGCTTGTAAGTGGTGCTTGATCCGTGCATTTTTCTCTCCTGATTCAGACAAGCAGACTTTTTCAATGGAAAAAACTATATTATGGATAGAGGACTCGTATTTTAGCCGAAAGCAACATTTTGAACTTAAAAAAAAAAACATCTTAATTTGTTTATTGATTTATTACAAACATGCAGCGTGTGAATTACTTGCATTACTTGTGTATTATTGTGACATTTTTATCAGCTTGTTTTAACTTGTTCTGACGGCACCCATTCACTGCAAAGGATCCACTGATGGGCAAGTGATGTAATGCTAAACTTTTCCAAATCTGTTCTAATGAAAAAACTCATTTGCATCTAGGGTGAGTAAATTAAGCACATTTTATGGGAAAAATTTTAAAGGGGTCATATGATGCTACTAAAAAGAACATTATTTTGTGTATTTGGTGTAATGAAATGTGTTTATGCGGTTGGGACTTTATTTAACTGATTGCAAAATTGGTCTCTATATGACTAGAGGGGAGGAGCTAGGTGGAGCAAGGTTAAACATTTTGTTGAAAGATTAATAAGATAAATATTCATTATATATTCAATAATATGTGCATATAATTTTGGTTTCATGTTGGCTTTGAAAAAATGTAACTTTAATTAAACAATCTTTACAGTTGATATTGAATATTTAGAAGCATTTCCATGGAAGCAGGAAACACATTTTTTTACATTTACAAAAATTACATTTTTCAAAAACAAAGAACAATTATATAACAATTAATTTCAGATGTGTGAGCCCAATATCGCTTGCTCGTGTTCTCTCTCTCTCTCTCTCTCTCTCTCTCTCTCTCTCTCTCTGTGAATGGCAATGGCTGTGTAATCTGTAGTGTCCAGATGTGCCGTTTTGTTTTACAGCATTTAAGTGTTTTCCGTTCTCAGCTTACTATCAAATCATGAATGTTAAAAAAACAACCTGAAAAAAAAATCGCTAAAAAAAATTCTTACAGGTAAGAAAACTGTTTACTTCAGTGTAGGGCTGGGCAAAAAAATGTGAGCCCAATATCGCTTGCTCGTGTTCTCTCTCTCTCTCTCTCTCTCTCTCTCTCTCTCTCTCTGTGAATGGTCAGCTGTCAGACGTGCACTTGCCTCTCCTCTTTAACTCTATATCTGGAGTTGTGTGCTGGGTCATGTGTCGGACACATGCCACACTCTCCCACTCCTCCCGCCCATGAGCCGACAGCCGCAAAAAAAAAAAGTCCTATGGAGGTGGGAGGCGAGAGGAAGGTTTTTTTGTTTTTTTTTACATCTGGTGCTCATTGTGTGGAGTCCCTACAAATCTCTCTCATGCTGTCTGTCTCTCGCTCTCTCTCACTCTGTTCTCTCTTACAGGAAGCCTTTTTTTTTTTTTTTCTTTTCTTTTTTTTTTGCATACTTGGATCCCAGTGGGGGTTTGTAATTCAAAACATTCTCTTGGAAAGATGTTAGTGGCCGCTCCTTCACCACACAGCTTAACTGGCCCCATACCTCCAGCGCCTAGACCCGAGGAATAGTCACATGACCTCTAATATATTAAAAGAAAGCCCTTTTTTGTTGTTGATTTGTTGTTCTTTTTTACTACTTTACCAAACCAACAAATATATTTCCCTTTTCGACACTTTTGATTAAGAGATTTTTACCTCTGCAGTTGGTTTTATGGCGGTCACATGGCAGAGATTTTAGTGTAAGTGGCTGGTGTGACCCTAGGAGTCGTCGCTGTAGTGAGAAAGAGGGTAGGAAAGGATGAGGGCGGAAGTGGAAGGAAGAGACTGTTATTTATAAAGTCATTGTGCATTCACATGATATAACAATATTTACATATCCGTACCCTGAACTGGCTATTACAGGATCTGACTGTGACTGGTTGTGCTGGAGTTTGTTTGGAGTTTGAGGATATATATATATATATATTTATTTATTTATTTATTTATAATAGTAGTAATATACCCTTTTAGTAATATTATTATATATTGCGGGGCGTGTTTTAATAAATAAAAAAAATAATTAAAATATATATTTTTTAAATTTAATTTCACAAATTAAAAAATCTAAGAAATTAAAATTCTAATAATTTTTTTTTTAAAGAAATTACTATTGTTCAGTAAGGGCACACATTGATCAAAAGTACAGTAAATAAAAAATGTTACAAAAAGTATTTCAAGTAAATGCTGTTCTTTTAAAATGTTTATTCATCAATCAGTCCTGAAAAAATTGTATCATGGTTTTCAGAAAATATTGATCAGCACAACTGTTTTCAACATAGATTATAATAAGAAATATTTCTTGTGCACCAAATCAGCATATTAGAATGATTTCTGAAGGAACATGTGACACTAAAGACAGGAAAAAGACAGCTTTGCCATCACATTAATACAATTTAAATATATTAAAATTATTTTAATTATTAAAATTAAAGATTTATTTAGGATATCTTAAAAACAAAGAGTTATTCATTAATATTTAACAAAATAAATTTTTACTGTATCTTTGATCAAATAAATATCGCCTTTGTGAGCATAACGGACTTCTTTCAACATTTAAAAATCTTACTGACCCCGATCATTGATTCTGTTCACTTTTAAAATTAATAGTTTATCCACCACAGTTGGAAAGGCAGAAACAGATTGCAAAAGGTTCCTTTTTTTTTTTTGGATTCAATCTTAATCTCAAGTTTCCATCATTTGAATTATTGACAAGTTGATATTCTCATTGGAGTAAACTCAGGTTGGCCCAGTATTGTCCAATTAATGTGCTGTATTCGTTTGTCACTATTTTGAGGTAGTCTGATGACTTTTCCCAACTTCTAGTTTGTTTGTCTCTGAAGTTTTGGTGTGTTTCACTACCTGCTGGGTTGGTCTGCTTTTGGCCCGTTAATATTCTTGAGTTGTGTTATTTTGTTGTCGCTACAGTGTGCCAGATCGTTTAATGCCTTCCACGTTCTCAAAGACTTGGCTTGAGCTTTCTCCATCTTAAAGTGGAGATTTTGTAAACACCCTCATCTTCAGTGTTTCTGTGTCATGGCTGTTTTCAGAGCTGAGAACAACATGTAGATTGTGTCTTTGATTTTTGATTTTTTTTTTTCCCCCCTCTTACATTTTCACAGTATTGATCAGCCCACAGGCAGTCATTAAAGTCTTTGCCTCGTGCTACTGGTGGACTTTCTGTACCCTCTCTGAACTCTCCGGTCAGCCGGTCGCCGGTTATATTAAGATGCATGAGGCTCGTCTCAGCAGCAAGGTGCGCCTGGTGTTAAGCTCGGCTCCCCCTCTGGCTGGCTCCAGTGTGTGCTGGGTAATTAGGGTGGAGGGTGCCTGGCTGGGGAGGTGTCTGTGCTGCCATTCACCTCCCAGGCAGCATCTAATCAAATCCCACTTCAAAGCTCAGGGATTTCAACCCCGTCCTCTTCAGAGAGCACGAGACACTCCCACACACACCGCTGGATTAGCGAGGCTAAATTGCCGTCAGAAGCTAGCCTCTACTTTTGTCATGTAAATAGTAACCTATGCGTGAGCAGCATGGGTAGGTCAGCTGAGGTGTAGTCTAGTCTCTAGACCAATGCTTCCACTTGAATCAAGCAAACTCTTTCTGTCGAGTGTGTTTACTGGGAGTTTGTGTATAGATTGTCTTAAAAGTTAAATGTTACGTTATAACTATGAGTATTCACTTACTCATGAAAAGTAAATAACTTTATTTTAATATAACTAAGTCAAAAGACATTTTAGAGGCAGACCAAGTCTTTATATTTTAAATAGAGGCACCATTTTTTTAAACTGAAACACCAAAATTAAAGATTTAATTCAGCAAAACCAAAACTGAAAATAACAGTTTAATAGTTTAATATTATATAATAGTTTACATAGTCAATAAAAAAAATCAACACTCAGATAAAAACTGAGTTGAATGCAAACGTTTAAATAGCAAATAAGGCCGTTTTTAATGTTCTTAACTTTTTAATGATGTAATGTTTCTGCTTAAATTTTTGCTGTTGAAATATAAACATTTAAACAGTGTTTGTAATAACAGGACAGATTTATTTAAACATACATTAAATAATAAAGACCTCTCTAACAGGTAAAGTATAAATATAATGAATATGTAATATAGTACATCTATTTAGCAGAATGCTCCTCGAGAGTTTTTTTTCTCTCGAACTATCAAGCTTATGGACTTGAAACGGCTTTCCTGAGGTAAATGTAACATTGTGACATTTATTTACAAGCTGTTTTATTGACATCTTTCCATGGTTGAAATACTGGTTGAGTGATTACATCACCCATGATACATTTCAGTAAGTTATTCTGTATCTTTCCGTATCTTTTCTAAATGTTTTTTCTCTTAATTATTTTTTTGTTCATTCATGTTTATTTTGTGCTTCAACTAGGAATGAAGTGAAAGAGATGATCAGTTCATGTACCACTTAAACTGAGGCAGATAAAGCTGTCTTTTACACCCCTTTAAAGAATGTCAGAATAACATTTATGTTTGAATTCTTACAAAATTGAATTTTGTAATAAGGTGGAAGACGTGCTAGTAAATTTTGAAAACTAAAAACAACTGAAAAAAGCATAGACTAAAAGATTGATCTTGGGATTTAAAGGGGTCATATGGTGCGATTTCAAGTTTTCCTTTCTCTTTGGACCGACATGATTACCAGCTGTAGTTTATACATGTTGTGTGTATATGAAAGACTCTTGACAGTCAAATGCACCATCGGAGAAGCACTAATTAAACATCACCATTTCTGTCAGTAATTTCAAATGTTATGCCATCACTAATTTTGTAGGTTTAAAATTATGAAGTCAAACGTATTTCTTTGGATTAACATGCACTAATGAATTTTGATTTCATGTTGACTTTAAAATGCCAATTTAATCAACCTATTCACCTTACCTCAGTATCAGTAAGATCACTTGTAAGACCATTTGGATTAGAGCTTGTGAACTTCTTTTTTTTTTTTTTTTTTTTTTTTTTTTTTTATTTTTTTTTTTTTACAGGCTACCTATATATACAATTCACTGATTAAATTGGCAGTAAAACACCAACAAATTTTATTCATTTTCACACAAATTAAAGTGTGAACCGGTAGATAAAGGGTAGTAAAATGCTTGGTAGCTCACCTGGTACAGTTCAGCATTGTGCATGCAATATTGCAATCAGGTGTTAATTTGCACTTTAACATTCAACGTCTTACAGTACTAAGTGGCATACTTAATATGGTGTACTGAAAAGTAGCTAAATAATCCAGCAGACAATGCATTTATTGACAGAATGTTATTTTAACAACATAAATTATTAAACACACATCTAAAACAACAACTCTTAATCTATAACTAGCTAATTGAGGCATAATGATATTGGAATATAGCAAGATCT
>NW_015547678.1:345801-364660 GCF_001515605.1 Sinocyclocheilus anshuiensis
GGTGACTCTGATGAGGATGATGAAGGCCTTGAGGACCTCTCAGACCTGAGCTATGATGATGATGAAGAGGATGTAGATGACTTGGAGGATGATTCAGGTGATTTATATGTTTCTGTAAAGAGCTAGGATTGGCTTTGTTTAGGGTTAGATATTCACTATGTCTGAGAAATCTTCTGTATGTTTTCAACATAATTCTGCTCATTATATTTTTCAAGTAGGTAGCATGCCATTTATCTTTTCCCCATTTTTGTCATTGTCTCAGATGGTGACCAGAAGAAGCCCTCGTCTTCTAAAGGCAAAGCACCAAAGAAGATGTTGAGCACAGAGCTGAAGGAGGTGGCTGAAGGAGATGAAGATATGGTTGAGGACCTGGAGCTCTCTGATCAGGACTAAAGTCACAGTGTTACATCAGAGGGTCATTTCTATTTCACATCCAAACATGATTTATACTGTTATTAAAGCAATAGCTCACCAAGAAATTAAAGAGCCATGTACAGCCCCTGTTGTAGTAATTAAGGTTTTTTAATTGTATCGGTATTTTATAAAGTGTGAAACAAAACAAATTAATCTAACATTTCATAAGGTTGTCAAATTAAAAAGACCTTATTAAAACTCTGAACTTTGTTTTAAAACTACTAAAGGCTATCTTTTTCAGCTCAGTATTTGGAGATGTTGCATTGTGCCGAGGGCACTGCTTGTGTTTAGAGGTGGTGAATGGGTAGGCCAGAGGCGGGAGGGGGAGACACGGGGTCGGCCCTGAGCACCAGGCTGCCAAACGCTCGTATCATCCACTGCCAGGCTGTGCTGCCCAGGTGGGGAGAGAGGAAGAGACGAAAACAGAGAGCAGCCTGTTCTCTCGCCAAAACATCTCTCCCCTTCAGTGCTTTCACGTCACTTTCTGAAACCGCTTGGCATTTTCAAAGTGTTTTAAAGCAGCGTTTAAGCTGCCAGCACTCCACACAGCTCTAGTGGTGCTGTGGGAAATTGGTTAAGAACGACAACTATACTAGAATAGTCAAAAAATAAAATTTGTCCTCATTTACTTTTAACAATTTTTTTTGACTCGAGTTGTTTCTTCCAGTTCACAAGATTTGTTTAGGAATTAGCCTGATCTCATTCTTGAAATCAATTTATATGGTACGGTTCACTGGAGAGAAAAACTATTCACAGATGATGACTAATGTAGGTCTGTCTCAAACCTAACATAAGACATCAGAAGACTGAATATGAGGACACATCATAAAAACTTTAGTGTTTCTGCATCCTTTTTAAAGTCCACATTCACTGTAATTGCAAGGAAAAACATGTCCAAGACATTCTCTTTTTGTGTTTTATGAAAGTCAAAGGTTTAGAACACCTTAAAGGGTCAGTAAATGGTAACATCATTTTATTCCTTTTTAAAATCATTCTCTCTTATGCTCACAACTGGGTGTAACAGCTGGTGTTTATGGCTGAAGCATCTTTCCTGTTGCATAATGGGAGTGTGAGCATACATATTTTGCGTTCTGTTCTTTCCATCACTCCCAGATTGAGGTGCTGTTCGGAATGTCAAGCAACGTTAAATTCAGGCCACCGTGACTGAACGTCAGCTGGGCTGCATTAGAGTAAATTCAGTTTGCACTAGAGCTGCCGCACGCATCATGCCTGTGTTTGTGCGAGTCTGGGTAACAGGTTTACTCGTATCACTCGGAGCACAGTCTATCACATGCAGCACCTGGCGCTGACAGTCACGGGTGTAGTAAAAAATATTTTTTTTTAAGGGGCGGATGGTGGACGTCCCTGAGAGTCAGTTGTTCTTTGGGTTAGGTGGGTGCCACAGGGGCCCTGGCCTGTGACTGAACCTGACGCTCTGACAGCTGTTGTTGACCTGAACCCTGCCCCACCCCTCCACATGCTCCCTCCCCTAACCAGGGGATTTACCGTCCGCTGGGGCCACCACTCCCTGCCCTACTGTGGAGGAGTTTGGAAATAAACATATTACTCAAAGAAAATAAGAGAAGAGCGCATCTGCAAGTTTGCAATAGGATTTATTTCACCCAGCAGAGAATAGAAAAATAGGATGAAGACAAAACATTGATGGGAAATCTAGAGAATATTTTAATTAATTGCTTACATATTTAAAAAGAAAAACCATTTCAAAGATTTGCATAAAGAGCTTTGTGCCTTCCATTTCCCTGCAACAAAGAGAAAAGTATTGTTCTTTGGGATCAATTTAAGGACAATTTAATATTTTGTTGCTCCAACTACAGCAAACAAATTCCTATAAATATTTTTTTTTTCTCATTTATATGCTGAAGTGGCATTTAAGATTGGGGCTCATGATTATTACAACTGGAATACACAGCAAACAGAAAAAGATGAACAAAAGTACCACCGAGTCAGCCAGTCACATTTTGTTCAGTAATAAAGATTTTTAACTCGTGCAACTACATTTAACAAAACGTACCACTTATTTCATCTTCAGTATATTCTCATCTTGAGCATGTTTCTGTACAATTCAGGATAACATGTCTTTCCCACAGCAGTAAGTGTGACCTCACAATGGCATTAATCCATCTATGGACAGGCATCGGGAGGGATGTCCATCCTTCCCTAATGCTCTTTTTCTCGCGGGGTCGTGAAACTAAAACGGGCCCAGATGTTTGTCGGGTGAGAGTTTGGGCCATTGCTTTGGCTGATGGCTTTTGGTCACAGGAAGTCTAAGTGCTTTACACATCTCTCTTTTTGAGGTCCTTTTCCATTTCACTTCCTTTAGTACGGCACCCTGTATGTGTACCTTGTTTCGTCACTGGTGAGATCAATGCTAGATCTCGTTTGAAAATTCCACATCCGTCCATCTTTGGTTTTGGACTGTGGAATGCATAGTTGCACTGGTCAAGACTGCAAATGAGTTCCATCCTGTTCTTATATTTACTCCTCTTTGGAGGATTTAGTCTTTCGAAGCGAAACCAACTCCAGAGAATTTAAAACGGCTGGAAGTTGGAGGAGAAATTGGCGTGAAAGCAGAAAAAGAAAGCATCTCTTTCGAAGTTCACCCGTCCCCGAGAATGTTAGGTACCACAAGAGTTCATCGCAGCGAATGTTGCTTTCCTACAACATCTGACACAAAAGAATGTCGTATGTGTACGTTCACTGGCTGCGTCTCCCTTCCTTCTGGCATGCCGTTTAAGAGCAGCTGTCTGCTCACGTTCATCTCTCGCACACTCTTAACGCTTCCTGTCTCGTCCCCAAGTCCCTATTTGCACATCTTTGGATTTTGGCTTCTATATAGCCGCTGCGAGGGGTGGAGCTGTTTTAGCCCGTGTCGTTTCATCAGTGTCTCTCGTCTTTCTGCACTTTTCTCCACACTTTTCCTAAAAAGATTAAGTGCCTCTGCATAAAGGTCCTCAAGTTTGCGACTAGTTCAAAGAGGGCCCCCTTCATGCCCTCTCTCAGATTTTACCTCCTCCCTGAAGCACTGCCTCTGCCATATGGAGAAGCAGTCAAGAGTTTTAATGGCCAATTCTACGAGGGAGGTTTAGTGGAGTCGTAAGCTCCCGCTGAGGAGGGGTTTCCGTTCTCCTGTTTGGGGGAGGCGCGGCAGGCAGGAGGGGGCACGCTGAATGGGGAGGAAGTGCTGCCGGTAGAAGGAGGGCGGGTCTCGGTGGGCAGGGGGTCTCTGTCCGTGGGGCGCAGAGCAGATGGCGGCAGCGGGAGGGCCAGCGGGAAGCGGAAAGCAGCCACGTGCCAGCGTTACTTCTCACACCGTACACCCAACAGGAAGTGCACAAGGATGTACAGTTCCAGTGATACAAGATGATTGCTTTCATGTCTGCTTAGATTAATGAATGCAGAATTGTGATTACACATGAAGAAACAAAGACAAAAGAAGTGGTCCTATTTATAGGTCAGGGGTAGGCAAGTTCAGTCCTAGAAAGTCTGAAGAAAAAAAAAAATAACTTTGCTTATAGCCTTAGTAATCCTGAAGACATTAATTAGCTTGTTCTGGTGTGTTTGATTAGGGTTGGAGCTAAACACTCTAGGACCAAAATTGCCTATCCCTGCTATAGGTTAATGGGGTTGTGGGCAAGGTTACGAAAGTTGCCCCACAGGTGTAAAAATTACAAATATCTTCTAGCCAGAAGTTCTAATCTGCTTCATGTATTACAGACCATCTTCAGGTACTGTTCGCAGTTACTGGGGGAACCAAATTTGGAGACTCTACGTCAGTAGTGTAGTCTCCTGCTCCTGGTGGGCCACTTCAGTACAAAGTTTAGATCCAATCTTATCCATTGCACCTGCTCAGATGTTTTAAGTGATCCTGAAGACCCTGATTAGCTTGTTCGGTTGTGTTTAATTAGGGTTGAAGCTAAACTCAGGAAGGTGGCCCTCAAGAAGCAAGATAGGACACCCTTGCTCTATGGCAGGGATGGGCAACTCTGGCCATTGGGATGCCTCTGTTCGGCAGAGTTTAGCTCTTGATTAGCTTGTTCATGTGCGTTTGATTAGGGTTGGAGTTAAATTCTGCAGGGCAGTGAGGACAGAGTTGCCCACCCTTTCTCTAAGGTATACCTGCCCACTATTATTGCAACATGTACAGTCTTGCTCCTGGAGAAATATTGTCCTGTAGTGTTTGGCTATGCCCTATTTACAGCTATTTAAACACACCTGAATCAGCTAATCAAGTTCTCAGGATTACTTGACAGAGAGGTGTGTTGAAGTAAGGTCTGCATAAAAGCTGCAGGACAATGGCGCTCCAGGAGCAGGATTGGACACCCCTGGTACAGCAGGTCATTTTTTTACCTGAGAGCGGATCTTGAGGGCAGGCCCTAGTTTCAATCCCATGTTGTTGAGCAGGTGGTCTTCCGTCAGCAGTGGCAGAGTCTCGCCGTCGATGACCTGCTCTCTGAAGACCTGAAAGAGATGATTTGGCTTCAGCTGATGTTGATGAACATGCACCAACTCACTCCACATGCACACAATTCACGTGACTCTCATTCCACAGGGAGGCTCATGCACACTCGGCATCTGCAGTGAAATGAGGTACACTGTGGTCGACAGTGGGGTTTTGGTGATGCGTTGCGCATGCGACAGAGTGACATCCAGTGTGGTGAGATGTGAGACAGAGCTGTGAGTGAGAAAGATAAGAGCAGCGCAGAGCGGCCTTCTAACTTTTTAAAGTACACTCTAGAAACATCTAAATCAAGCTATTCTGGTATAATGTTCTCGTCTACGAATTGCAGCACATGATCTTCATTCTGTGCTGTACTGTATGTCTCCAGTAGCCCCTGTTAAAGGCAGGGGGAGGAGAGGAGGCGTCCAATGCTCTGCTCCTGCTCTTGTCCTCACCTGTGTATACTCCCCACAGCCTACTAGGCTGCTGATGAAGCTGCACACCTCCTCCACACTCCACTTGCTGATATCCTCGGCTGCTCCCGCCTCTTCTCCGTCCACGAAAAGACCTCCCATGGCGCCTGTGGGCCCACCGGGCCGAGAGGAAGAAGAAATCATTAGAGACAGAAGGCCTCCTGTCCCCTTACACGGACGCTTGCGCCTACACACCGCTCTGTTATTGACCCTGCCTATTACAGAGTTTAGTAAATGTCAGCGACAGGGCCCCTTCCTGGGGGAGGTCTCTCAGCTGGAGCAGGTAATGCGTTTCAGATGGCTAAGGTTGCTCTGCACTTATTCAAGCTAGGTGGGGACAAACACTTCAGCTACTAGCCTTTAACTAGATACTGTATTAATGCTGGGCTAAACCTTATATGCTTCTTTAATGTGTTGATATCTCTTGAAATAATTTTTTACCACACAATTTTGTCGTGTTGTGAAAGTAACTTTGTTTGAGGAACAACCCCAAATGTATGTTCCTGACTTCTTTCATGGTACTTCATAGTATTTTTTGTTGGTGTTGGTGTTTTTTATAAAGCCTGACAGCTGTGAATGCCATACACTTAGATTTATAGGGACAAGAAAAACCTGCATTTTATGGTAAATAATTCATTTTGTCTGTAAACTGACAGAATTTTGGTTTTTGGAACTATCTTTTAAGAAGTCGTGTTTGTGTGCTTGTTCGCTTTCTGTCTCATCCTATCAATGGTACAATGAGACTTGTATGTTGGTATACTGGTGCATTTTTGTGTGTGAGCCAAAATCTTTTTGTATGTTGCATGTTCAGTATTTGCTAGAATGCCTGAGGAGGGTTAGCTCAGCTTCTCTCTGAGTTGGTCACTTCCTCATTAGGAGACTCATTTTCCATTAAAACTTGCTCTGGGCTTGCTTGCACTCTGGGCTCAAGCTTTCTCAGTTTCTCTAACTCTCTCGCTCACTCTTTCTGTCTGACTGTCTGTAAGGAATACTATTTGAACTCCAGATTTTACAGATAGTTAAAGTTGAGGAGCAGGCATATGGTGTCACTAACACTAGTGCTGTGTATGTTCGTTTTAAAAAAGGAGTGCATCGGGTGAGTTTGCTGAACTGGAATTGGAGGATTTTGTATATGAACACTGTCCCTAAATGTCTCTAAAATGCAGTATCTCTCATTGGATGTGATTGGGTTATGTTATCTGAATTTTAAAGACCTGTAAACTCACCGGTGTGAAAGTAAGGGCTGGTGTATGGAAAGGTGAAGGGCAGAGCTTGTCCAGGCAAGGTGGGTAAGGGTGGGATTCCTGGTGGCAGGTATTTGGCCTCACTCTTGCTCAGTCCTGATGTGAAGAGGTGGTGGGTTGGTGACTCTTGGCCAGTGGAGCTACAAGGAGCACTGAGCCTCCCCGACCCCTCCCCCAGCTCTTTCACCGCTTCACTAGTCTTAGTTACATCCTTGCCTTGGCACACACCTGAACCGAGACCATGTCCGTCAACTTTGGAAAGCCTCTCAGGCCTGTCTTCCCCAACCTCTGCATCATTCTCAAAGTCTTTCATGTCTTCATCCTGTCCCTCTATTTCTCCATCCCGTGCACAGCCCTCCCCAAGCATCTCTTTAGTTTCAGATGAACCCCCATGTTGGTCCACTCTGAGTGGTCCTCCTTTCCTCAAGCTCTTCCTGTTGCTATGGTCTTTAGAGGAAGTTCCTGCTGCTGCCCCCTGGTGGTTGAGGGAGAGTAATGGGGTGTTGTTGTGCCGCAAAACCAGCATGGCGTTGCGGCGATTGAGCTCCTCACGGAGTGGGTGGCCCTCTGGGATTTCTTGCAGGCTCCGCAAGGCAGGGTGTTCTGCAGGGAGCCCAGGATGCAGGGCCAGCTGGTCCGCCAGCAATCGCTGCCTGTGGAGGTTCTCTAACTCCTTCTGTCTCAACAGTTCAGCAGACATTTCCAACCTGGAGGAACAATCCACAATCAGAGAGGCACGCTGCAACTCGGAAATAAATATTTCCAGAGAAAAGCTTGCAACTATTACGTAATAATATGAAATTCCACACAGTATCATCAATTTACTCTATCTTTTGCTATTGTACAAGCAGTTGCTCAAACATCAATTGTAATAAGAGTCTGAGACATTTCTCTGTGTAGCTCTATAACATTACCTAGCAAGGTTCTGTTTACGAAGAATCTCCTGTTGACGGGCGAACATCTCTGCCTGAGCAGGCTGCAGGAAACCATAACCTACAGGACAATGGCAAAATAAGAAATACATCTATCTGTATACAATATAAATCTAGTGTTCACAGATTGTTCACATTATTCAACATAGTGTTTCAATACAGTTGCTCCAAATAGATAATGCTAAACTTTTTTGCTTTGAGTAATTTTTGCAATTACATTTAACCAACTGGTCTCAAGGTACTTTTTAGTGGACATACAAAGTCAGCTCTTCTCAAATTCACACAGTTGTCCCAGCAGAGTAACACAGGTATAGTTCATGACATTAACTATGGACATGCTACACTAATGTTTGACCACAAGAAAGTGTCTCCTTTGCCTTAATGTTGATCAGTGTCTATTGCTGTATAATTTCAACCCTAACAAACCTCAAGTATTGTTTGAAAAGTCCACTTGTGCTTTATTCATTTAAATGCTATTGTATGACACAGAAGTTGATATTTTGTTAAATGATGCAAAGACAATTGCATATTTTTTAGTATGTGTAAATTATTTTGGGGTGTAAATATAAATAGATTTATCAGAGACCTTTCTTGAATGTGTATATGGGTGGAAAACAACCCATAACCCATTAAAGGAACTCCCAGGTTAAATGAGCTTGGAGTTAATGTGAGGGTGTGTTACATCTGGCAGAGCTAGCTCACCTGGGGCTTGGCAGAGGGCAGAAGGCATGCCCAGGAACGGGGGACGCAGGTGAGGCCCCAGAGCAATGTGAGGAGCATTCTGCGGGGACAGCAATGGAGGAGGGTGCGATATGTCTCTGTACACAAACAAAAAAACACCATTATTAACCAACTGCTACTGTTTTTCTACATGTCTCCATCGCACATGCCTAGCACTACAACAGTACTGGTACAATGTTTGCAACTTCTGTTGCTGTTCTTACTGGCACGGGATGTGTACCTTTAGCAACCTGCTTAAAGTCATCATGAAACGGTGTTTACAACCCATTTTACTTTTTAATAAAAAATGAAACAAAAATATATGATATTTAGATTTTGATTGCAAAGATCTTTGGAGTAACGTACACACATGAATCACTCAAAATAAAACCAAGAACATGTATAAGTACATGCAAGTAATCAGGGTCTGTTTTGATGTCATGATGACTTTAGTAAATTGTTACTTGCATGCACTTTCTTATTGTGTGGTGTTATGGTAATGATACAGGGTTTCTCTAACAGTTTGGTACAACGGTGGCAGTATGGTAATGATACAGGTTCTTTACCATAACAATTTACATCTGTACCAGACTGTTAATGATATAGATTTCCAACAGTCTAATACGGCTGTGTGGTGGAATGGTAATGATTCAGGTTTTTTAAGTCAGGCACAGCTGTACGGTGTTATGGTAATGATACAGGATTTAAACAGTCTGTTTTAGTTGTGCTGTGGTATGCTAACAATACAGATTTCTAACAGTTTAATATGTTCATGTGGTGTTATGGTAATGATTCAGGTTTTTTAAGGAGGTACACAGTTATACAACATTATGGTAATTAACAGGTTGCCAACAATCTGTTACTGCAATGTGGTGGTGCAATGTACTAACAATACAGGTTTCCAAAGTCTAATACAATATGGCTATGTGGTGTCATGGTAATGCTGCGTTCTCTTCCATCGGTTATTTTTATCGCTCCCCCCGGTGCACGCGAGCCACCGTAGCCCATCATCAGTCCTGTCACGCTGCGGACAGCGGCACTGTTTGTATCCTTGCCCCCCACCCCCCACCACCACCACAACAACCGCCATCATCTCCTCGCTCTCGCTCCCTCCCTCTTGCTCTACCGTGCTCTGTGGCCCTGCCACTCTGGTAATGAGGCCTGAATGCACAATAAGAGCATGTCATACTCCGACAGCTGGGGCGGTCCCCCAGCCTCGCCCGGGCTACAGGCTGAAGCACCCACTAATTAACACAGTTCTTCCTCTTCCACCCCAACACACACGCATACATCCCCCTCCTCTTCCTGTCTCTCTCAGCTGTATTCAGCCAATAAAAAAGTGGCGTGTCGCGTAGCCTCAATTATATTTTTTTCCTTTTGTACAGGCGGAGAACACAGGCTGTTCGTATACAATACAGTGGCCGCCTTTATTGAGCCCTGGCGGGGGAGAAGAAAACGAGAGGAGGGGTAAGGAGAGAAAAGGAAGGAGGGGGAAAATATGAAGACGTGTACTATGACTGCTAGTGACAAGTTGTTGAAATCCAGGCAGATCCTGCAGTGTCTTTTTAAAGCTTTTTACTGCTCCTCTGCCAATGCAAGAGGAGCAGTAAAAACCTCCATTTACAGCAACTCTTCACTGAGCTCCCCAAAACACACGCTCACACATGCATAAATATAAATGAAACCCAACGCGCCTAAAGCAAGCGAAAGAACTGTGCGGTTGCTTTGTACTTGTGACTGAGCAACGCTTGCTCCAGGGGGAGAGAGACTGAGCAACGCAACGCAGCACAACACAAACACATAAACATCCAAACAGAAGAGACGAAAAACAACAAAAAAAACATTAGAAATGAGGAGAGAAGCCACATTTTGCTGTCCTCTACTTAGGTTTTACATAATTTCATAGCTAAATAGCCCTTGTGTGTCTTCTTTGAGCAAAAACAGAAGAAATCTAAAAAACAGAGGGAGACATGGAATGAGTGTGTGTGTGTGTGGACGGAGGGGTGGAGAAGGGTGTGGAGAGACACAGGGGGGAAATCATCGATCGATCGGGCGGCTGTTGAAATGTTAATGCTAATCGTATAACCGCTTTCCGCCGGTGCCTTGCACTTCTGTGGCAGCTCCAATTAATCTGGAAGAAGGCAGCGCGTGACCTTGGGGCCGGGAGTCGGGGGCTGGCAGCCCAGCCATGCTTATGTAATTACACTGTGAAGTTTGTAATCACCTTGCCTAATCCCTCAGGCCTCACAATTAGCCCGGGCGGCGCTGGCTAGGCCTGCCAAACTCTGCGCCGCCCTGCGCGGCCCACAGATGAATAACGGTCAATTAAAGCTGCATGACTTGGGCCGCGAAGCGTCCGCTCGATAGTAATTAGCTGTAATCATGGGGAGACGTGCCCGGCAGACGTGCTTCTCCTTTTATAGGAAGCAATTTTGGAATGAGGCAAGCATTAACCGTTTCACTCTGGGTCTTTGGCCCACAGAAAAAGAAAAATGGGGTAGAGAGCAAGGAAAAAACAGAGCGATATGGTGGATAGCAGGGACTATGATTCTGCTTTAATGTGTATTCTCACATATAATATTAAAAATGTAAATTTAAAAGCTGCGGTGTTTGACTAGTGGCACCAGATGACGTTGCGAAAATGAAGTTACCTTTTCTCTGTGCAATAAAGAGTTTCACCCAAAAATTTTAAATTCTCTCACAGATAGAATTAAAATGATATTGATATATTTAAAAATGTCTCAGTGTTACTACCCCATTTACTTTCATTCTTTAGAATATCTTCTTTTGTGTTTCACAGATTAAAAAAAATAATACAGATTTGAAACGCAAATGATTTCAAAAGTAAATGATGACAGTATTTTCAATTTTGGGCGAACCATCCCTTTAAGTAGAGATAGAGGGAAGTATTTTAACATTAAAAGAAATTGCACAAGGCAGCTTTAAAAATGTGTTAAATTTATTTCCAGTACACTGACTGCTTCTCAGTTTACTGGCTTAATTACCTCTACATCTTTTGAGAACTGCCTCTGTTCCTCCACCCTGCCCCGTCTCTCCTTTTCTCTATCTGTCGATCTCTCTCTAGCTCTCTCGCAACCTAACTGGCGGTAGGGCAAGTAGACGTCACTTGTGTTCGCTCATGTGTGACGACCTGTCAGAGTGGCAGCGGCGTCTCTCCCTGCCTGAAAGCAACGGCGGTGTGGAGTGTTGTGCATATGTGTGTGTGTGTAAAGGCGGAGGCAGAGCACCAAACTGGCCAGACGAGAAAGAGAGAAAAGTGGAGCGGAGCTGACAGGATGGCCCTTAATGAGAGGAGCGCGGGGGATTAGCCGCTCGCCACACCGTGCCTGCCTCGCCTTGACTCGAGGCGGGAACACATTTGCACAGGAAGCACATTAAAATGCATAAGGCTCTTGCTCACCCACCGCCCCCCACCCCAGACCACTGTCTGTTGCTTGTGCTGCCCCACATGCCAAACACATTAGGATTTGCCTTGCAGATTCCCTAAATGCAATCTGCCATTTAAAACCAGACAAATGGCTGGCCGTGACTGCAGGACTATTGATCTTGGTAAAGATTTGTTTTTAACAATAGCCACTAATGGGCGGCAGATAATCAATTATGGAGAGTCGATAGAAAGGTGAGCTTGAGGAATGGCTTCCGGCTCACCGTTTTAGCCTGGTCAACTCTCTGTCAATGCTTTAGAGGGTTTGCAATGTCACACAGTCTGTGCTAAAAGCTTTAGCCCACCCAAAAATTCAGGTAACAATAGCCACTAATGGGCGTCAGATAATCAATTATGGAGAGTTGATAGAAAGGTGAGCTTGAGGAATGGCTTCCGGCTCACCGTTTTAGCCTGGTCAACTCTCTGTCAATGCTTTAGAGGGTTTGCAATGTCACACAGTCTGTGCTAAAAGCTTTAGCCCACCCAAAAATTCAGGTTTTATATATATATATATATATATATATATAATTCAGGTTAAATATTATATATATATATATATATTTTTTTAGGCATTTTGTAAGCTTGAAATCTTTGGTCCCTGCTCATTGTAATTGAATAGAAAAGAAAACAGTTTCTCATATTGTGATACAAAGAAGGTAAAGGTGAAGGTGAAAGGTTTGTAACAACCTGAGGGTGAGTAAACAATAACAGAATTGGGTTATTTAACCCATAAATGTGCATTGTATCAGTTTTACAATTTTCCAAGCTAAAAAAAAAAAAGTCAAACAAAGGGTTAAAGAACTGATGAAAAAAAAAATGAGTGTGTAGAAGTGAGAAAAAAAAAACACTTTCCTCCCTCCCTCTTTTCACCCACAACCTAGGAAGTGTGCAGGCCTCGTTAACATCAGCGGTCCTGTGTGGCTAATTACCATGAGCTGGTGGAGCTGCGGCGGCTAGCTGGTCAAAGCTGCACGCTGAGATCCTGATATGATGCTGCGCTGGGCCAGGAACCGAACAGAGTTCCCCCACCCACGCTGGGCGACCCCTCCCAATTCACTTCCTCCCTACCTCCTCGCCTCGCCGGCCCATTATCGATCCTCCAGCTTCCCGCGCCACATAAATAATCGACAAGCAATTACCTGCCTACTCCTGCTGCCCGGGCTTTGTTTGGAGGCGGAGGGGAGCGCCGCAAGCACAGTGGCCTTGCTGAGATGAGGAGAGAGGAAGGAGGAGAGATATTCAGGGGGAGAAACCTTACATGGAGGGGGAACGGCGTGTTGTCCTAGCGACCCGTTCGGTCCCGAGGCCTATAAATGCCTCCTGACAAGATCAAATCGAACAGGGTTGCGAAGGGGTCATACGCAGAGATCATACCCACTGGCACATCCCATTAAGTGGATTTTCTATTCTTTCCGTGGCCTTAACGCCAACTTCCATTTTCCCTCCCTTTTCCCTCTTCCATTACTTTGGTGCATAATTCAATTTTTCCCTCTTTTCTCTTCAGCAGGCAGTCACCCACTCCAACATGCATGCAGTATTCATTAGAGTCGGATGTTGGCTTCATTATTAATGTAAAATATTCATGTTATTTTAAAACTTAGCATTTTTTCCTGTATCCGTGGTCTTAAAGTGTGCCTCAGAGGTTTCCATTCAGCAGAAGGGAATTTATCAACCAAACGCACACGCACGCTTACATCTCATCCACTTTTACACTACAATCCAGAGTAAAGAAAGCGTATGTTTGGTTTCAGCCACAGTCCAAGCGATCTCTTCTGTGTAAATCTAAGTTTTCCTTAAAGGAGCTGACAGCGTAACAAGTAACAGGGATAGAATATTTTGGCATTCTAACAAGGGATAGAATATTTTGTCAGTCATTTGATCTCTATTTCTGCATCGCACTAGGTAGCACCATCAACTGTGAAATCTCTTTGGCCCAAATTCTTTTGCCACATAATTTGACAGTAAACATCAAATATCTCCTTTTTAGTCGAGATAGTGTCACTAAAAATTGTTGCATCGTGTCTGGTTAGGACACCATGTTGAGTTGTAGGACCATGTTACCCATCACAAAGCAAAAGGAGGCGAAACTAATATGACAGACTGAACATACATTTAGTTTACAATCTGATATTTTAGATCCAAAGCATGCAAAAGAGAGATTCCAGAGAATACGATGTTGTGCATGTGCATTACCGCTCAGGGAAGTGTGTGTCTCTGTGTTGGGGAAGGCCCTGCTTGCGCCGCTGGCTGGAGGAGCTGCCTGCAGTGGGGACGTGAGCTTCCATTCCTCCCGGGTTTCTAACGGCAGCCATGGCTTCCTGACGCACACGCAGCAGCTCTGTGAATGGAAGGAACAGACCAGTTAAATTGAGAAACTTCACAGTCCGGTCTGTGTTGTCAGCGCCAAATCTGTCAGTCTAGCTCTGAACCAACACTGTAAGATTCAGTCCAAGAGTCCCAGAGCAGGATACGTTAACCGTAAATATGAATCTTTAAGAACTGTTTAAGAAAAACCAGGGTCATCTATTTCAGTGTCACTTCTCCACTGTTCAACATGGAGCTCCCAATTAAGCACTGAGCATTATGGGACATAAATGAGTGAACATATCGTTTATTGACAAATAGGGCTGGGTGATAAATCGATAACGATAATTATCACGATATAATTTTCCTCGATAAAACGATTACAGTTGGTGGCTCAGCGCGAGCTCACTGGAGCAGAAACGTTCACTCACTGACGAGTCTCGTTCACACGAGCACTAAACAGCACAGTGAGATTCAGTGTGAAGTGCTTGAATTCAACGAAGAACACAAATGACTTAGTGACTTAAACTAGTTTAAAGCCAGATAAAACAGCGCTGACAAACAGGAGAAACACTGCACAACGATACAGTCAGAAGGCTTTTCAATCTACAAACTGCCATCATTTACCATGGATTTACTGTAGTAACACTAACTGAACCATGGTATTGTGGCAGAAATGTGGGATATTCATATTGAATTTTATTATATTATCGTAGTAGACATGTATTAAATGTATTAAAGGAGTAATGGAATATAACAGTATTTTTGTAATTAAGTTATAGCATTTGTGCATTTATACTAAATGTATTTAGACTACTGTTTTTCATACAAATACCTAGAAACCATATAGTTATATTTTTACCATGGTACTGAGGTGCTGGGGTTATCATGATTAAAATGAATGTTACTATGGACGAACAATGGTTAATTTTAATAAAACTCAAACAGTCAGAATAATTAAGAATAATTGAGGTTGTTACCATCTTCACAGATGTTACTGATTTTGATAATGAACATAAATTTACATCTGCATCCGAACTCAAGCTACTACTACTATCAAATGTGCATTTCTAAAAGACAAATTATTATAAATATTATCAGGCAACACAAACCTGTTTCTTGATTTGAAACAATATCTCTCATTAGAACATGCAGAAACTAAGAAATTAATTTTTCTATTAAGGTATTTATGTTAAAGAATTGACTAAGGTTATTTTGACTGACGTGAAGCGTTTGTCATGTTCTGACCATAAAGAGTAGTTTAAAAGCACAATTAATTGTCTGGTTTCTACAACTTTCACTTTGGAGCAAAAATCTGCCTTTCCTTTGCTGCCTTTTCCCGAGGGCGGGGTTTATGACATCATGAACCCAGGAAGTAACTTCTTGTAGTCTCTACCAGCCGTTTTTGTAGGCATTAAACTGCCAGAATAAAAGACGATATCTCTGTTTGCATTGAATCTCATTAGAACATGCAGAAACTAAGAAATTAATTTTTCTATTAAGGTATTTATGTTAAAGAATTGACTAAGGTTATTTTGACTGACGTGAAGCGTTTGTCATGTTCTGACCATAAAGAGTAGTTTAAAAGCACAATTAATTGTCTGGTTTCTACAACTTTCACTTTGGAGCAAAAATCTGCCTTTACACTTGAAAGAAATAAAGATTTGACATTTATTGTGATAACTATCGATATTGACTGATATGAAAAAAATTATTGTGATAATTTATTATATTATTATTATATTATATTATATCGTGATAATTTTTTTGGCCATATCGACCAGCCCTATTGACAAATATAAGATATCTCATTAAAGAGGTGGTTCACTGTTTTTTTTCTAGGATTGATTGTGTTTATGGGTGCAGTCTAACATGTGTTAATGCTTCGTTTTTTTAAAAACGCATTATTTTCACATAATTTACCTTTATTCCACACCGCTCTGTCCCTCTCTGTTTGCATTGAACTTTCAGCTTTGTAACTTTGCAGATATTGCTTATGCTCAAACAGCAATATTACACATAAATTAACGGTAAAAAAGTGAAATCGCAATGAACCACCCCTTTAAAATAAACTCAATTTGACTCAATTTGAGGTATCATTCATGTTCGTCGCATAAAACAGTGCAGGATGTGCTGAAATGTAATAGTAAGGAGTTAGTTCACTAATCCTTAGCAAACAACACTAATAAAAGGCAATAAAATAAAACAAAGCTAGAAAACAACTACATGACTGAAATATAAGTGAGCCGCTGGTCTCCCTCCTGAATCTGTGATGTTAGACAAGCCCAGACCATCTCCCAACATTACCGAACTAACAGGGTCACCACAGGAAGCGCACTCTCTAATGAAAGGGTGTTAAATAGAAAATCCATCCTGCATGCCTCCCTCTCTTCCTCTCCCTCACTCTCATCTCTCGCTCCCTCTCTCCTCTGGCCCTTTTTTAATTAGACGGTTCCCTCGGGAGCTGGCGGCCATTTCCGAGGCTGGCGTGTGGGCCTGAGTGATCAGGTCGGAGGCACCGCGACAGATATTAATGTGCACAGGCCCGCTGTATTGATCTGTTTATTGCACTGCCCCGCGGGGGCCCGGACTGACAGCGGACAAACCTCTAACAGCTCATGAGAGGGAATAAAAAAGAATGAAAAAAAAGGAAGAAGGAAAAGCACCGTGGAAAAGCAGCAATGCTTATCATTTGGTCACATACTCATTCCAGATGACCAAAAAAATTAGTAGTCTGTCCACAAACATTATATATAACCTGCTGCAAAAATCTGGTGAAAGCTTGTAGATGGCTGCATCCGAAATCGCATACTTCCTTACTATATAGCATGTCTGAATTCACAGCATTCATAAAACAGTAGGTAAAAGTGTGACCCACTCAGTAATGAGCATTGAACAGACACTTTACTATCCCATGAAGCCACAAGAGAGGATTTGTGAATGGCAGTGACACTGGTAAGTCATATGACAATGACAACATACTACACACATATTTATACTAAATAGAACATACTTTTTTTAATGGTCGCAAAGTAATTACTTATTTAAAAGAAGTACCTAGTCCAGGGGTAGGCAAGTTAGAGAGCCGCAGTCCTGCAGAGTTCAGCTCCAACCCTGAAAACAAAACTCACCTGCCTATAGCCTTAGTAATCCTGAAGACATTGATTAGCTTGTTCAGGTGTGTTTGATTAGGGTTGGAGCTGAACTCTGCAGGACTGCGGCTCTCTAGGACCGAACTTGCCTACCCCTGACCTAGTCAGAGAGTAAGTGATTTCCAATGTGTTTTGGTAAATGGTAGCTGGTTTCTAGCACATCACTGATACTCCTAGACCATCTCGGACAGGCAACAAACCTTCTAATATCCAGCTGCTGCTACCACCACCATGTTCTAAAACACACCTATCGGCTTTCCAGCATGGTAAAACAGTCCCAAAATCCAGTAAAACTCAAAGCTGCTCTGAAGCCCTTTCCTCGGTTACCCAGAGATGAATTATTCCCTTTAACCTGCAACAGAGTTAGCACAGGGTCACCTAGGGCTGCATGTACAAGCACACTACTCATCCAAACAGTGACATCCTGACACCCATGCTACCATCTCCCACCCACATTCACCTCGCGTCCTCTGTCACACCCCGAATTTGCATCATCTGAGTCAGTGTTACTGTGGAATCTTTAACTAGGGAGAGCTCCCGTGGTAAAGCATTGGCAGGCCTTTGAGAGCTTCTGTATGGCACAACAGGTCCACGTGTGCCAGGAGCAGCTGACAGACACAATACTCATCTGGAATTCTTTCAGGGGGACGACAGACCCAAAAGCAACTGAGAGCAGCCCATGCCTTTTTCTCTTTTTCAATTTCACTCCCATTCAGGGGCGTGATGCACCTAGTTTTTTGAGGAGGCACCAGTGACAGTTCTGACTCACTTACATGAGCGTAGGACGTGTCAGTCTAGTGAAATTCATTCTGTTTAGGTTCAAATCCTAACTATTTCACTAGAATATTTTCACTAGGCTTGGTGTATAATAACAATACATTTAAAAATATATATATTGTAATAATTTTTACACAATAATAATAAAGTAATATTCTGAAGTATTATATATATGTGTGTGTGTGTTTTTTAATTTTTATTTTATTTTATCGATTAATGTGTTGCAGAGCTGAATTTTCAGCAGCCATTAATCAAGTATTCAGTGCTCAATTTGGTGCTAAAGACATTATAATCAATGTTAAAAACAGTTGCGCTGCTTAATATTTTTGTGAAACCTGTTGTCAATTTTGTTTCAGGACTATATGATGAATATAAAGTACAAAAGAACAGCATTTATTTGAAACAGAAATCTTTTGAAACAGTATAAATGTCTTTACTATTTACTATACCATTTAATGTGTCCAGGCTGGATAAAAGTATACTTTTTTCTTCCAAAAACAAACTTATCCCAAGTTTCATCCAAACTCTTGAATGGTAGTTCATGTGTATAAAAATTGTATATTATAAATATTAAACGAAAGAGAGATATCATCAAGCGTAAAGAGATATTTTGCATTCAAAATCCAGCCCAAAATGCAAAGGGACATGGGCCTCACCAATCGGAATGGACACAACGCTTGAGTGCTTATAGAAACCGCATCATAGCCAAATCTAAAGGTGCACAACACCTTATACCCCCCTCCAAACGCACACACTCACACAAACCTATCCGCGCCTCCTTCACGGCCTTTCATTTCAGGGCCTCCACTTCAAACACATGAAAGGATGCTCTGCGGGGATCCA
This sequence comes from Sinocyclocheilus anshuiensis, assembly GCF_001515605.1. Classification (NCBI taxonomy): domain Eukaryota; kingdom Metazoa; phylum Chordata; class Actinopteri; order Cypriniformes; family Cyprinidae; genus Sinocyclocheilus; species Sinocyclocheilus anshuiensis. The sequence goes on from NW_015547678.1 coordinate 364,565, forward strand.
GGCGAGAAAGAACAAGGGAGGAAAGAAAGAGAGAATATAAAAGCAGGGCTGTGCGTAGAGAGTTCTGGGGGAGTGTGTGCGTGTATCTGGGGGGGG
>NW_015547678.1:364920-370822 GCF_001515605.1 Sinocyclocheilus anshuiensis
CTACTCTCCACCTATGTCAAGGGGTCTTTGGAGCCTCTACTGTATAGAACCTAACACTGCATCAACACTTCCCGACACACTTCAGAGGCACACACGAGGGGGTGGGGTGAGTGGCGGGGTATAAAGACAGAGCCATAAGGAGGGTGCAGAGATATGAAGAAAGGAAAGGAGCCAGATAGAAAGAAGGCATCTCAAAGGAGAGAGCAGGGAGATAGAGGCACGTGGAGGTAAAGAAGAGAGGAGAAAACACACAGAAACACAGCTGGGGCTGACGCTTCCCTGCGCCAGAGAGGTTTCTCTGAAAACTCACTCCCGAAAAGTCAAAAGCAGCTCTGTGTGAGCAATAGCGCTGAAGAAACAACAACAACAACAAAAAAACAAATAAGAACATAAATTAAAAGTGACTTAAGGACAAAGGGGGGAAGCAAGTAAACTATGAAGGAGTGGGAAGAGAATGTTTGGGACAGACAGCCAGTCAGAACCTGCAAATCTAAACATTAGAAAAGTGTTGAATAAAAATAAATATAAAAGTTTTAAATTATGTAAAAATTAGAAAGTCATTATATATTCACCCTTGCATCATTCCAAACCTGTATTACTTTGGAATAGAAAAAGGAGAATTTTGTAAAAACTTCAATAAATGGGGAGTGATTGCAGTCACAAAAAAAGTCAAACCCGAGAACCGAATCAGTCTGATTCATTAAAAAAGGAATACAGTCACGATACTGATATGGTGCTTTTGCATCCTCTTTGAATTTTAAAAAGATCCAACACAAAAAGATTATATGCTCACCAATTGGACATTGTTGTCAGTGATCAACAACTTATATTTCTGTCTTTCAGTACTTGAATGATACTTTGAAGGTGCTTTCTGAAGCTTGAAAATCTCAGTCCCTGTTGCACTGTAAGTGCATGAAAAAGAATGACCAGTACAACGTCTCATTTTGTGTCATACAGATCTGGAATGACACAAGGATGACTAAACAATGACATTTTTGGGTAAACTAAGAAACATCATGGATGTATACAGTAGACCATTGGGTAAAAAGTTGAGAATAGGTATCTCACTCATCAAAGTCCTGGCAGCCAGGCATGCTGGCAGCGGTTGACTGGCACAGCCTTATCGTAGGCTTAGGAGCTCAGCGTGCAGGGGCAAGCCAGCACACTCGCATTCCTCAGGGGAGGAACAGCACCTTGGCCTGGTGAGTCTGTTTTCAATGGCAGCCATTATGAAACCATACACCTGACATTTTTCCAGAAATCTAGGAGAGGAACCGACTGTGACCCCGCAAATCACGCGGCTGCTTTCACTCACTGGATTTCCCACAGACGAGTAAACGCCCTGTCTTTTCTTCTCAGCTTCAGATTCCTTTCCACAAATAACCACACCTTTTTTTAGGTGGTTGCGGTGGATGTGAGGAGTAGAGATGGAGAGTGGAAGGAAGTTGAGCTGGGAAAGTCAAAGGGAGGAGTGCGGATGATGAGACGAGAGAAGATTTGACAGAATCGGGGAGGTAATTGTCTGTGAATTCATCCTCAACGTGGTAGAAAAATAGAGAAACTATTAGGTGGAGGTGACAGGAGAGCGCAGCACCACTGTCATAAAATCCCAGACGCAAACGGCACATACAGTGGCACTAATTTCTTACAGATGTACGAGAGGGGCAATTAAACCCTTTATAGCGTTTCCCCCCTTTGGATTTGCAAGCAGTAATTAAGAATCATTACTGATCAAATAAAATTTAAAGTCGTACACGCTCAGATTTAGCAAGAATGTGAGATTGATTCAATTTATGCTACCGAAAAAAAAAGGCCATAAAAGCTGGATGCAATTAATGGTTTCTGAGAGAAAAACGTCAACAAGGCTCTAAAGCGCAGTTAAGATGTATCCAAACAAATAAAACAAAATGATGTTCACTAAATTTCGGTTTACAAATCTTACAAATCCGCATCCGTTAACCCTGGTATCTCGTCAGTGATCGTAAATTTCGGCTAAGGAGCCGTTTTCATGGTGTTGGTAATTTAGAGGGTTGGCTTGCAGCCAATCAAAGGGCCAAATAGATCCAGTCGACCTCAGGGTCCAATGGCAGTGTTATTTACTACTGTGTGTGGCAGTAGTCACAGATCACCCACTCTGACATACTACCGTTGGGTGGGCTGAGACCACAAATAGAATTGTCAGTAATCTCCACAGTCGAGCTCTAGCTGTTTGTGTGGTATCCAGGAATGAGACTACATGGGTAATTAGAGTGGATACAGAAACAAGCTCACATACACACACACACACACATACACAGGCGACGCATACTCACCATGGCTTGGGACGCCCATGTTGTTCGCCAGCTGGTACAGGCGCTGCTGCTGCTCCTCAAAAGAGCCATGCTCGTTCAGAGCTGACATCATGCGCCTGTAGTGCTCCTCGGGGGTCATGTGACTGCCCGGCTCCAGCGCAGGTGTGTGAGAGTTCTCTGTGGGACGAGAAAGTAGCAAAATTCAATCAGCTGGTCCCAAACTGTGTGATCTTATGTGAGATGTTTGAGCGTTTGAGTGAAGGAGATGCCTATGTGCGGTTCTCCTTGGTACAACTGGGCGGCAGTAACTCAAGCTAGCACATGGGGAGAGATTCTTGGGGGAGAGATGGGAAGGAGGAAGAGAGGTGGAAGGGGGGATATTTTACCCTCCTCATTGAAACCGGAGCTTGGCCCCAGGCAGGCGAACAGAAGCAGTGCGGCCCAGCGAAGGGGATGGGGGAGTGTGTTCTGCCAAGCGCCAGATAATCCACCTGAGAGGCTTCAGGTGTGTGTGTGTGAGTGTGCTCATGTGGATGATGTTTTGAGGCATTGTGAGTATGAATACTTTTGCGCTATATAGGTGTGTGTGTGTGTGTGTGTGTGTGTGAGAGAGAGAGAGAGAGAGAGATTTTAAAAGACTATAAGAGAGAGATTTTATGAATGTCTTTATTAGACAGACAGACAGACAGACAGATAGACAGATAGATAGATAGATAGATAGAATTTAATATATTTTAAAATGTAATTTATTCCTGTGATGGCAAAGCTAAAGTCTTGAGTAATAGCTGCTGAAAATTCAGTGTCACATGATCCTTCAGAAATGATTTTTATATGCTGATTTGGTGCTAAAGAAATATTCAATTATCATTATCAATGCTGAAAGCATTTGTGCTGCTTAATATGTGTGTGGAAATTAATATAATTTTTTTCAGGATTTCTGATGAATAGAGAGGTCATTTGAAATAGAACTCTTTTGTATCTATTTTGAATTACATTCCATGTGAATTATCCTTCCTTACACACAAATTTGAATTACAACTGTATTTCCTGTTTGCTACCTCATTTCAATTTCAGGAAATTTCACGGCATTCTCAATTCAGTTTTGAATGACACACAACCCTTCTCCAGGAGACATGACGGTTCGGATCCGAGGTGTAAATCTGCTTGTATTACGGTCTGTCGGTGAACAGTCCATGTTAAGTCCAGCCTTTGCAGCTTTTCAGGCTGCTTTGGTCATTAAAGGTAATACCTGCTGCACTGAGATCAGTACTACCCTCCAGCTGTGTGCGTGTATTTCTGTGGCTGTGTTGTGCGTTTGGGAGGTAGGACCTCAGACAACAACAGCTGCTACGCTCTCAAACTACACACATGCACACAAAGGCACACACATTGCTATGCTGTTTGGGTGTGGTGATGGATCACAGACACGCAGACACAAGACATTAGACCAGCGGCATTCCAAAGCCATGCTAATCCACAGCGGGTGACCGACGCAAGCCAACTGTAATTCACAGGACTAAAACACACATAACACCCATTTATCATTCTCGCTGCAGCAGCCATACTGATTGGCTACACGGTGTCGCGTGAGCAGATAATGCCTCAAAATAAAACGCTGTCCAAACACGAGAGATCTCAGTCAACTGATTATTGGGTGTGGATGTGTTGCGACACATATATACAGATGTCACATACTAGATGCAGTTCTATTATTAGAATATTGGATTGTTACAAAAATAGTAATATTTCATTAAATATTGATCAACATTACTTTTTTTGTATTTCAGAATGAGTAACTCCAACCACAGTGAAATCTCATTGGCCCAAATTTCTGTGATTTGGTGTTTGGTAATTTAATGTCCTTGTGACTTTAAATGCAGACCTTGAGCCAAAAACTCATCACTAGACACCAATCACTTGTACATATGGGTACAGTCATTTTAGACACTTCCAAAACTGTTGCAACAGAGCTGGAAATAAAATTTTTACATACATGAATTATGTTTCCATCTTTGCTGCCACAGTTTTGGAAGTGCCCTTTTCTGTTCTAAAGAAGGGGATGTCCCAATATTTTGTCCATATAGTGTATGTACAAGTTATTGGTGTTTGGTGATGAGTTTTTGGCTCAAGGTCTACATTTAAAGTCATTTAAAGAGGGGTTCAGCTGGGATCAGTTAGACCAGTCAAGTTCTTCTACACTGACTAAATCAATCATTTCTTTTTTAACCTTGCATTATACACAGAGGCATTGTCATGTTAGAATTGAAAAGGGTCCTGTTCTAAACTGTTGCTATAAAATTAGAAGCACACAATTCCCTATACGCTTAAACAAGATTTCTACTCATGGAAATTACTAAAGTCAAACCTGTTCATTAGAAGGGGGTGTCCCAATATTTTTGGCAATACAGTGTATGTAAATGTCTTGCTAAAAACAACACTGCAACACCTCCAACAAAAACAACAATATTGCTATGAGAGTCTGCACCTCATATGAGGACTGGTCACCTTACTGGTCTAAGGAACAGATCCAGATCACTGCCTGCTCAACTCTTCCTGCTAGATGCTTGATTATATTTGACTTGGTGTCACTGAGTCTGCCTGATGTTTCTGCTGCCTGCCTGTTGCGCTGTTTCACCTCATTAGCTCAGCTGGTTGACAATACCCAGGAGCTTCATCAATTTGCATATTAGATAAATATTAGCTGTAAATATGAGCATGAAGATAGTGATTCTGTGCTCACTTGTAGACTTTTTTCCTTCACCATAATGATACAAAAAGTGCCACTACATGTACAGATGATATCCAGACATACAAAACCATGGGCTTATCGCACAGACTCAAACATATATTCCTGAAAGGAAAAATAAACCACAATTTTGTTTCCTAGCAGAAGGAGGAAGTCAAGCACCCTTTCCTCCTTACTGTGTCCCTTACTCAATTGCTCATTTTCTCCCCAATAGGCCAATGCAAAATATATTAGAATAATTCTAGTAATTCTGGACTTCTGCATTTGTGTCTTTTTTCATACCTAGTTGAGCCATGTGGTTTGTCAGTATGAATGTGGGATATGCTATGGGTATGTTCTAGGGCTGTGCGATATGGACAAAAAAAAAACTATCGCGATTTCTTGATAAATTTTGCGATTTCGATTTTAATCACGATTTTGACACACACAGACATGCTTTACAGTCATAAATGCATTCAGTGTGAATTTGAAACATATTTCCAAAAGAAAACCAATTAGAGCTTTATCAAGAAGCTGTAACATGTCTATAGAACAGACATAAGGCAAAGTAATCACTAAGTAAAGGTGTAACAAAATGTCTCTAGAATAGAGATATGGCAGGGAAAAAAAAACCACGTCCAGGGATTTTTTTTGCCATGCATTGGTCATAGAGCTCTTTGTGGCGTTGCCTCAGATGTTGAACTAGATTTGTTGCGCCAAGTTCACACGTACTCCGTCTGCAGTGCGTATACAGTATGTGTATGCGGTGCAGAAGCAGCACGGACTCATTTTGCTTTCGCACAGGAAGTGTTTGCAGTCCGCTCCTGATCCACGGCTGTTTACCACAAACACAACATTTATCCATTATTTTGATTTCAAATCCAAA
>NW_015547678.1:371164-393136 GCF_001515605.1 Sinocyclocheilus anshuiensis
TGTTGACTGTGAAACAGTAGACTTTAATTATATGCATTTATGGTGTAATTACTAAATTTCCGTGTCAATCCATGTTTATTTTTTTACCGCGAATAATGCGCTGTGCATGCAGCACAGCAGAAATAGACTCCGTGCGGAAACGATCGCAGCATGACTGCTGCAGACGCACCGCTCCTGGAGCGCACTACGCTTACAGTCTTATGTACACTTCCACATAGTCTGTGTCACATTCGAGAGTCTTATTGACTGGAATATTAGTAACTCAATTTTCAACAATACAACTTCAAAATAACTTCAAGTCAGATCGATTCCGAGCGTGGAAGTGTGTTAGTAAGAAGGGCAGGAAATAAAAAAAAGAATTAATCCATATAGGTTCTGCTATTGAAGTCTGAATGAACATCTCACTATTTTAAGAACCGAACCGTCTGTATGCATGCATACATGAATTAGCGAATGCTGTACTTGTGAACTCTCTGTAGAGTGTGTGAAAAGGTTAGCAGGAGGGGGGAGGAGATGTCTGTCTTCCACTGAGCATTGTTCTCTCCTCCCTCCTCTTATTATCTGTCCACCCCTTCCCTCCACTCTCGCTCAATCTCGCTCCATCTATTCTCACCTACTCCATCTTACGCACTAAGGTTAAACAGCTCTGATTGAAGCGCATTATCGTCTCCAGCACACATACACACATGCACACACATGCACGAGAGGGGCCCCTACCTTTAGGTGACACGCTGCGGGACTTCTTGCTGTCAGATGGGCACTCGCTGCTGCTGTTGGGGGAGTAGGCTCTCCTCTTGCCTAGAATGTCATCTGTGGAAAAAAAAAAGAGAGAGAAATAGGTTAGAGGGGTTCAGATGCGGTCAGACGGCCCCTAAACCCCTCGACATGCAGCTCGCCGCCTGGCTCTATACCTGCATACATGATGGAGCTGTGAGAGCGACTAAAGATACGAAGAGATGAGAGGGCCCTGCGCCAGCGTGAATGACAGATCTGGTTCTTAGTCAGCCATGTGCAGAAACGAGAGATTCTTTTGCCTGCTCTCTCTCTTTCTCCTATCTCGAACAAACACACTCTCTCTCTCTTTGCACTCACCCTCACTCTACCGTCGTTTCTTGTCTTGACTATCTATCTCTCCTGGTCTTCACACCGGCCTAATACGGAGTAAAAGCTCCAGAAATGACAAGACGAGCAAGAAAAAAATGTGAAAAAAGTAAGTGGTCTTGTCTATGTCTTCTATCAAACTCCTGTTGTCGTGCTATTACGCCTTTTTGCTTTTTTCACTTACTCTCACTCTCTGTTTTCAGTGAATATAGAGCTCACACCTTTTGCTAATCTCTTCCTTCCTTTCTTTCACTCTTTCTCTCCCTCCCCCTTTTCTCTTTATCTCTCTCTCTCTCTCTTTCTCTCTCTAGAAAAGTGGAGGCTGTCTGCACTAGCCTAATGCAGCGCTCTAGTGAGCCGCTGGTGTCTAGTGTACGATTACAGCACCCTCCTCCCCCCAAACACCTCAAATCAATATCCTGCTAATCACGCTGGGAGGGGTGCTGCTGAGAGCATGGTGGTGCATGCATGCAGGAAGGAAGAGACCGTTTGTCATTGCACTCTCCTCTCCCTCTCTCACTCTCTCTCTCTCTGCCCTCATGCGCCACATGAAGAAAAAAAGTCAAAGCCACAGGGTTATGCTCTTCCTTTTGTCTTTTGTTGCTGTCTGATTCTTAATCTAAATGGACTGCGCAATAAACTGAGAGGAAACGGATTATACATGTTGCTTGCATTTGAACTTTTATGGTATTTATTGTATTTTATTGTCTATGGATATCATAAAAAGTTATTTTTAAAACATTTATGGTGCCCTGCAGGTGCATCATTTTAAAGACCTCATAACATCATTCAACAAGCACAGAGATCTTTCTTATATTGACATCTTTCATATTTAAGGAAATTTGGGTGCAAAAAAAGGGACATATCGTTCTATTTGTTATCAAATAAACTTTCCAGTTGGTTGCAGGTATAGAGTGCTACAGTTGGGTTCAATAAGTAACAATCTCATTCATTTACACCATAATAATTTATAAACTTTTATAGGCCGATCTACATTGAGCTATGAGGTTGTTCATCAATGTTTTTGTTAAAGCTGTCAGTCTGCATTATTTCAACCTTCACCTGGTGAAAAACTACATTACCCATGATTCTACAAGAAATCGCCACCAATCTGAGAATCAAGACAAGCTAATTGTGCCAAACTCCCATTAAGCACTGCGAATGACATCAAAGTAAATCTCTCTACACTCTTAAACTACTTAAATATTTGTGCATATATATGAATATTTTGCAGTAAACATAAAATATGGTGTTTTTATATACATATAATCTACTATATTCTTTAAATAAATAGTTTTAATATTTACCTGTCATTATTAATTTGATTGTCATTCACAATGAATCATGGGATTTGCATGGGATTTAGTTATTTACCGCATTAATGCCTTTAAGTACAACGTCTTGTACCTTTGTCTTTTTGTCTGATTTTCAAAGTTTGTAATATTGTGATTCACCTTGTTGCTGGTTGGTTTGGTTCATGGCTTACTAACAAAGACTTTTTTTAAATCCCTATGGGAAAAATTAATGGCAATAAGCTCACAGCTAACACATATAAACTAGAGAGTTGCAAAACTCTCATTTTGATTTCACAAGGTCTTTAAAGGAAGCCATTACTACAGATGACCCTTATGTGTAAGCCATGAATAAAGCTCTACACATCAAAGAAGAGTGAAGGGGGAGATTCTTGCATGACACAAAACCGAGAGAGCCTGCACCTCTGTATATGTCCGACACAAAAGTACAAACTACTCTCTCACACCCCTGCCTCTCGACACCAAGAGTACTGCTCATCCCTCTCTCTGATAAGAGTGCTGGAAAGAGACACAGAGAGAGAAAGAAAAGCAAGCTTGAAAGAGCTTTTGGAGAGGCAGAGCTCAGTCTGGGATTCTTTGTGGGGAGCGAGCTTTACTAATGACGCTGTTTGATGTATTCTCATCAGGGGGGAAGGCTGTCTATCCCACTCCAAAGAGAAAAAGGGGCCTCTCTAATGGGCCCCCATCTCCTCTCCTAACCTCTGCCCAAAGACAACAACAACACTCCCTCCGTCTGTCTCTCGCTCCACTTTTTCTCCTTTCGTCGGCCTTTGAGGTGAAGAATCTCCCTTGGCGTATTCAATTATTTTCCGCTCTCTATCTTCACGTGGAACTGATACGATCACTGCATAAGTGTAAAACTATAGCAACCGGCTGCTCCTGTCTATGCATGAGCCAAAAGAGCTCAAAGGCCTGCAAGGGATGAGCAAAAACATCAGATAAGCAGGTAAAATTTTAGTTTAAAAGGTGTTAAATAATAGGAGTTAAAGGGTTAGTTCACCCAAAAATGAAAACTCTTTCATCATTTACTCACCCCCAATCCTGTATGACTGTCTTTGCTTCTGTTGAACATAAAAGAAGAACAGTATGGTCCCCATTGACTTCCACAGTATGGAATGCTATGGAAGTCAATGGGGACCATCAGCTGTTTGGTTACACACATTGTTCAAAATATCTTCTTTTATGTGCAACAGGATAAAGGATGAGTAAATGATGACAAAATGTTCATTTTTGGGTGAGCTGTCCCTTTAAAAGGAGCATGAAGGTACCTAAGATGAAAAGGGTTGGGAAACACATACCACAGCACCCTCTGGTTTCTGTAGCAGCTATGTTGAGCGGAGCCCCTCTCTCTTTCTCTCTGTACGTCTCTGTTTGACCCTAATCTCTCAGCAGTGTCTTTCCCACAGGCTCAGCCACCCTAGCGCTGCTATCTCCAGCCCAGCCTGTTCTCCAAGCTCCATCGCGTCTTATCAGGCAACCTCCTGCCTGCCAACACTCCCAAAGCCCTAGGCTGAGTCCAGTTCCTCTCTATCTCCATCTCAACCTCCATCTCCATCTCTTTGAAATCAACTGTCCTGAACTGTCACTCATACCTACAGCTCAAACTCACACAGTGCTCCGTCCCCCGAATCAACCCCCCAAGTGATTAAACACAACCTTTAAAACCTTTAAATTCTCATGATGTGATTTGACAGCACAGGACAGAGTGATTTGCAGTATGAAATGGTTTCGTAAGCAAGAGAGGAAAAGTTTTGGAGCAGGACAGCGTGCCCGTGGCGTCGGCGCAGGCGGAGAGGAAACCTGGCTCCGGACCGCACTCTGTCTGCTCTTAGCACTTTGGTCTCTAGTTGAAGTAATGCACTCAACAAAAGAAGAGAGAGTTCGGGACCGTGAGGAGGAAGCCGTTATTCTGCATGGAGGAGCTGGAGGCGGGAAGCGACACTGACTCACTCGCAGTTTTGTTTTCTCCTTATAAACCTCCATGTTAACTGTTCACCCGCTTCTCTCATGCTCCTATCCATTTATTGTTCTCTGTTTGCATGATTTTTACTCATATTTTTAATTTTTTGGTAGTGTATGAAGGAGCAATTTAGATTTAAGAACTTAAATCTTTAAGATCTAAGTTTAGATTTAACTCTTCAGGTATGTTTGTAATAGAACACTAGCATACTTAGTTCACAGTGTGAAATATATACTTCATACTAGCATACTTGGTGCTTATTGCAGAGTATATACTTAACACTAGCATACTTAGCACATAATATATACTTTACACTAGCATACTTGGTGTATAGTGCAAAGGATAGTGCATAGTGTGGAGTATATACCAAAACATTTGACAGTCCAAATGAAATGAGTCAAAAAAGCCATCAAATTTCACTTTGTTTTCACTGGAAATGGAAGGTCAAGTTGAGAGTACAGCATCCCACAATACAGTTATGTCTCAACATATTTTCCGTTGTATATTGCACATTTTGGAAAAAGTATGTTAGTATGCTTTTTCACATATAGCCTTTGGCTGCATTTGGAATAGCATATTAGCATACAACTCAAAAGGCAGAAATAGTAATATGCTAGTTTGCTATTTTCCAAATTAAACCTTAGTCTTTTCTACAAACAGTAATTTTTGTAAAAAATATGCTATACACACTTTATATACTTCTCTACCCTGAAACTTAGTGCTCATTCAAAAAAATAAATGCAAAAAACAGCTTCAAAGAGCTTCAAAAATCCATCCGCAGCAGTGAGAATACTGCACTCTCTCTCTGTCTCTCAGTGCGCTCAAGGGAGAGGCAGGGTTTCAGCAGCGCCTGTCTGCCTCAGGGTCAGAGATTTTAAGGCGGAAAGCCTTTAATACCAATTAAATGTTGCTTCTTAAAGCTGTGATGCTCACATTTAACACCAAACAGGGAGGCTCGGAGCTGCCTCGTGCCTCAGCCATGTTACCCAACTCACGGAACGGCTTCTGTTGCCAGCGCTGCTGCTAATTCCTTTAAACTCCAGCCTGTGCGGCGCAGAGCCGGGCCAAAACAAGGGCAGAACTTTACTAGAGGTGGGGGGAGAAAAGAGAAGGCTAGATGGATGGAGAAATAGCAAAACGACTAAATGAGCAGAGAAGGAGGCTCTTGGTTTTCTCCTCCTCCTCCCTTTGCTCCTTCCGTCTCTCTGGCTACTGACAAGTTGGACAGGCCACACTCCTTAATTCCCTTTTCTTATTCCCTTAATCTGTCATCTTTATCAGGCAGGGGAAGTGGCGGGCGTCGCGGCAGTGCCTCAACCTCCAATCAATCTCCACATTACAGCTGACAGAATGGTGCTAATAACTTATTGATCCCCCTCGCTCCCCCACTGAGAGCCTTAGGGGAGAGACAGACAGAAAGAGAGAGAGAGACAGAAAATGAGGGAGGGAAACGAGCAGAGAAAAAAGAGAAAGATCAAAATCATGGGAAAAAGAATGAGAAAACAACAGAATGAGGCAAAAAACGCTGCAATTGAGGGAAAACAAAAGACGGGGAGACAAAAGGTGGTTGAGGAAAATGCAAGAAGATGCAAGAAAGGCAGGCGTTCATGAGAGAATCAACAGAGACAGAAAAAGGAGAAAAAACACGTATAATTTTGGTTGCGCCGTATGACAACCAATGTGTCAACGGTGGTGATTTTGCTATACTGTTTATATCATGATATCATGTTATATCTGTTTTTTGCACTGATGTCAGACGTTCATTTGTTATGAATAATCTTATCCTTTTTGGCTTGCATCCATCACATCTGTGAGATATTATAATATTATTATAATTTATAGTAACTGTTTTCTATTTTAATATATTTTAATATGTAATTTATTTCTACAGAGGCTGAATTTTCAGAATTTCAATGTTGAATCAGTGCTGAAAACAGTTGTGCTACTTAATATTTTTGTGGAAACTTAGTTTTTCAGGATTCTTTGATGAATAGAACATTTTAAATACAAACAGCATTTATTTAAAACATAAATCTTTGTAACATTATAAGTCCCTTTATTGTAATTTTCGATCAATTTAATGTGTTTGCTGCCTAAAAGTAATAATTTCTTAATTTAAATAGTAAAAAATATAAATATCTATAAAAAATATCTTGTTTACACCAATGTTTTTGAATTAATTAATTAATTAATTAATTACTATGAATTAATCTGAGTTTGAAGTTAATAAACTTTTGAAGCAACACTGAAATATTGAGCAACACAAAAATATTGAGCAGCTATAACTGTTTTTATCATTAATCATTTTCACCATTAATAAGAAATGTTTCTTGAGCACCAAATCTGCATATTAGAATGATGAAGGATCATGTGACACTGAAGATTAGGCCTTTCCAGTGCAAAGCAACCCCAGTGCGGCAGTCGGCTTCCTCTTCCTCCGCCTGTCTCGAGACTCCACACTGCAGTCCACCCTCCCTTGATACCATACGACGCTCTGCTCATTCATTTTGAAGCAACACTGAAATATTGAGCAACACAAAAATATTGAGCAGCTATAACTGTTTTTATCATTAATCATTTTCACCATTAATAAGAAATGTTTCTTGAGCACCAAATCTGCATATTAGAATGATGAAGGATCATGTGACACTGAAGATTGAGATCTTTTTATATATATTTATTTAATATATAATCGAATATTTTATTTTTATTTTCAGTTTTATCCAAAGTGATTTACAGTGCATTGGGCTATGGCCCACCCATAGATATAATGATGGTCGTGCACAGGACAAGTAGACTTGTAGGGGTGGGGAAACAAACATCACTGACAGGACACTTTAATTGCAGTATAAACACGTAAATGCTGCATCTTGAGAAGATTTAGATTATAACATACAAATTCAGGGAATCTACGCCTATTCGCTGGTCAAGATATACAGCAGCTTCGCGCAGACGCTCCTGTCTGCCTTTAGGAAACCATGAGAGCGGCAGGGAGGGAGGGAAAAAAAGCAAAAACACCTTATACGCCTATTAAGAGTCTCTGGTCTGACCGCAAAGCCACGTTTAGGAGTCTACACAGAGAGCCAGACGAGCTGCCGGCGCCCTGCCCTCCCCCCCATCCCTCCCTCGGAACAAAAAAAGCTGTTGGAGTCTCGCAGCTGAACATGGAAAAATGAACACTTGCATCTGCTTTGATTCAAGCTTATATAAGGTCAACCTTTAACGTACTGCTACATCCAACATGCTGTGTCTTGCAGCATCATGTGGCCAAATGTGAAATTTAATAAATGTGCATCTTTCTGATCATGCGAAAAACGCACTTCCAAATGGGCCTGTTCTATCCATTCAACTCCTAACCTGGCCCAGGGACGGTGGCTCTCTAATTTCACTGGCAGACAGAATTAGACATGCTGCGTGATCGGCTTGGACTTGTTTACAGACATGAGTCTAGCTGCACCCGTTAAACCTCTTTTAAACGCTCAAACTGACAGATTTTGGTCATCAGCCGCGCTGCAGGTGGCTTCCACTCTTATTCCTTTGTGCCTTCTCCAATTAAGATTACGATTAATTGAGCATCTTCCATTCAGGTAATGGCAAATTGTACTGGTCTTGTTTTTAAGCCAACCCTTAGATCTCCAGTCTAGTATAAACCTAGAGCCTGGTAAAGGTGATTTGATCCACATTTGGAGCCATACGATCAGAGAGATATAGAGGACTGGGACAGTCGCTTAAGACTTTGTTATGCTCAACCGATGCTAATGTAATAGGATTTAGACACATATATTCACATATGGCCATTTTACCAGAAACCCATAGGATCCTCCATAGTATGACTTGACTGGGCAGTATTTACTACAACCTAAAAAGCTCAAATTAATTTGAACTAAAAATAAATAACTATTTATTATTATTTAAAAATTACCATTTAATTATTTAATAAAAACTATTTAATATATTTTTAGTGCTAATTATAAAATTTCTAAATTAAAAAAAGTGAAATCTAAGGATGTCTAACTTTAAGCAATTAGTGATAGTGATAGTCATTTGCAGACTTGAAAAAAAGTATAATTACACAAAAATTAAATAACATTTAAAAAAAAATATATATATATATCATTAACATTAACATAAATCTTAAACCAACACATTAAACCACACGGGTCAAAATTACTCAACCTGTGGGTGACTATGTGGTTCAGACATGTTATGAAAAAGTATTATTTAAATAAAATAAAATTAATAACAATAAAAGTATAAACTATTAAAAATAAATGGCAAAAAATTGGTATTAAAATAAAAAACAGTAATAAATAAATACATATTTTTTTAAATATTTACATGCAACATAAATCTTCAAACAACATTAAAGCCTAGCTGTAAAACCAGACAGGTCAAAATTACTCAACCTGTGGGTGACCATGTGGTTCAGAGAACCAATAAGATTAACACACAGTATGTCCGGTAGTCCTTCTGTTTGGTCCGAGATTAATGACAAATAAAGCTATTTACTGAGAGTAGTTTTAACGGTGGTTTAAGTTGTGTGCTAAGAGAGGCGAAGACAAGAGCATTAAGTAATGGAATGAATATGGCCACAATGGAGCGAGTAATGAGCTTACAGCCCTCAATCATGCAAATTAAACCAAATTAAAATACTAGCACGCAGTCAGTGTAATTGTTCTACATCAATCAAAGGATAAACCCTGTAAAAACAGAGTATGATGGCAATAAAACAGAATATTATAGACAGAGAAAGCCACAGAAGCAATTACAACGATAATTCAGGACTATAGTTCAGATACTGCACATTTCACAGATTTGACAAGTGTGTATCATAATCATAAAAGCATTTTTGGCTACTTCACCCAGACCACTTCCTATGTGTTTTCTTTTGCTCTATACATATGTTTTCACTTTATATCCATAATCACATGGATAATAACATAGCAGAACATTCATGTGTGAATGTGTCTCAGGTGTGCTGTCTCTAGGTGTGTCCTACCTGAGTGTGCGGAGGCGAGGCTGAGGTCGGAGCAGGGCTGGCCCTCGGGCATGCCGTGCTGTCGGGTGTGGTGCAGGCTGGAGATGATCGCTGAGAGGTCACTGTCACGACTGGAAAAAGGAAAGCAGAAGAGGGAAGAAAGAAAAGGAGAGAGACAGAAAGCAAGAAGAAGGGAGAGAAAGAGAGAGAGGAAGGGTAAATATCTCTAGGGATTCTTAATCACAGATTCTTAACGCAAAGCAACACACTCACACATTTAGCATACCAGGATTTAAAAAAGAAAAAAAAGTTCAATACAGAAAAATGACCAATTCTGCCCAATTAAACTGAAATGATCAAACTTACCAATTATACATAAGGAGAACGATGCATAAAGTATACAAAAAGTAAACCCAACGTAATTCCACCACAAACAACCTCAACTGAATCAAACACGGCCGACCTGGTGCACTCCGGTTTGGTCCCTTGAAGCTGAAACGCTCTCTGCCTTTGGCTCTTTTGCCTCGCTTCTGCATTCATTGTCTTTTGGATTTTAAGCGTATAATGAGCGCTGACAGATTCCTGCGTCAAGCAGTTTTGAGTTTCATCCAGTCTCATCTTCAACCTTAAGATGTTCTAATCAACACATTCAACTCATAAGCAGTTTATGAGCTTAAAACCAGGTGATTATGGTTTTTATGATCGCTCTGCTGAAATCGTTCGGGTCTCTGGAGGCACACGAGGCGCGTGGGGGATGAGTGTAATCTCTAGAGATCTGCCATTTCATAAAGGAACCCGATAAGTGGTGAATAAAAGCCGCTGGTTTACCATTCAACATGAGCGTGCGGATTTAGAAATTAGAATGGATAATAAAATTTGTATGTAATTCCGGCGATATTTAAGGAAGCACTTATGCTCTGGTGTCATACGCAAGCTCGTAACTGCAACCAGAGAACCAATCCTGTCAGCTGTTTTGGACAGGTGAAGAAACCAATGAATATTTAGCTTAAGAAACCCCAAGGCCCTATTAATACATACTTAAAGTTATCTTACAGTAACTTCAACTTTTAGTTTCAACTTGATATAATGTTTCAAACTTTATCTATAAGAAATATTACATGATTTGATTCAAAGGTCACATTTGACATTGTTTGGAATGATTTTATTGTATACATTTTTGCCAGAGTAAAACTGACCCCACAAAGAATCAATATTATCTTGCTAATATTATATACTAATAATATCTGTTAAATGGGGTTTTAATTAGGTCAAAGGAACCTATTAAAACAAATTAAATGGAAAATATTAGGTTAAATATATTTTTATTTCATAAAATGTTACTATAATTTATAATTATGTTTACACATAAATCATTCACTCTTTAAATTGTTTTATTTTTATATTTATTTTTAATATTGTATTTTATTATCTTCTTTTAATAATGTTCACACATGATTCATATACACATGAAACATGAAGAAAGAGAGTTAAAACTCTTCGTAGACCAATAAACTGATCCCAGGCCAGGACCGATATTCACGCCGCACACTTGTCTTCCTCTTCCAGGTCGTCTCTTCAAGGCCAACTGAAGGGTTTACAGATTAGAACTGGACAAGGCCGTCCCCTCATCCTCCCTTCCTGCCTCCTTCCCCCTCTCATCCTCCCTCACTCATCCTTCATTAACCCTTGTAAGTCCTGCTTGGGCCATGTTGTCTCTATAGAGACTGATAGAAGAAGTGTGTCATGGAAGTATTTGAATGCAATCTGATTACAGCTCTGATCGCATTATAACGCATAATAATTTAAAATTCCCGATTAGCATTTAGCAAATATCAGATGCATATCTCGCAGCGCCTGGCGGTCTATGGGGCGCACTAATGTCAAGAGAGTTCTGAGGGACATTTTACGGGCTGTCACAGGACAGTCTCACGATCCGCTGTGTTTCTGTGGTGGGCCCATGGCCCTGCTGTTTGTGGCAGTCGAAATGCTAGTTTTACAGTCCATAGATTACAGGCTGGGCTTCAGTAATGTCAGCCTGCCACGCTTTCAGTTCAGCTACAAACAACACAGCACGTACAGGAATTTATTCTCCATGACCCAACTGGGCTGCAAATTCATTTGCCATTCCGAGAATCCAGAAGTCTGACAGAAATGCCATTGGTCGAGTGTACGACGCAAGATCAGATGCATGATACTTATAAATATTACAGCATTCAGTGAGCAAAAAAAATGCTGGACAAATTAGGATATTATCTTAAATGCAACTTAAGTTAATATTGTAATGGGTTAAATGATCATGAGCAATGTTAAATGCAAATTATTAGAAATTATGAAAAAAGTAATACATAAATTATATATAAAATTATATTTTACATGTTTAATTTAAAAATACTACTTTTATTTAAAAATAATACATTTAGATATAAATATTATAAATATATATAAACAAAAGACATTGTTACTAATATAGACAATGAATACACACAATGCAGCGAAAGCACAATCATTCA
This sequence comes from Sinocyclocheilus anshuiensis, assembly GCF_001515605.1. Classification (NCBI taxonomy): domain Eukaryota; kingdom Metazoa; phylum Chordata; class Actinopteri; order Cypriniformes; family Cyprinidae; genus Sinocyclocheilus; species Sinocyclocheilus anshuiensis. Next base: position 383,027 of record NW_015547678.1, read on the forward strand.
CTACATTTACAAGAATAAAAATCTATGATCAGAAAACTCATATTTCATTGAGGCTGGAAAACTCCCAGATAAATACAAAGATAAATGAGACTGAAATAAATCTATAAAAGAAACATTAATTCCCTGCAAAATATACAAAGTGATTTGACAGAATATGCTACATTTATACAAGTTGCACCATACAAAAACACAAACAACCTAAACAGCTCAAGCTCTAGTAGAAAACTCTTTTTAAACAGCATTTAGATTTAAATATTATTCAGAATTTGACGTTTGTCTATTCTAATTTGGCAACAGCACTATAAAATATTAAAAACTTGCATGAAACTATGCTACTCCGCGCAGCGCAAAGGTCCATTTAACCTTTATCTAGGAAACAACTCTGCCATTCTCTATAGGTCATCCAAGTTCCCCCATCCATCCCCTTAACAGGGCATCAGTCCAAACAACAGCTCCATCTTCCAGCTCCCGCTCTGGCAGCTAAGGAAGGCTATTATCCTCGGACGGAGGCTCTGCAGTGAGCTCACTAAGCAAGGACATTGTTAGCAGGTTAATTAGCACACTTTTTCTGGGCTGTCCCGGTGAGGGCCGCTAATGAGGACTCCCACGACTGGCGGCCAAGGTCATAATCTGCGTCAGGGCTGGAGCTAAGACCCGGCCGCCCGAGTCAGCGAACCCACACAGGGGAGCACAGGGCGGACCTGAAAACTCTGCTTAGGACATGAGCTGCAGCTTATCGCGCAGTGAAGACGATCAGCATAATCTCCATCTAAACTGGTCAATACCTCTTACACCTCCCCGTCAACTGCACAGACACTTTGCCGCAGATATGACCCGCTGAAAGAGGACATGCACTGGGCATGACCAAAAAAACCCAAAAAACAACATGCAACAAATCGGGACCTGATGACTCTACAGTGACTAAAAATAGCAATATTTAATGCCATAAATAACATTTTTTAAAATAATTTTATACTAGGAAAAGTTGTATATTGTAATAATCTATAGTACATTTGACACTAACTATATATATATATATATATATATATATAACATCTTTGCATTTAGTTAATGAATGTTCTGACCTATTAGCAGCTATCATATTAAAAATGTGCAAGAAAAAAATTGTTAGGGCTGGTCGGTTTAATATACAGTCTAACCAAAGGAATGTGTCAACCAAAAACATGTTTTACTGTTTATTCTGCAGTATGCCTGTGACACAATTTAAAGTATGTTTTGATATAACAGCTACATTATGTAGTTTATGGTTGGCTCTTTTAATCATATTTTAAATAATAAATACTTTTATGTTCTAAAGAATTTCATTCACTAAATTTTCAAAACCAGGCATTACTATTCTAAATGTTTATTTTTATGAATTTCTAGCTAATGTAATAATTTTTAAAATAAAATATAAAAATAAATAGCATAATAGCATATTTGGAAGGTGCCGAAAAATGAATCAGAGACATTCAGTGCAGCTTCAGAGTCAGTGCTTTACAACGGAATGAAAATCTGTGACACCGCAACGAACAGCAAATCATCTTTCCGATGCCAGAAAGATAAGGGTTTTTGCATCAACTGTGTTGTTGCTGGTAGCAGACACATTTCCTCACCACAGCACTCACATGCAGAGCTGAAAGCACTTCCATCTGTTCTTGATGTACGTCTGATATAGGAGCACTAGGCCTAGGGTTTGTGGTTGAATGTGGAGAAAACCAGCTGCACACCTGCACAGAGCTCTGCTTGACTCTGATTCAAATGCTGCTAAAGGGATAAAGTCCTCCTATAGGTAGCTATGTAAGGGATTTAAAGGAATACAGGTGCATCTCAATAAATTAGAATGTCGTGGAAAAGTTCATTTATTTCAGTAATTCAACTCAACAAAAATGAAAATTATTCACCTATAATAACCGGGTATACAGACTACAGATGTTTATTAAATAGTAAGTCATATGGACTACTTTTATGAAAGTTTTATATCGCTTTTGCATTCCTTTTTCCAAGCTTGAAAACTCTAGTCCCCATTCATTCTTACTGCAATTGAAAATTAATAATAGTCATACAGGTTTGGAACATGATGGTGAGTAAATAATGACAATTTTTGAGTGAACGGTTCCTTTAAGAAAATGCTTACTTGTTTTGTACGTATTTGCACATATGGCTGGGTTTTCAAATATGACATCTAAATGAGAAGCATCCGCTAAATGGCAGGTATTTATGAACTGACTTGCGTTTAAGGCAGCTCAAAAGACAATTGGACAGACGTGGTGTTCCTCATGGCAGTGGGAACGTCAGGGAGTGCAAGTGCCCCTGCAGTGACACGGGAGACGAGAGCTGGCGCCAGATATAGAGGTCACACTTAGAGCTGGCAGACTGGGCATCCTAACGCCAGGGCTTACACCATTACTGAACACAGCGCTGATAGTCTCACCCTGACACACACACACAAAGCGGTGCCAAGCAGAAAGTGGGAAGGCATGTGGAGAGGATGCCTCCTTTTTACAGAAAGTGACAGACGTTTTGCACTATGAACTGGCACTGGAAAACAAGACCAAAATTGAGAACAAAACTGGGTACAAAAATGGTACAAAACTGAGAATTTCACCATTACTTTTATTAAACAACTTAAATAATGTCCAGTAAAACCAGTAAAAAAAAAAATGTAACGGTACAGCAGAAAGAAAATCTAAACTTTGAGGAAAAAAAAAATCAATTTTTCTCTCTGTTTTTTTTTTTCTCTGTTGTTATTCCACTCACATTCAGACCGAGCAGCCAGGCCTCAGCTAGAGAGGAGAGCAATAAATAAATATCGAAATAGATACATAAATAAATGAGAGCGCAGTGCGTTCTCTTGAGCTTTCCTGTTGTTCCCGCCTTATAAAAGCTGATGGGAGGTCGATAAGCATGCGGGAACCCAGAAAAGTAGAAGTGAAACAAAATATTATTTCGCCACATTGAACGTTGTGGTGTTGGATAATTAGAAAAAGCGAACAGCGGAAAAAGCCTGAGAGCTGTGATATGTGGTGTAACGTCTGTTTATAGACAGCTGCTCTCTGTAGATGTGACATTAATGACATTGATTAACTCATGTGGTTGAAGCAAAACCAATCAAAGGAGATGCTAACAGGAAAACAACACCTGATTAAAACATCTTCACTGTTTTACCTATTTACGTTGGCTTGACAGGCGTGTTCAATGCGATACATTTACTTTCTTAGTAAATGCTTATACCAGAATTATTTATTTACAGCACAATGCAGACTGCTTTTACATTAAACAAGTGGTCTACTGTTCAAAGCAATTGTATTGTTTTAATATCCGATCCAATCACCTGGATGACTGAAAATCTTCGCAGAAATAACAAAGCTTCAAACAAAAGCTACAGACCGGTTCACAACAAGTCTGATAAAAATACACAAAATGAAAGTACACACCAAAACTATTTAAAGTCTGAGGGAAATGACAGATAATTTTATGATTACATTAATTATTGAAAAACAAACAAGTAAATAAAAAAATAGCATCGCCATGGTAAAACGTTTTGAAATATGTGTTAAAATACGCATTCAAAAAGAATATTTAAAAAAAGATGCATTTACTTAAGCACGTTTTTTTGGATTTGGCCTTAATTCCAGCCCTATGAATTTAGAAAGTGTGAGTATACATTAGCAAAACTGTTACATAGTGTACATAGCGGGATGCATTTTTCTACTTTTTAAAAACAGGGCTGTAAATGACACAAGTTCTCTTGAAAATAGTAAACTGTAGAAGTGTAAGCCTACAGCCATTCCTTGGGAAGAGCCCTGGACATTTTAAAAGTTCCAGAACTGGAACCCAACCACTAATTACTGCCTTAAGAGAAGGTTCTTTCCAGGAATCCTACAGCATCACATCCCCTTCCCAGCAGTGTGTCGTGCAACACTCCAGAACTGCACAGGGACATGTTTTAACAAAACAAAAACGAACGAATGGCGCACATGGTCACATGATTTAAAGTAAACTTTTGAGTACCCATCATTTCCTCCGGTGGACCACACAAATGATTGAATATGGACAATTCTATTAAACCTGTGTGACCGTACCAAAACCAGTCAAACAAAAGAACCCCTTACGTAAAAAAGGTTGGGGTATCCTTAACCTAAACCATTTCATCCAAGAGGCATTTCATCATCAGCAGAATGTCTTTAAAAGTGCAAAAATCCTTTAAAGGAAAATTAAAACATCTATTAATCTATGGCTCTATTATTTGTCTGTTGTTTTTCAGAATAAAATTTCCAAAAATACCCAGTGTCAAAGCACTCAATGATATTATAATAATAAAAAAAAAGTTTAAGTGTCAGATGAAAATGCCCTTGACTGTACATACCAGCATTTTAAGAGCCTGGCCAGTCACAGTGCGCTAAAGACGCTGGTTTAGGTTGGCTTCAGTCCTGAGGTTTGGACCAGTTGATTTCCACTTCTGGCTAGCTGAGTGCTTACATTCAGGTCCAGACAGCCACCAGGGAAGAGCACGGCACGCCTTGCTGGACAAACGCTTCTAATGCTAAACACAGACAGGTCAGGCCCTTCTCTGAAGAGGCCGCAGAAACCCGGGGGAAGACAGACAGTATTTCTATCCAGACAGGTGCAACAGGTGTTGTCTGATTTATTTCCTTTCCCTGTCCCTCGTGCTCAAGGGGAAGGTCCACCATTCTGGAATCAACCTGCCTCCTCCTCCCCTACTTCATCTAATCCACTTATGTTTCTGCACTTAGTTTTTTTCCATAGGTTGTAAATAAGAAAAATCATCAAAAATCGTGAGAGTATCCTAAGTAAATCAACAGTTAAATGCCAGGTAGTTTTACACAAGAGACGAAATTGGATTTATCATTACATTAGCATTAATATAAAAGGCAATATGGGATGGGCCATCTTTTTTGGAGGTTTTTCTTAGCAGGTTGTCCTTTGAGTAAGTATACTATCTTATATAATCCATGATGGTTACTCAGTAATGACCCAGACAAGCAGTCAGCACTTCTCAAAGCCCTGGTGTTGACACACCTGACTGTGCACAGGTAGGCTTCAGGAAATGATTGGCATGACCTTGAAGACTAATACTATGACAAACATCTCATACTTGCACATTTTATTGCTAAAGCAGAACGCGAAAGTGAACGTTTTCAGATAGGAGGCCAGTCGACGACATGCCATTGTCTTTATCAGCCGATTATATTTACATTTCAAAGATTATATTCTTGTTCTTGTTAATTCTTGTTATTCCGTTATTCAGTATGGTATTTAGACTCATTCTAGTGCATCTTGACCCGAAGACCCCAAAACCTCCACATATGAAATCACTAAGAAAAAAGGAATATAAAAGACCATGCCAAGCGCTACGCTTCAGCCTAAGCACAGCTTGTTTTCTTGAAAAGAAAGGTCTGTATGCCTGCAGGATACAGGAGGACTGAGGACTAATCACCTATAAACCTGCTGGCCATTAACATTAATCTGGTTAAAAGATATAGGAAGTCTTCTTTAAGGTGTCAAAGTGTACCGGCTTTTCTCACGGCAGTGGCTGGAAATCCTCTGAAAACGAAACGCGTACGATTGGGCAAACGTATATTCGTCTGGCCGTATCTAAAACTGCACTAATTTTGTTTTTAAATATCTTTTGGCAGAAGGTTAAAGTACATTGGGGTCCAAAAGTTTGAGTCCGCATAGAAAATCTGGGATTCAAAATCTTATTTAAACCTGGAAATAAACAAACTTTTAAGAGAGACATCATAACAAAAAATTAATAATAAATATATCAGATTCTTCCCTATTTAAGTAAATTTGTGACACTAAACATCTTTGTACAAATGGTCAGAAATTCTTGCTCCCATTGAAGCACAAGAAGCTCTTTGGATCATGCTGGAAAATGTAATCATCAGGTTTTACACGAACTTCGATCATGCAGCTAAAGTTCTACTGTCATTAAAACAAAAGAAAAAAACGTAAAAGTACAGAGACATTCTGAACTTAATTTAAATGCAACTTTTTGTTCAAAATGTTAAGCAGATAACATAATTAGCATTAAATTAGAAAAATGTTAAACAGAAGCGGTCTCATGCTTTTGGGACACCTCTGTATACAGTACATATTAGCAGATACATTTGGACTGAAGAAACGCTATGCACACTCTACCACAACACTAATATAAACTGCAATGATGAGGCGTAAATACGATCAAACGCAAAAAAGAATTCCCCATACTTCACCATCCATTGACTAAATCCAATTTGTTAAGACCCCTCCACAACTCACTTACCGAGTCCAACTCAATGGAAATTGAATTTCATAGATTGAACATCCCATTATCTCTTTCGGTCAGATCCTCATCTGAGTAAAGTATGGGTGAGGTGAGCGGCCCTGGAGCAGAGGAGAGACGCGGCTCCTCGCAGTCCGCCGCCTTTAACAGGGTAAAAGCCCTAGATATTAGTCATAAGTGTTCTTTAAATTCATTAGCATCTTCATGCGCGGGCGTCTGAAGTGTTGGGGGGAGATCACTTTAATAAGTTTAGCTTGGCGGTTCTGGTTCCTGTGCCGTCCTTGGTGTCACAGGGTAAGTGGCTGCCAGCAGCTCGGGGGTTGAGTGAAGGAAGTGACCAAGAAAGTCTTGCAGATGAGGGCTTAGGTTTGTACCTGGGCATTCAGAGATGATCCGCTCCAAGGTAAGAACTCGGAGCCCTTCTTTATTCCACAACATAATCATATTCAAGTTGTGCTTGTGAACACATCTGGTGTTTTCAATGCACAGCACAGCAAAAGCACCCTCACATCACTCAGTTTTGGCCAATGATGTCTTTTATGAATATGACAGCTAGCTAGCATCCTGTGTGGCTAAACAAAATGGACTGATCCAGCTATGACCTGCCTATGCTGGATGAGGGCACAACCTCAGATGTATGTATAGGCTGCCTTGAGAATGATATCCCAACAGTGCTGTGTAATGACCCAAATTTCCCGCTTAACACCAGTGGGCATAAACCCAAGCCTCTTATACTCAAATGACTCAACCATTGGAATTCATTCGCCATTTACTGCAGGGGGAAAAAGTCTATAACTGCACAGCTACAACTATTATGGCACATCTTCACGGGAAAAGAGGTGTTAAACAGAAAGGCAACTAAATAAGTCAAATTATCGCTATACGCAATGGCGGTTGCTCTAAGAAAGCCTAACAGGAGCTAGGGCTAACCGAGACATTTTTAGCAAGAGCCAAGTGGCTAATGAGAAAAGAGAATATTGTCTTCTCTTACTCTTCTCATTAGAAGCACTGAAGCTTCCTGGAGATTTAACTATCCACAACAGCGCATGCAGACACCGCCAACACAAACTCTCACTGCAAACACCGCCGAAACTACTGCTGACACTTCAATTCAAAAAACGTGAGTGAAAAATCACCTAAAGACCCTCAGAAGACAGAAAGCCTGCAGTCTCAAAGCAACAGCTAGCTTTAAAAGGCATGATCTAGTGATTAAAGAATACTTAATACTAGATCAGAACCTCAAGGCCGAGCTTTTCAACAAGTTCTTTAGTAGAAGCGGAGATGGTCTGACAAAAATGTGGTTCCCCAGACTCACCTGCCAGGGCTGACATCTGCTGGCTAGTTATCACCTGTAATGCATTTAGGCAGAGCGAAAAGGCTGGCGGAAAAACCGTTCGCTTCAGCCACTGCTCTTAGCTCACTGCTGCACCGACCGCAGGCTCATAAGCTTCTTCAGGCTTGTGTGCCAGAGAGGAGGGAGGCCAAACACAGCTCATGAAGATTTAATGAACGCTGAATTGCTTTATTTCCCTCGCACTGATTGGAGACGGAGATGTGGAACTTGTAGTAGCATGGGTTTTATTTTTTTCATGGAAAGCAAATATTAAGACTGTTTCAAATAATGGGAAACTTAATTACGCTGCCTCATTTAGGCCAAATTTTAAGGCAGCACTGCATATATACTTCACAGAGACCGCAATCCCAGAATGCATTGTGTTGACTTTAATCAAAAAATACCAAAAAGTATCAATAAAAATGCTTAATGTAATTAAAAAGTGATACTTTACCCAATATTTGTGTTTAGAGTGAATTGAGAAACTGCCTAAGTAGTTCACTAGGTTTTGAAAAAGGTATTTTCTATGCTTTTTTAAAATGAATGTAACTTATGAATATTAAACCGTTATAGTTAGACAGTTATAGCATAAATGGCATGGACACTTAAACTTAAATGGCAATTTAAAGCACAGAAACAAGTACTTTTATATCACATGATACTCAACAATCACTACAACATTTTTATATGGTACTTTTAGGAACTAACCAATAATACTTCTATGGTCTCACAATAGTGCATATCCAAAAACACTGACATTTATGGCTACCTATGGTACCTTTATTAATACCTAGTTAGTGATATAAAAAGTGATGCAAGGAAAAATATACAAATTAACAGGTGTTAAGGCCTGTTCACTACTATAACTAAAGATAGGTATATCGATAACTAAATTAGTGTCCATAGGTGCTGCGGTTATATCGTCTGCTGCTTTAAATGCTCAAAGTTTTTCCATTGTGATTCCAATGCCATTGTTTCTCTGTCGTTATTATTTTAGCTGTAATATGGACTTCCCTATTCTCATAGAATTAAAATGATTACTAAAACTTCATAGTTATAGTTATCATCCTTGATTTGAATGGCCCTTTAGCCTATGATGACCAAGTACTTTCTTGCTTTCCACAGTCTTTAACAAGAGCTACACCCAAAATAGAATTGAGCATGCGGTTAAGGCACATGCTAAAATATTAAAGGTGTTTAATTTAAATTTAACACAGTGGAAATGAATCAGGTAGCCACTCAAGCCGTTCTGAGATCTACGACATCAAGAAAGTTGCCATGACTGCAAATACCTCATCAACAATATCACTTTTCATATGGTTCATGAGAAGACCTCATGTTCATTTCTGTGAATGTATCCTGTGGGCTCACAAGCATGGGTATTTTGTTGGCACATCTGGTGTGTCTGTAGTGTCTTCCAGAAAAGTAAATGAGCGTATTTGTGTGTGTTAGAGGGTACGTGTTCGTCAAAATAAGGGGCTATGAGGGTAAAGACCTAAGGGTTGTTTAAAACTCTTTGGTGCTATACTGATGTCTGATATGTCTAACCGCTTTCCGGCAGATCATGGTTGATGTATCAATCCCGGGCACTGGGATTGGCACTTAACTTTTTGCCCACCCACACACTCACACATTTACACAACATGCACTCAACAAATTCTCACCTTTTTCTCATGATAGTGTAATGCAGCTCTTCCTGTTTGATGTCTTCATGATCTCCGCTGGCCCGCTCGCTGCCCTCACTGTCGTCACTGCTGAAAACGGAGGCCAACTCCTTTTTGGGCACCCGTGTTGGCGGCAAGGGGATGGTGCGTTTCTCTGCCAGTCGCCCACGGTTCTGCAGGAGCACAGAGGGGACAGACAGACTGAGACTCTGGGAACAGCCTTCTCTGATTTTACTGGCTTGAGCTGCGGTACAGAGAAATGGCTAACGTTCCCGATCCGTCACACGCTGGCTGAGGTTTCAATTCTCTTTAGGCTGATAAAACACATTTTGAATGGATTACAGTCATATTCATAATGTTTTTTTCGCATTTGCATTCATGTAATTTGATTCATGAAAGGCTAGTTTTCAGTACACACATAGACTTAAAGCAATGTGAATTCATAATTTACCCAAGCAGCCGGACCGGTGTGGATATTCACTGTACTTCAGAATCACAGATTCTAGCCTACGTCTTGGAATATATGACCAAAATAAGAATTTTCACTGGAAAATGTCATCTGATCAAGTAAGTAACATATCTGCCACTTTTATTCAGACCAACTGAGGAAAATGAGCAGCAGCCGGCGGATTCGACGAAGGAGTGGCCGGCGGGCTTGCGACAACCACATGTGACGACCTCGGGCCTCCGCTTCGTCCACAGTGAAAGCCGATCCGACGATCCACAGCGTGAAGTTGATGTATTTCCTCAGCGACCAGCACGGCTCAGCTCTAGGCATGACGAAGCGGATATCGTCCTCTTTTGGAAGGCCAACAAAAGGA
>NW_015547678.1:393688-398849 GCF_001515605.1 Sinocyclocheilus anshuiensis
AAGTTTTGCCTCTTTGTTGCCATCTCTGTTTGAAACCTGCAATTGCAGTTATTTGCAAGAATTATCTTCCTTGCAAGTGGGTTGTGCACTGGCACGGCTCCAGCGCGGATTAATCTAATGTGTGGCTTGTGGATACTGTACTTCGGAATCACAGATTCTAGCCTACGTCTTGGAATATATGACCCAAATAAGAATTTTCACCGGATATTGTCATCCAAACAGTAAGTAACAAGTCTGACACTTTTGTTCTGACCAGCTGAGGAAAAAAGCATTACAATAAATCGTGCTACAATGGTGATTAAATCTAATGATCACTTAGCTCATATCACATCAAAGCGTGCAAATTATTATTACTGTTATACTTTGTTCTCAAATTGTTTGTTAACAACATCAGCATTACGTGACTACATGTATACATGTAGATTTCAATTTCTGTACAGTCTAATCTCTAATTGTCATACCACTTGAATTTCATATAAAGAAATTCTTTTAACCCACAAAGCCAATTATTCTTCCTTAGAACTGGTTCTCTTTAAAATACAAAACTTGTGTAATCCCACGTTGACTATCTGTAATCAGATGCACATTTAAAACTGGAATATAATTTAATTTCAGTCACATGTGTTTCATAAACACATAATCCTTTCTGGATTACAATCCGCCATCAAAATTATACATTTAATTATTCTAGCTGCTGTGAGAAAAGGCTATAAACGATCCACGACCTGCAGGATCCTCACATGCGATAGCCTAGTAGCCGGGACAACTTCTTTATGTTTACAGACGTGACGTAATGATGCGGCAGTATGCTCGAATTTACCGCGAAAACCTACCCATACCACTCAAATTAGAAAACACTATTATAAGCTAACCGTCGTGAATCGAGCTAAAGTAAGGCGATAGTTTTGAACACTGTACTTGCTCAAATATTGATTTCGGATCATTTTTAACCAAAAAAAGTTACAGACTGCAGCTTTAAGGAATCCAGGATCCATGGCTTCAAAAGTTTGAAAACCCCTGATTTAACAATTTGGGATAAACGACACAATGGTGATAGTTTTGAGGAATCACCCCTTGTGGGCTGTGAACTTGCAGCCATTTGGTTCATAAGCCATGAATCTAATAAGAACACTACACCAGCCTCAAAATTCACATTCACATGACAATCTAAAGTTAAAGTTACAGTATTAGTCCAAAATCCAGCATTCTAAATTACTATAAATTCCAGCAAATTGTCTCTAGTTTCTCCTGCTGTCATATGACCTACACAGATCAGTCTCACAGCTCACATACATTTAATGCAGCTGCATCTGAATCATGAATCTCATAAATGATGAATCATGAACCACAGGTCACAAATCATAAGGAAGTAATGACCGAATGTAGGAAATTCACAACATGCTGAACTCTAACAGCAAAACTCAGCCAGAGAGCCGTGCAGAGGGAAAGACCATTGATCCACAAGACCAGTGATGGAGGATGGGTGAGTGAACGAGACGTGATAGTGATTCCTTCTCTTCCTCTTTCCCTCTATCCACATCAGACATCTAAAGACAGCGAAGGATGAAGGGGATGAGAGGCCCTCGGGGTTTAGTGTGTGAAGCTGGGCGACCTTTAATGTGACCTGAAGGGGTCAGTGCAGATTTCTGTGCCTCTATCTCTATCCATAAGTGAACAGAGAAGGAGAGAGAGAGGATTTGAAGGGAAAAAGAGAAGAAGATTAAAAAAGTGAGGAAAAAAAGAGGTGAAACAGATTGCAAAAACAGTATGGAATAGATGGGTACACTCACTGTGTCACCTCATAATCATAAAATAAGAAAATGTACACAAAATGCGATTTAAATTTTTCCTTTCTCTTTGAAGTGTTACAAGCTCTTGGTGCATAAAGAAGATCTGTAAAGTTGCAACATTACACCAAATACAGAAAATAATGTTCTTTTTAGCAACATCATATGACCCCTTTAAATTAAACACTTCCCAAAATGGTAAATTACTATTATGAAATACTATTATGAGCATGACTACAAAATGATGAAAATTCAACATTCAAATATTACGAATATTAAACCTTTTTCTGGTTTACGAACATTATTTTATGCATAATTTTGAGCATCATTATACTTCTTTTTTTAAGATTTACGGTCAAATGTAACTCCCCATTTAAATCAATTTATTTCTTGACATGACCAAGCTTTGACCAATTTGTGATACTGCATCACTCTTTTTTTTTTTTAGAAGTCTTCTTTCAATGGCTATATCGTATAGATGCTTTCTTTCAGTTCATAGCAGAAAATTAAAAAGCGGCACAGCTTACCCCGATCTCCCCTATAGGAGTGTTCAGAGATCCAGAGGACTGGATACAGCTTTGAAAAACTTAAACTGAAAAGTCTGCTTGTGTGAATGGGTGGTGTAAGTATGTGTGTGTGTGAGCATGCTTGCATCTCGGTCTCTGTCAAACTTTGCAGAGCCCTGCAGCTATCCTTCCTCCACACCCAAAGCTCGCACGTGCACATACACATATGCAGAGCATCCCACAGGAGCCGAGGCGTGAGTGGCAGGCCGGGGCAGGAGGTGGAGAGACTAGCCAAGAGGCAAACAGGTGCAGCCCCTCTGGATTCTCTCAAGTGGCATACATTAAAAGGAGGAGGGAAAAAAGTCGAAAAAGATGAAAACATCCCTGAGGATGGGCAGGCTGAACACACTTTTTTCCAGAGCGACTGTCTTTTTTTTTTTTTGCGAAGGAAGCAGTTTTTTGTCTATACATTTCCTTTTTTAACAGAAAATTTTACTTTGATTAAAAATGAGTTTAAATTTAGTTTTGAGTATTTAGTTTGAGCACAGCATCAAGTAACAGATATATTTAAACGTACAAGTTATTTATACTGAGATTAATCTTGTATAAAACTCATGTAAAATGATATCAATACAAAACCGTGAACACACAAACAAACACTACATTTTTCATGACATTATGTTCGTGCGTTTTGGAGCTGTTACCAGCCACTGGAAGCCACGTATGAAGTGCGCCGGCACTAGTGATGCTTTATCTGATAAAGTTAGCGTTGAAAGACGGCTGTTACCCACATGGCCTCAGCGGAGACAGGCCTCCACACACACACACTTCCCTGCCCCCATTCCTCCTCTCCAACCCCCACCCTTCTCAACGTCCTCCCGGAAAGCCCCCGTCCAGCCCCCTCGCTTTATTCGGCATAACTGACGCAGAACCGGGGGTGGCTGCGCACTATTTCCGGTAACACTTCCGCACAGAGGGAGTCAGGGAGGGTGCTTCAAAACAAAAACAGAAAAAACCTGGGCTTCGATTCCCGCCTACATGTACATACACACACACACATTCACACCATCACACACACTCTGTCACTCAGGCATGGAAAAAAATATTGAATATGAATTTCCTCTAAGCAGCATTTCTATGAATAAGCTCGCCCACACTTAATGTCTGCCCTTCAATGAGACGAGATATATATACACATTTGTACAAAACACACACACACACACACATAAATATAAAACCACACATGTAAACTCGAAGTGAGTAATCAGCTTGGTTGGGGTTTCTGTCTTAAGTCCCATAAAACTCATGAGCTGAGACGCTTCGAACTTATGAGAGATGTTCTCACCGTCTCCTCATAGAAAAACCTCACAAGAGGGAGCAAGAAATCAGCAGAATTACAGCACAGTAAAGCTGCCCTTAGATAAGTAACAAGCCAGGAAAAAAATTATAAAAAGTTATATTGGGCTGTAACAAGCAAGTACTGTATAAAAAAGACACACACTGTGACCTCTGGTTGAAGATGAAGGATATATGTCACTGTTCAAAAGTTAGGGGTCAGTAAGTTTTTTTTAATACTTTTATTCAGCAATGATATATTAAAATGATCAAACGAGACAGTTTAGATTACAAAAGATTGCTATGTTAAAAAGATGCTCTTTTGAACTTCCTTTTCATCAAGAATGTATCGTGGTTTTCACAAAAAAATATTAAGGAGCATGACTGTTTTCAACATTGATAGTAATAATAAATGTTTCTTGAGCAGCAAATCAGCATATTAGAATGATTTCTGAAAACTTGTGTGACACTGAAGTATTGGCTGATAAATCAATGATAAATCAAGCTTTGCCATCACAGGAATGGATTACATTTTGAAATGCATTAAAATAGAAAACAGTTATTTTAAATTGTAATGATATTAAAGTATTTCTGCATTTTACTGTATTTTCGATCAAATAAAGTTACTTTTGTGCCATTGATTTTCATTCGTATGCATTTGAATATGGGAGACAGGAACACAAGTTAATGCAAAGAAATTTTGTGTTCCGCTGCATACAAAAGTTAAAGTTTGGGGAGATCTGGCCTGCAAATTTTTTATGACAAGAAGATGCGTGACCAAAGGAGGATCTACTGTAAACGCCACAGACTGATCTCCTGGCTGAATTCAAGTGTTGTTGGGAACTTTAATATTTATACAATTAGAATGTAATATTACTTTTTTATTATTAAAAACAAAAGCAAAGAGCATGACGTCACATCCTGTTTGCATCCAATTTCACGTTCAAAGTCTAAATGTGACCGTAATAATGTTCTAGAGCCAATTGTAAAGTTACTAAATAATAAAAATTATTTTCATTAAACATTATTTTCTTTTCCAACTTTATGAACACTAGAAAACAGTCCCTTTCCAGTACACTAAGTCTAATAGTTGGTCTCTAAGGTGATGAGCAGTGATATTATGAACAGGTGTTTCATGTCATAGCTGTTACCATATCGTGCATTTTAAACTAGAACGCTGTAGTGACTAATCAGCAAGTGGGACCGGATCTATCCGGTGTATAATCTGCGGGTATAATGTGTTTCAGTCTACTTCTGAGTTCTGAAGGCATCCTTACATTTTTTATTGTTGGCTCAGACAGTAAGGATGATATGGTAAAGCCAAGAGACATTTTCTTGGCGCTGTATCTTCTGAAAGGTGTGCTGGCCTTCTGCTAAGATACACACACACACACACAAACACACACATTTGCGCACAGCAGTAGCAGCTCATGACATTCCTGCAGCTGTGGCGTGCTCCCCCAGCACTGTCCCCGGGGGACGAATGCCTAATGAGTCACGCGTCTGTCTGCTCTAACCTCTGTGTGTGTGTGT
>NW_015547678.1:399915-456340 GCF_001515605.1 Sinocyclocheilus anshuiensis
GCAGTCCAGCCATGCATGCCAAGATTTCTCTGCCTGCGTTTGGATCCCCCCTCCCTTCAAAAAAGACAGCCACAGGAGACCTTTATGGATAGGTACCGACTCCAACACACTCCCAAGAGTCCAAAATATAGAAGCTGGAACTGAGAATGTATGAATGAAAATGTATAGGCCACATTTAAGATAAAGTAAGCCAAAGCTTACAAATAAAGCTTACAAACAAATTTGTAAGTGTTATTTTATATAAATATATTTATTTTTTTCAATTATTAAATATTTATGCATTACTGTTCAAATGTTTGGGGTCGGTAAGATGACGGTAAAATCCAAATACAGTAAAAATACAATAAAAACGGTAATACTGTGAAATATTATTACAATTTAATATAACTGTTTTCTATTTTCATATATTTTAAAAAATGTATTCCTGTGATAGCAAAGCTGAAGACTGGAATAATGGATGCTGCTGTCACATGATCATTTTGAAATCATTCTAAAATGCTGATTTCTTATTATTATCAATATTATAAACAGTTGCAGGGCTTAATATTTTTGTGGAAACTGTGATAAATTTTTTCACAAGATTCTTTGATGAATAGAACAGAATTCAAAAACAGCATTTATTTGAAACAGAAATGTTTTGTAACTTTATTAACATCGTAAAATCTCAGTTTTGATCAATTTAATGCAGTGCGAAGTTAATAGTAAGCGATAAGTAACTTGCATTTTAGACATAATATTGTTTTTTCTATTTTTTGATAAACTAACTAAATCAGAAAACGAAGCCAAAGCAGGATCAACTGAACAGCACAGAGACTGAAAGTTAGTCCAGAATGCAGCAAACACAAAAAAGAAAAATATATACGCTTTTGAAATGCTGTTTAGCCCATCAGATTTGAGGACAGTGTAAAAAGAGCTTATAAGAATTAAATAAAATGTATACATTTATTTATGTTATTTACATAATTAAAATAATTAAATTTAATAAAACATAATTCTAGTCATTCTAATTTTTAAGTTTTATATAAAGTATAGCATGACACTGTACTTTTTGTGTGAAAATTATGTTGGATGGTATCAAACTTTATCTGAACAGTTGAGAGAAGAACTTGGTCAGCCGTATGTAAAAACTGACATTTGGGAGGAGTGCGTCCATATATAGCCGCAGTGGCTTTGTAATGATCAGCTGTATGAGCTGATAGATAAGCCCTGTACCTTTCCCACCAACACCCACAAAGACACGCCCAGCTCTGATACCAGTACACACACACACACACAGTCGTCTCTCACCTGCCTGTAAACCTTTCCTGCACTGTTTTCCTGTAACCAGCTCCTGCAACTTCAGTGATAACATTTCCTGATTAATCTCCATATGATCGGAAAAATATGTGGCCATTTAGGATGTGCACACACAAAATTAGTTGAAACTAACGTCTCACCTGTTTGTCACTGGGGAAGATGTTACTGTGCTTCAAAATACTCATCTCTGCGGCAGCGCAATCACCATTTGAAGCAAAAGCAGCTAATAAAATCAACGGAAAAAGCCTGTTGTGAGTTTGGTGCGGTTTTCTAGTGGGCTCTAATTTGCTTTAATTCATGAATGCAACACACTGCAGAGACTGCCTGGCTGCTCGCTGCTGTCCTGAGGAGGGATCCTGCCGTTGCCATAGCAGCATAGCCTCGGCTCCATGTGAGGGATACAAACACACCACTACACAAACCCTCGTATGGCGCACAGACACGCGCACACATCGAGTCTAACCCCCCACAGCGAGGGAGCTGTTGTGAGACTGTGTGGCGTCAGCCCCCATTCCTGCCCGTACCCAGCCCTCCAGCAACACTCTGCCAAATGAGCGTTGGTCTACGCTAACAAACCTCACCTAATACCACACGCTCCACAGCGAAAATATCACTGTCTAATTACGCTGCTGTTAACGCAGTTCTAGTGAATTTGAATCGCACAGTCGACACCTCAATTACATGCAATCAAGCCGTTTTAACCACGTCATCCCATAGAAGAGTGGAAGATCTGAAATAAAAGTATGATACCTCATTACAGGGAAAATTCACCTAAAAATGACATTCGATCATTATTTACTCACTCTGATGTCGTTCCAAACCTGTATGACTTCAGTTCTTCTGTGGAAGACAACAGAAAATATTCTGAGAAATGTCTTAATGTTTTTTTGTCCATACAGTGTAGGACAATGGTACGCAAGTGTTTGATTATCAACATTCTTCAAAAAGTCTTCTTTTACGGTTCACAGAAGAAAGTCAGTCATACTGGTTTGGAATGACATTTTCTACAATTAACTGCAAAGTAGGGGTGGGTGATATGACCAAAATCTTATATCATGATATGAGTAATTTTACTTCACAGTAACAATATATATCACAATATAGTTATTTTTGCTTTAAATAAAGTCTTTATGATATCAAAATTTTTGATACCATAGAAATTTGGTAATTCTTGTAACCAGTGTCAATATCACAAAAAACTAATACTAGCCTAAATAATAACTCAATACTCCCGTCCAGCACTCTATGAGGACCATCTTCACATGAGCATGCCTCTCTGACAGTGCACAGAATGAGTTCAGAATGAGCTAAATGAGTTATCTTTTGATGCTGATTGCGTTTCAATGGCTTAAAATTCATTTTTTTAAACGGTTATGCTTAAAAATGTGTGCAAATGATAAGTTTTCGTGACCACATAGCACAGCAATGTCACGTGACCGTGTAACCACGATAGAGATAATAGTCTAAAATCTCTACCGGTTGACAAATTTCTACCAGTTTATCATGTCTACCGGTATATTGCCCACCTCTACTGCAAAGGCACATTCATTTTTGAGGGCAATGTCCACTTCTTAAAATCCAGTTAGCAACTGATGAATAAACTCATAATACGTTAGACTTGGATGTGTCACAATATGGAAGAAAAGATCTGTCACCATATGCACTTCATTGTGACTTTAAGTCTTTAAGACTTTAAGTGACTTTAAAACTCCAAAAAAAGTCTATACTAGGGTTGTAACGATATACCGGTATGACGGTTTATCCCGGTTTGAACGTGCACGGTTATCATACCGTAAACATTTGCATATCTATGAAAAAAAATCTCAGTTTTACTCACTGAAAGATTTATTCGTCATAAAATTATTACTTCATAATTATATTCGAGTCTTACACACATGCTATACAGATAATGTAGAGTCGTGCATTAATTTGAGTGGTGACAGATATTATGGGAGTGGCTTGATGGAGCGCAGGAGATGCAGATAACATGATCTTGACCCTTAAGAAACTTTAATTAATGCTGTCACGTAACAAATCTGTTCAAATATAAAATAAAATGAATTGCTAATTACTACATTGAAATAAAAATGTAAAGCCTGTACAAATATTACAAATCGTGAATATAAATAATTGGGAAACATGTAAAAAAATAAATTAATAAAATAAAAACAGTGCACATTTCATTTATCTATTATAACATTTATGTAGTTGTGTTCGCTTGGCTGTTTTCTTATAAAAGTCCAAAAATTTGTCAAGTTTTTCGTCAGGTGTCTTTTTTAATTATATGATGCCATTATGTTGCTGTCTTGCCGCCAGCCAATCGCTGCATTGCTGATTGTGGTTTCGAGTATCGATACATAGCCCCTTTTAAACCAACCCATGAATGCGCAATTATCTCAGATAACTCAATCTAGCCATACTAATCATCAACAACAGGTGCGTTCGAAGAACCGAATTGGCCAGATCCTGATTAGCGCGATGATATCATCTAGGATGTGACATTTCATCTTGGATGTAATAAGTGACGTACGAAGAATGGGCCCCTGCTCTGAGAGAAAACGTAAATAAACATTTCCTAGTTTTATTTGAGAAAAACCATTGTCAAATACACTCTGAAACTCAAAGGTCCGCTACAACCTGTCAAAATAAAGGTTCGATTTAAATGATTGAAATTATGAGAGAAATATATTAGCATTGTACAATGTACTTCAAAGTTATAATAACAACAACAATAATAATATTCTTTATAATAAAATAATTTATTTAATCATTGTTTTCAAGGAATATCATGTTTGTCCATGTTTTAACTTTGCCAAAAATAACTAACCCTAACGTTGTAAATTTTCATTTAAAAACATTTTAAAACATTAATTAAAATGTTAAAGTGTGATATAGATATACATAAGGTGTACAACTTTATTTATTTATTTATTTATTTCAGAAGGGAGACTTTCATTAAAATGGTTTCAAGTTTGTTGTAATAAAGGATTTGTTCACTCAAATAACTTGTTCTTGTTCTTTTAAGAGTCATTGTTACTGATAAGAATTATAGTTTAATATCTACCGTGATAACCGTGAAATCCGTGATATTTTCTGAGACGATTATCATACCGTGAAAATCTCATACCGTTACAAACCTAGTCTATACACAAGTTTTGCAGAAAGGAAGATTATCCATAAATAACAACTTAAATTTCATATAGAAATATGTTTCTCTCATTTATAACACTTTTTTTTAATTTGGTCACTATTGACAACTTTTGCAATGAAAGAGCTACAAGATCTTCAAAACCATCTTTGCATTCCACAGGAAAAATAACAGCATGCATGTTTGGAAAGACATGAGGGTGAGTAAATAAAGACAGAATTTTCATTTTTGGGAGAACTATTCCATCCACGTCCAGTTTCTTCTTGCCTCCGAAGGCTGCGTACCAGCCGTGCAATGAATACATCTGCTGAGACTGTTCTCTTTGAAGGACCAACTCTAAAATGTTTAGACTGCGACATCACCATCTTCCATGTTTTTTAACCAGCTTTGTTTCCAACCCCCCAGTGACAACTCTTTCTTGACCCGGGACGCAGCGGGGGGAAGCCCAGATATTTACGAGACGGAGCAGAGTGTAATTTCCTGCCAGCCTCCACTAGTTCCGCTGAAAAAAACAGGAGAACGGAAGAACATTTCTCCTGGGAGACAACAGCCAGGCCGACTGAATGACTCTGACTCTTAAAGGAACAACACCACACGATCATTCATCTGTCCACACAGAAACACGCAAACAATGGTTCTATGTCATCAAGCATGCTTCATTAGGACAAATCTACATATAATTTATTAGCAGGAAGACAATAAACCACAACAGCTCAAAGGTCCACAGTCACATATCGCACCTAAGCAAGGTGTTATGATGAACTTATAAAGAGTAAAAAAAAAAAAAAAATGCAGTTACTGGGTATTTAGAGTAATGAATGGAACTGAGTTTACATTGGTCATAAAACAATTTAAGAAGAAAACTGTCATCCCTCTCAGAGACAACGCACACCAGCACAGAGCATGTTGCCATATTCATTTGCATAAAGCATGATAGAACCTGTTGTTTTGTACATGTTCTTGTTTTTACATTTAATCTTGCAAGATCTGTGCACGCTAATTCATAAAAGCTACACTCAAACAGAAGGAGGATACGAGAGTCACATTCATACTAAATACATTAGCTACATACACAGTTCTTTTATTTAAGTGACTGATGCACACAAAATTGACTCTCCATTTTCAGGGCTCACAACCGAAATAAGAGCAAGTTCATGTCATTGCATCACTGACATGCATAGCATGAGGCATGCGCATCACAAGACTTTTGTGTTAACTGAGAGCCTCCATGTCAGCATATACAACTGTCAATTTCAAATGCTAAAGAAGAAGCAATAAGTATATGGTTTATTGTTCACACTCTTCCTGTAACTCCTCCTGCAAATTAATTATTGTACCAACTTGTTGAAATTAAAAAACACCATCAGTAACATAAGATATAAGGTCCAGGTCAACCACTTTAGAAGTATTCAAACTACTGTTAGAAAGCATGGACAAGTTCTTGACAAACTTTGTGTACAGTCAAAGGGAAAGTGTGTGTACATTAAGTGAGTGAACAAGTAATGCCGAGGTGTTAATTATATTCTCAACATTTAATATTTGTATCACACGGAAGCATTAACATGTGTGAAGATTTATATAGTGTGAAAGTGAGTGTTTTTCAGAGAAAGTGTGTATGTACTGTCAGTGTTTATCTGGTTGTAGTTACAAGAGTCATTATGCCCACTTTCTACTATCCCAACTATGAGTACACCATCTGTAGTTCTCTTGAAAAGTGTAAATACTGTGGCTCTGTTTATTTGAGAAACATTGACTCCACCCAATGAGGTGTGTTTGGGACATGGCTACCTGTTTGGAAGACCAATGGTGGGCAAGTGTTTAGGAAAGCTGTTTGTAAACAGTCATTGTTTCATTAAAGGCGAAGTGTGTAATTTTTGCTGCACCAAACTGAATTTGGAGCCACTAAATAAAATTCTGCAATTCCATCTGGTACCACTAGTGGTGCTAAACTTGCAAATTTCACCTTTAAAAGAGAAACCAAAGGAAAGCCAGACAGAACATCTTCAAAAAGCAGTAGCATAGAGGGGAATGAGTGGACATGAAACGAATTACCAGCTTCAACAATAAATGAACAAACTGCAAACCCAGATATTACTCAAGCAGAATACAAAAGTGGGCCACCAGATTTAAAGATAACTGGCAGTTGATAATCACATATATGGCATACATAAAAAAAGGTCTGGTAAAAGTGCATATTAAAGATCAAATACAACAATCATCTCACCAAGTAGTCAGATCAGAAATGCTGCAGATGATGTCACAGCACTTAAAAGAAACTGTAACCGTTTTAAAGTAAACGATCAAACTTCAAAAGAACTTTACGTGTGATTTGAAATAATCAGATGGAAACTGGTTAAACCAATTAAAGCAGGACCATTTCAGTCAGGGTTTGATTCATCCGAACACTATCAGATGATACGGCACCACGGAACCCTTTCACTTCGGGAATGATAAGACAACAATCAGACAGAGCTAGTGACGAGCCTGCTCGACTTCATCTTCAAAATCAGCCTCCATGAGATTCTAACGCCCTCAGTGCGAGGTAATATAAGGGCCACAAACAACTAAGCCATTAAGTTTTTATCTCCTCTGGCTCTGGCTCAGGCCCTCCTCAGTAGTTTACCTACATCACTCAAACACCTCCAGCTTATCTGAAGCGCCTTCGCTTTGCGTGCCGCTGCCTCAGTAATCACCGGTAGCTACGTTCAGTAGCTCAGTAAGCTTCTTACGCCCTTCCCCTCCAGATTAACCGTTAGAGGCGGCAACAGACGTGCTCAGTTCAGATAAAAACACAGCACCTGTGTGGACAAATACTGCAGGCAGCCAACCACGAGCCGGCTTGCTGCACGCACACACACATGCTCACACACAATGCACAAAGTTGATTGTCCTAACAGAGGTGGGGGAGATATCACAGAGTGAGAATAAAGAGATATGAAAATCCATACATCAGCTAGTAATATTACTGATTAACTTCAGGATATGATCACAATCCGTGGCATTGCCATGTCACAGCAACAGAGCAAAAAAATCTGCAAAAATGCCCTCTAGAGAAATGAATCTTTCAACTTCTCCCAATTTCTTTCTGACCTTCACGGACACTGAACTAGTTTTGTCGTCTACATGATCGATGAAGCGTCCTGGAAAAGTGAAAATAAGGAGCGTGTGGCGCATTCACATCTGCTACAGACAATCTGTGACCTTACATTGCAACTCGGAGTCCAACAAACCAAAACAATCAATTCCAACCATTTCACATTTCCTTGTACTTGGTCTTTATTTACTTTCTGAGAAACAACCGTGACAGCACTAACAGCAAGTCACTGTCCTTCTTAACATCTCTAATGCAATTCAGAGAAAAATGCATCAAACCGTGTAATTCATCAGCAGTGGCATGTCACCCTCTGCTTAACTTTTCACTGAATAACCTTCCTTATGCTTTACATGCAGGACAATTTCAACATACGACAACAATGCACAAACTTGATCATCCCGTAAACAAAAAATTACAATTTTGTTATCATTTAGTCTCTATTGTTAGATGTTAGGCACAGTCTCAGTCACCATTGACTTTCACTAAATGGAAAAATTAAGCAATGAAAGTGAATGGTGACTGAGTCACTAACATCTCCTTTTGAAAGATAGAAAGTCACACAGATTTATAACAACATGAGGCTGATTAAATAACACAGATTTTTAATTTTTTGAGTAAACTATCCATTTCAAGTGACATATAAAAAAAAACATTGTCAGTATATTTAAAATACACATTCAACTCAAAATAAGTAACATGGACCAAGCTGAATTGCACACTTACCACAGGAGATGAAATTCTGCAGCCAGGGCAGTCACAGATTGGAGGATGTACTTGTAAGATTCCTTTGGACATAAGTGTCTTCAGACTTTTCCCTGAAAACATTTAAACAGTCGTTAACCTTTTAGATTCCATAAATTATATGCACACATGGAGTACAAAACAATCTAGCATTCAAATACAGAATTCATTTCACGTTAGCATCATGCAACAAAATCAGCTTTTAAAAGAGTCATTCAGAAATGGACCTGCATCTGATGACTCCAACTAAACTGTACCAAATGCATCCCTTCAGTGACTACTTTAACAACTCCTGCAGTCATCCACCCATCTGTCAAACTCATCCATGGGACAGTGTCACCGTGCAACAAAAGTGTCTTAAAAGGACATTCATTTTATTTATAGTAAGTGACCAAGAGTAATACCCAGAGTGCACATGTACAAAATTAGTCTTAACCAAAATGAACTGTTGTCCGAAAGAAGACTTGAAACCTCTGGAAATAAACTCAAGTAAACTGTATAAAATTCTTTAGATGAGCTGGTAAATCAGCACAAAGTTATTACTCATACAGTAACTTATCAAAATATGGCATTTCCCTCACTTTAAATCTTCGTAAACACAAGCTGCTTCATATGATAATGTGCCACTGTATCTTATCCTGATGTACTGCACTTTAAAAACAACTCAGTATAGACATGTACACCACTACCTGAACATTATATTAACTATAAATCGATTTTTAAAAGTGTATTGATTTATTAATAATAGCAACCTACTAAAGACGAAAACTTTCATTCGAATGCAGTCTTAAAATTAGTAAAGTAAAAATCAGTGGCAACCTGCAGAGATAGGTTTGTTGTACTTATCGACCGTTAACTGATCAAGAAAATCGAGTTAAAACTCTGAAAAGTCCTAAACTGAATAGAAATGACAAATTGTCGACACGAACTGAATGGATGGAAATAAAAATGTTATTAAGACAATGATAAAAACACGAACCAAAAACAATTTAGTAAGCAGATATCTCACTACAGAGTTACTACACATAATATAACGTCAAGTTTGGTGTTTTAGACCTCATTAAAGTGTACCGGTTGAAATCTTTGTAAACACAAATTGCTTAATCCATAACTGCTTGATAATGTTTCACGGTGTCATAATCCTGCTCTACTCCACTTCATTACAAAACCAACTTCAGGTAGAAGTGAAATTCAGCCAGAAAAGTTTTAAATTCAAGTAAAAATCTTTTTCTTTACTTTAATATATGTACAGTCCACATGCGTAAAAACTACTTTTCACCTTTTTTCACAACAGTGCGAATCCAAAGCCGTTCGACTCAAAGCACAGTGAGCTCTTGTCAATGCACTAAAGTCATTGCTCTTCAGCAACTCGTATTTTTATCCCTAAAAAGAGCAGTTCTATTAATTCACGAACACGACGGAGGCTAAATGAACCCTTATTTCAAAGGCAATATTCATTCGGCTGCACGCGGCACTGACTTACCTTTGTGCCTAATGCTCCGTTTCCAGTCTTTGGCTGTCTCTCTTCCACTCACGAACTGGAACTCGTTTGGGGTGAGCCACTCAGCCCGGTATTTGATGGAGGGCCCTTTGCTGCCCTGGCACAGTTTGTTAATGTACAGTAGTGCTTTGTTTTCCCCGCATTCCACTTCAATACAAGGCTCCCCGTTGTCAAAAAACGGCTGAAAGTCCGGGATAGACGAGAAGCTCTCCAGCATGAAGTTGTCCGAGTGGTGGTGAAGGTGCTGCTGATGCAGCGCGGCGTCGCGAAAGCCCAAGTACGCGCGCTGGTGATGGGCGAAAATGTGATCGTACGGCGGCGGATGAGGGGTCACCACGGGGATAGCGGTGGCATTTAAAGGGGCCAGGTATTCGGGTTGGTTGAAGGCGGCTAATGCCATGGCTTCTCCATCCAGTCTCTCCTTTTTGATGGCAGGCATGTTACCCGAAGCGCAGCGCCGGTAACGAGTGATTAGCAGTTCATGCGTCCCAACTTGTGTCCCTCTTCGCGGAGTTCCAGTCGCACCGGTGTGTTTACGCACGACTCCCGCGTCGCTGGCTGACAGCAGAGCGCTTACGTTCAGCCATTCACCACTTCACTCTTCTCCTCAGTGCACTGCTCGCATGACGGGTCTCCCTGCGCTCCTGCCCACCACATCTAATCGGACTAATGCCTGACATCTCCGCCAGATATTAACGCTGAGCGTGCTTTAATGATTGTTTATCCCGCGTTTCCTTTAAAATAATCACTATGGCAACTTCTCTGTGTTTATTTCCTCCGTCAACTCCAGTGCTAAGTTTATTTCTCTCCAGAAAGTAATGAGGACTGCATAGGACTAAGATATTTTAACACATAATAAAGCGTGTGTATATTTAGTGTAGATCATGTAAAAGTTCAGTAGTACATGCACAGTGGGTAGTGAGCCAGACTGGCTGGGAGCATTTTTATATCTGACGAGGATAGAAATAATTATGCTATCTATGTGCGACTTTAGAATGCAAATGATGCCTGGCGCTAATGGGACTTTGGGGTCTCTCTCTCTCTCTCTCTCTCTCTCGCTCGTTCGTTCTTTTAACCCCTCATACGTCGCTGAAGTCACGCTTTAGTTCACAGACCCAGACCAAACAAGATTTGCACTCTCCGCCGCTTCTCAAACTTGGCCCATTTAAACAGCGGAGGCAGCGCGAGCGCGAGCGAACTCGAGGGGTCCGCGACGGACGAGGTTGCGTCACTGTTTCCAGTCACTGCAAAGAGTTCACTTCAAAGAAATCATTTGAGTTAGGCTTTATTTTCCATTCTCATACGGCTATGTGGTTACTTTTAGTCAGTTAAGGTGTTTTTTTAATCAAAATATTTGTTGACTATAAATATACAAGTTAGCACATTATGCAGAGAAATAACATGTAAATTTAATGTGGTAAATGTTACCTATGCAGTATTAAATAAATAACTTTTTTTTTCTTAAATAAATTTGTTTTGTTTTTTAAGAAATACACAATTTTAATACTTTTTCATATTTCTGTTGCTAGTTATGTATTTGGTTTACAGTATGTTGCACTACATGTTATTTTCTGTTTACTGCATGTATTTCAGTCTTCTTTGTTAGCTCATGTTGTGTTTGTCTGAATGACGCTTTGTTTTTTATTGGAAAAAATGGCAAGAAAGGTCCATTTTGATTCTTTAGTTTGATATAATTTTGCACTTACTGTCATCATGTGGCCTTGTTGTAAAATAATGGAGGCTGTGGTTGCCAGAACTTTACAGTAAAATGCATTCACAAGTTACAAAAGTAACAGGAGGGCTGTAAAATGTACTGATGGAACATTCACTGTATTTTCATTTTAATGTAAACTAAATAAACAGTGCCGTTGAAAGCTATTGAATGTTTTGGCAGCAATAACCTGTTAATAATCATTTTATAATTATAATGCAAATCCTCTATGGTCTCTCAAACATAATGAAAACATTTTGATGTTATGCAATATATATATAAAAAAATAAAAGGACAAATCTTACCGTTATGGGTAAACATATTAAACAACATTGCAAAAGCAATTATAAACCTACTTTATTTATTGTAAACAAATCAGATGAAACTGACTGTGCTATTTACATTCAACATCACCATTCCTTCAGACATTGTAAACCAGGCTTACTTTCCTTTTTTTTTTTTTGTTAATGGTTTTTATCCGCACTTTAACCTAATCGATATAAGATGTAGACTATATATAATCAAACACGATCAGATGATTCTCTAGATGTTGTTGAATACTGTACCAGAGGTAATGTAGCTAATGGTTTCATCATTTCAATATAATTTCTATATTTTTTAAACTGACTAAATATTTTTAAGGCAAAGATCATCATTATTGTTCCTTTTGTTGAATCTGCTCAGTCTCATAGACACCGTTTACTTTGCAGGCCTGTGAGTCTTAAACTTTCTATGCATCGTTTTAATCTAGGAATCAAAAACCGCCTCCACAAAGACATATCACAAAAAAACTGGAAACAACCTAAAGGTCAAAGGTTCTGAGAGACCTCAGGAGATCCCTGAAACCCCAAGTGTGATGATCCCCCGCGGGGATACCCTGCCCCCGCACCCCTACTCTCTTCTACATTATAATCACTGGTGAGTCATGAGGGACTCTATTTATGAAGGAGGGGTTCCCCTAAATTTGCAGATGACGACGTAGCGTTCAACCTACAGTTTGGTTCAGGACGGCTTCCCCTGAACTTTCAGCCCCCACATTATCGACAGTTCAGCAGAACAAGTCCTGTGGCATCCTCCTCTTGCTCATCAAAATGAAAGTGACACCCACTCACACGGAGCGTGAAATGGTTTCATATTTCACAACATGCATGTTGAAGAAATTTCTCTGCTTTTGTTATATAAAGTTTGGGTCACTTCCCTCTCACATACTCACAACTACATAGCCAAACTCAAAGTTGAATGAATGGATAAATAAATAAAAATATGTACATTCAAAAGTATTACATAGTACATAGTATGTACACAATTCTTAAGGTCACTGTCTACACTATAGTTATTTATATCTATAACACAGCAGGAGGGAGTTGTGTTCATCCATTTGATATTAAAATGTTGGTAACAAAGTTATTCAGTTTTTTTTTTTATTCGATTCTATTCTTTCTATTCGTCTTTGGTAGCTAAAGCTTTTCAGACTACAAACATCAAGTAAAATCTGAGGCCTTATTGTTGCTATCAGAATATAATTTAGATACTTTGCCAAATCATTTCACATGAAAAACAACATACATACAGTAGGCCAATATTTTAAAAAAGTATATGTATTATATGTTTGGTTCATTACCAAAAACCAAAATGAATTATGCACTTGTGAATATCTAAATGTTAACAAGTATTTATGGATTAAAAGCAGTATCACTTTCAGTAAAAATATGATTTCGTTTTCTGTAGGCCTTCCTATTATTACACAACTTCTTCAGTATAATACATGTCAATAACTTTGTTTTCTCCAGATTCACTCAGCGTAGGTCGCTGCCCACGGTCCTGTCGGATGTGGAGAACCCCCTTGCAATCGTCCCCGCCTCCGCGCCGTTGTTGGCAGCGGCCCCGGAGCCACAGCGCTGCCGGCGGGGGAGAGAGGTAATAAATAACCCGGGGAGAGGAGCGGAGACCGCCGGGCGGTGCACAGTCTGACCTGACAAATACTCACTGGAAAACCATCAGAGAGCGAGAGCCCACCCCTAATGCTTGGAGCCAGCCTTTCAGACATGAGCAGAAAAATATATAGGCCTGTCCATATTGGAAAAAAACGGCGTCTCTCTCCCCCATCAACATTAAAACAGTGAAAAATGCAGCGACAGTGATTAAAAGTGCAATTCTAATTAAAAGTGTTTTGCAAATGTACAAAAAAAAAAAAAAAAAAAAAAAAAACACTTTTGGGAAAAATTATGTAAATTCACATGTGATGAAGATTAAATGCATACAATATCAGTCTTCTAGAAAAAGCGATTTGACTATTCCACATGGAGAAGGTCACCCACTCGTGTATGCCACCATGTTTGCATCACACGACCAGCTTTGTCATGCAATTTGCACAGCTACAATAAAATAAATATGTATGTATGTATGCATGCATTTGTGAGACGTAAACATATGGAAACAAAAAGTGAAAAAATTTGCTGGTAAGCTACAGCAGGTACTAGAT
Source organism: Sinocyclocheilus anshuiensis (assembly GCF_001515605.1). Taxonomy (NCBI): domain Eukaryota; kingdom Metazoa; phylum Chordata; class Actinopteri; order Cypriniformes; family Cyprinidae; genus Sinocyclocheilus; species Sinocyclocheilus anshuiensis. Next base: position 413,889 of record NW_015547678.1, read on the forward strand.
ACATTTCATACATCCAGGTCAACAGGTGTCAGTATAAAGTTCAAAACAACTGGTACTATTAAGACAAATAAGACAACAAAACTTGTACATTTGTACAATAAATGCTATAATTTATTTTATTCAAATTATTTTGATATTTTAAAAATCCTTTTCATATTTTATTAGTTCACATTTTATAAAAAAATATTATATCATCATGGTTACTATAGTTAACTAAAACTTTAAAAAAAAACATTTAAAAAAATTGTTAGGCTACTTGACAAAAACATTAACTGAAATAAGTATTAAAAACTATTTCTTTCAGCTACAACAATTCTCATTTTAATTTAATAACTAGGTGTACTAAAATAACTAAAACTGAAAAACTATACAGACACATAAAAAACTAAAACTACTAAAAATGACAAAAACAACAAAATTACTAAAACTTTAATTAGAATTCAAATGAAAATTGAAAATATAAAAACAGAAACAAATATATATTTATTTATTTATTTACAAAAACTATATTAGCATTCCAATGATACTAAAATAACATTGTAATAATAAAAATAATATAATAAAGTTTTATGTCTGTCAAAATAAAATCTAGTATGTAGCCTGATGCTTTTCTTTCATCTGCATTTTCTACAGGTTCTCATAAAAGGAGGCTTCTATTAGACTTTAAATGGACTCTCCAGAGGGACTTTGGAGATCACAGTTGCCAGCTCATGCAGCGCCGGTAAAGTGATGCTGTGTAATGTAAAACCCTGAGCGTCTCCTGCTGTCGTCTCAGCGCCCTCCGCTGCTCTCTGGAGATTTAGAGGCCATGGAGGCAGTCTGTGATCCCAACCCGAACTACCACATGGGATTTATTTCCTAGCTGGACAGGTGGGCGGCCCGGGAGGATACTGATTTTAGCCCAGTGTCTGAAGTTGTCAACGCCATTAAAAGCAACCGAACCATACTTCCCTTGCCTTCCCTAAACGCTTTACTTCACTGTTCTTAAAGGGTTAGTTCACCCAAAAATGAAAATTAGCCCATGAATTACTCACCCTCAAGGCATCCTAGGTGTATATGACTTTCTTCCTTTAGACGAATCCAGTCGGAATTATATAAAAAAATTGTCTTTGATCTTTCAAGCTATTTAATGGCAGTCAGCGGGTGTTGCAGTGCATCAGTCCAAAAGCAGTGAAATAAAAGCGCATCCATCAATAATAATAAGTGCCTCACACGGCTCCGGGGGGTGAACAAAGGCCTCCTGCAGCGAATCGATGCATTTTTGTAAGAAAAATAACCATATTTAAAACGTAATAATCACTTTAATCTAGCTTGCGCTCACTGTTGTATACGGAAGCAGCTCCGGGCGGATGACGAAGGACGTCGGCGTTGCGCATGCACCACTCAGAAGTGACGAACGCAGAAGCGCAGGGGAGAGATCAAAACAAAACAACAGTCACAAATTAAAAGTACAAAACGAGGATTTGTAAAGAAGAATGTCAGAGGATTTCGATACAAGCCAAGAGGAGACTGGTTTTCCTTTGCTAAAGTAAGGAAACTTTGCTTCCTTTGCTCCTGTAAACAAACGCATTATTTCACGAGACTCACGGGCGCAACACCAACATCTTACGTCATCCTCCCGGAGCTGCTTCCATGTACAACTGTTGGCGCAAGCTAGAGTAAAGTGATTAAGTTTTGAACATGGATATTTTTCTTACAAAAATGCATTGATTCGCTACAGGAGGCCTTTGTTCACCCCCCGGAGTCGTGTGAGGCACTTTTTATTATGGATGGATGCGCTTTATTTCACTTCTTTTGGACTGATGAACTGCAACACCCGCTGACTGCCATTAAACAGCTTGGAATATCAAAGTCAATTTTTAATAAAACTCTGATTGGATTCATCTGAAAGAAGGAAGTCATATAAGCCTAGGATGGCTTGCGTGTGAGTAAATAATGGGCTAATTTTCATTTTTGGGTGAACTTTCCCTTTAATGGACAAAGTGAATATGCAATCACATATTACCGTTCAAAAGTTTGAGATCTGCAAGATTTTTAAAATGTTTTTGAAAGCAGTCTCTTATGCTTGCCAAGGTTGCAATTATTGGATTAAAAATACAGTGAAAACATTTATAATGTGAAATACTACTACAGTTTAAAATAGCTGTTTTAATATATTTTCAAATGTAATTTATTGCAAAGCTGAATTTTCAGCATCATTACTCCAGTCTTCAGTGTCGCATGATCTTTCAGAAATCATTCTAATATGCTGAGCAGCTTTGTTTACAAGGACATTGGGACTATTATTGTCTGTTTCTACTACTATAGGCCAAAACACTGACATGATGTTCTGTACTTCTGACTCCTATAAACTGTATATACTCATAGATAATGTCAAGACATTGATTCCACAGCAAGTGGGTCAGATATATCCAAAATAGGCAAAGTACATCCCTGATCATGATAACCATGCTGTTAAAAAAAAAGAAAAAAGTTTGCATTATTGGCAACAGTGTCGTACTACATATGCGCCAAGCTGTGAAAGGAACATAAATTATTCCTTATGTGAAATCCATTTTCTAAAAGGTCCAACAATATGTGCAGGATATCAAAGAAAGGCTAACCGTTAGCCCTCCACAAAATTGCAATATATGGACCATTTATTTAGGCCACAACAATAGCTGAAATATGCAGGATTATTCTGATAACCATTGGAATAACACTTATTGAGATGTCTGCTGCTCTTTCCACAGTATCTAAGAGGAAATCCAACATCAGGCAAGAAACCTAATCATGCGCTGAGAAATATAAATACATGTTTAGGGTTTAAAAATAAAAAAGCATGCCATTCAAGGCAAGGATTTTTTTTTTTTAAATATATACACATAAGCCTGGAATATTAGAAATATTATTTAGTATTTATAACTCATAATAATATCTAAGATTTATATACTCAGAACATTAAAAAATAAAAACATTTTGTTCCTAGAATGAAGATCTAAAATGTCTCTATAGTGTTCAAATAAGACTATTATTGTGTCGATAAATGTATTATTTTATTAGCACATAGCAGGTTGGCCTATCTGTATGCTACGGGAAGAGTTAAACCTGCAAAGAGTAGTTCCTGATCTCTCAAGCCATATTGATTTTTCCCTCCATGATCTGAAACCACCAATCAGCATTGTGGTTTGAAATAGCCCTGAAACAAGAGCCAAGACGTCAATGAGTCGCCAACACGTTTCAATTAGCGCGCTGCCCAGGCCGATTTGTCCCCCGGGGCACATTGGCTCCGCAGGCTGGTCACGCCAGGAGAGATGTTCCATAGAGGTACGTGATTTAGGGAAATATCAGAAAGGGCAATGCAGGTAAATCTGTGCATAAACTCCCAATGTGTGTGAGAATATGCCACACAGATGACAGTGAGGTAATTCGGTTTCTAGTCAACTCAATAATTTCTCTCTCTTTAATTAAATTGCTAAAGAGGGTAATGGAGGAATAGCAGACGCCACAACACAGACTCGCGAGGTCTGCAGAGTCTCGACATAAGGTCTATCACACATTAATAACTGCATATCAGTCATATTAATTCAATGCTCAATGTGTTAAAGCATCTGCACAACCTACTAAGAGATGCACAATATAACAGTTCCATGTTGGTTAACAGTCGATATTAGAGTTTCTTTTAGTTTAGAGTTTCTTATTATCAATCAATATTGAATATTTAATAATATTCTGATTTCCTTTTTTTTACATTTAAATTGCAGTCATCTAATGCTCATTTCAAAGTTATTTTTTTTTACTTAAAAATATTAATCATGTAATAACACTGTTAAATAAATGTAAATGTAGCTCTCAAAATGAACATCAATAAAAAAAAAATGTATATATATATACACACACACACACACACACACACACACACATGCTCACTTGAGCACAGACAAAAACCCCAGGAAGCCACACGAGCAGGAGGAAAGAAAGCAAAAATGAGACGAGGTGCAGTGTAGCGCACATACAAACATCTACGCACATACAATTAATCATTTTGGTTTTACATTTTGGTAATATATAAGTCATATATAAGTAATACATAAGTTTAATATAAGTTTTCTGACTGATCTGACTAAATTTGGTTTAAATTAAATGTTCTTTTACATATGATTATGATTTCATATTTTCATATATATTTGTACAATACAAAATGAACGATGTATTTATAGGATGTATAGGATGTATAGTCTCTTTTTCACATAACTGTGTGTGTGTACATATATATACATATATATACACACACACACACACACAGTCATGTGAAAAAGTTAGGACACCCTATTGTATCCCATGGTTTTCCGAATCAGGACATAAAAAAAATATATATTTGCAGGTCTTTAAATTTTGGAAAACAAACCCTCAGATGAACACCACCACATGACATATCACACTGTGCCATTATTTGTTTAACAAAATAAAGCCAAAATGGAAAAGTCATGTGTAACAAAGTTAGGATACCCTTACCGTTAACATAGGAACTGAGAGGGTAAGTAGCAGTCAGGCACTGCTAATCAAATGCCTTTGATTAACTAATCATCAGCAAGTGTGAGCACCTCCATAAAAGCAGAAGTTTTGGCAGTTTGCTGGTCTAGAGCCTTCAGGTGTATGTTAACACAATGCCAAAGAGGAAAGACATCAGCAACGATCTTAGAGAAGCAATTGTTGCTGCCATCAATCTGCCATTTCCAAACAATTTGAAGTCCATCATTCCACAGTGAGGAAGATTATTCACAAGTGGAAGACATTCAAAACTGACACCAATCCTCCCAGGAGCGAATTCGCCCCAAGATCAGAACGTGTAACACTCTCAGAGAAATAGCAGACAACCCAAGAACTTCACCACAGACTCTACAGGACTCAGTTAACATGTTAAATGATAAAGTTCATGACAGCACAATTAGAATAATATGGGACAAGTATAACACGTTTGGAAGGCTTGCCAGAAGAAAGCCTCTTCTATCTAAACAAATATGGCAGCACGGTTTAGGTTTGTGGTTATGAACAATTTTCAGACCATCGTAGATAAATTAATTTTAAAAATCATATTAAAAGAAAAAGTATATAAAACTATGCTTAAGTTGTCTGTTTGTCCCAATGTCTCGCACAGAGTGTGCACGTGACTGGAACTGACTGCACTGCTTGGTGGGTCCACAAGGTGGCAACACTCTTAGTTGGGGTGTTGGTTTTAAGAAGAAAGTGAAGAAGAAAATGGAAAATGCCAATAAAAACAACAAAAAACAAATGTAAGAACAATATAGGCATGCAAGGTGTTCAGCGGATACCCACATTCGTCCAACTCAAGTTAGTACAACTAGAGAATAACGTTAATAATAACTAAGGAATAACGCTGGTGCTTAAGTTCAAGTGGAGTATAGCCTATATCACAAAGCACTTGTTTTGAATTCTAAAGGAGTTTTTAAAGTATGTACAGTAATAATAGTTTTGATTGAGGAATTTAAGTCACTACAATCCACCACTAAGACAGTGTCATTGACCTGTGGAGAGAAGTGAAAATCTGCAAAACAAACATTAGCCCAATGGATAATAGTTTCAGCTTCTGCTCAGTGGTCCATCACATATTTTGGCCCATTTAATTACTCTCGCTTGTGAACTTATGAAACAAAGTCAGTCATAATTCAAGACTTTTAGCCAAGTTGGGTTCTAGCTAGTGTGTGTTTTGAGTGTGTGAGCACAACATCCCTAAAGTCAGCTGTTTTTCTGACCTTCAGCCTCTATGCTCCGCTCCGACAGTTCTCATCAGCAACACTACACTGCACACTCTGAAGCCCTGTGGAAGTAGACTAGAGCGGTATAGAGAGAGAGAAGTGGGGGTTGACGTCCCCCAGATCCCTCCTCATCTGCCCTTAGAGGTCCGAAGAACCCCCCCAGTTCTCCTCTCCCTCTTCAGCAGCTCTGCCTCACTTCCACCGCAGGCCGTCTTCCCCCCAGAACCCGATCGATAGCGCTCTTCTGCTTTCATCAGACCAGCATTGTGGAGAAGTTGCACTTCCTGAAGAATCACCAATCCAGCCTTGAGTGAGCTGGGTACGGCTCTCACTGACAGGCTGACTGCCCTCCAGACTTCACTCATTAGTGGCAGTCTGCTTTTTTGGCTGCTTTAATAGATGCAGAGAGTGAACGACACAGAATGAGGAAATGTTGCTGATCTGAACTTGGGTTGTCTGCGTGAGCAGCACAGCCCAGTGTTACACAATCTGCACTAAACACAGAGAGGCACAATATTCCATACTATATCGGTTACCCACCGATATTAGAGATTTGTTTTTTAATTTAGCGGTATTAATCAGTATTTAATATTTAAGTCCGCGTTCACATTTACTTTATTTTACATTTCGATCATCTTTGTTGTCAAAATGCTTAATCATTTAAGACACTAATAATTTCTAAACAACTGCATTTTTAGCAAACATGACAATGAATAACTGTACATGTTGTGTAATGTTGTCATGCCTAAATTCACTTGTAGCATTTAGTTTTTTAGGCTTTATTTTTAATTTATTTAGACAAAATGTTATAGAAATTTAATATGGGCCATTTTTTAATCAGCAATAATATGAAAATGATTGGACAGTTGCTATGTAATCTTCAGATAATTTCAAAATAAATATCCATTTTTTTAATACTGTACAATTATAATTTTGTGATGCTTAAATTCACATGTATCATGTAAAATAATTGATTTTACTATTCTGAGCTTTATTTTTTATTTATTTGTCTGTTATCAGCATATATGAAAATAATTATGGGTTTATTGCTATCCTTTAATAATCCACAGACTAAAGTAATTTTCAGTTCATCTCAAAATGAATACATATTTTTCATACTGTACATGATAATGTTGTGATACCTGAATTTGCTTGTGGTATTTAAAAAGATGTGTGTGTATATTTTTTATTTTTATTTTTGACAATTCTTAATATCAGCAATTCGTTGCTTATTAGGTACAGCATCAATATTATAATAATGTATAATTTCACTCTGAATTAGCTTCTCACATGAAATGAAAACAGCACAGGAGTCTGAGAGAGACCATCATCAAGGATGAAGAGACGTCATGATAATGTTCTAAAAATACTGGATAATCATATTTAGCTTACAACACATAAAAAGACATCTCTTCATTGTTTGGGACGTTCATCTCCTTTCGACATATCTTATTCGCTTCTAAAGCCCTCATTCAGGTGATACCTGATCCAACTGTACAGTTTTCACAATCTTTAGCCAAAGTCTAAAAAGCCAGGTGTCCGTAGCTCAAAGTTCACTGAAATCTATTTTGTTGATTTAAGATGACAAGGAAGCAATATATCGGAAAAGAAGAGGCAGTTTGGCAAGTTAGTTAACGGATCCTTCCAGGAAGAAATTCTTTTGAATATTTACCATTTAACTTCATTTTGGAAGATGATCCGAAGTCTTTGTAACCATAAATTCAATGAGCCTCTCTTTTTCCCATCTGCAAATAGGCAAACGTTAGCATGCTCTAATTAACCTTTAAGGATTCCCATAATTTTATCCGGAGTAAATCTGTCCAGTGACAAATTACTTGGGTTATGCTTTTAATGTTTAGTTTCCAGTGTTGGTTGAAACCCAATCCGTTTCCCAAAACACCCAAAACAGGACAATCAAAATGTTGTCCAAACAGACTTTTAATCCGTTCAGGCTGAACCACAGCACTACATTTTATTGGAGGCCTGAATCACAGCCTTTTCTGGAAACTGTCGAGGTGCCGGCAAATGCATACGCAGTTTCCACTCTTCACGTGACGTTTGAGACAGGCTGGCCGCGGGAGAGCACGACAGGATCCGGCGGCAGCTGCCAAGCCGTGGGGACAAATTTGAACTCTGCAAACACAGTCATGTCAGCGGCAGCCCGGCTCAGCTACGCTTGCCCTGGAATGGCACCCATTCACATATTTAGACGACGTCTGAGCCTCTGACTCACCCTGAAATACAGAGGAGGAAGCACCAACAAAACGAGAGACGGTGTCTCTTTCCAGACAATCCAAAATAGGTACAGCTTGTAACCGACTGATTATAACCAAATGGTGAATTAAGAGAGGGTAGCACTTCGCAGGCTGCTTTCAGTCTTGTGTCTCCACAATAACATGATCTACAGTATTTATGAGGCAACGAAAATGGCCAAATCTCATAAATATATAATGAGGTTGTTTACTGGATGGCTGTTGAATTGGGAATGGGAATATTATGCGACTGTCTCATGAAAGGAAACATTTGTGAATGAATAGTGAGTAACAGAGAATGTACATGTACCAACCATTTAGAGCAATAACTTTTGTTTGGGTCAATGACATAACGCATCATTTTTTGGTCCCAATAATACATTAAAAATGCAATTTATGCAGGAAATTATATCACAGAAAAGACCTCTGCAGAACCTCATGACTGTGTGTCGAGGTCAATAAAGCTGCACTCACACTAGACTTTGAGGATGCAAAATGTTATTTATTTTTATTTGTTATTGACGCTAACGGTCGTAATATGACGTTAACACATAGCATCTTTTGCTATGTATTAAAAAAAACATAATTCAGCATATAATACAATGAAAATGTACAATGAAATACAATTAAATACAAAAAATATGTATAGCGAGCTTGCAGTTTCTGTCTCCCATATTCGCATGCGTATGAATGGAAGTCAAAAATTACAAAATGAAAAAAAAGTGCTGTGTGACCAGCCCATGAGTCTCTTAAAATATATTTTGACCTATTTATGTCAAGGTAAAGTTAGATCGGGTTGAAAAGTTTCATGTGGTGCGACTCCCCAAATATGTAATATTTATAAATTAATAATTCATAATATTAAATAAATAAATAACTTTTTTTTTTTTTTACACAGCCTACATGGAGGCTATTTAAGGAAAAAAAAAAATTTTTTATGGTCACACCACATGACATTTTTAAAAGTCTTAAGCAGGGCTGTCATTTTGATACGTTAATTTAATTAATTAGTGAAGGAAATCTAACACAATTAAACTTTTAACACAATTAACACACCTGCCCCGCTCCAGACCTGTATGCCACCTTACATTTCATACAGTTGACTGTTGACAAACTGTAGGGCAACAACACCCTGATATGATAAGCAAAATCACACAAGCATCGAGAGCAATATCACACAAGTGTTGTTTTTGTCCCAAATAGCACAAGTGCAAATGTGATTTTAAAAAACAGTTCATATAAGAAGTTAATTTTGTGTTAAATTTTAGATAGGCTAGCTTGCAATATAGTCTGTTTAAAATTTGCTCAATTTTGCCAACTAAAATATTACCTATAAAGCCACAGTAGAACTATTGTTTGTCTCCAAGCAACACAGTGGTGATTCATTTCTGAGTGAATGGCCACTGCCATCTTGAGTAAATGACGTCATTTGGAGCCAGCGTCTGCACAGTAGAGATTCGTTTGGAGCCAGAGTCTGCGCAGTAGTGTCATGAGGTGGAGCCGCGGTATCAAACTCCCGCAGACCCAGTCAACCATAACAACACGACCTGTTTTTATAGCATCAAATTACTAGCTAAAATCAAACTTATCATAAAAACGAACAATTTAACATATATCAGTGTGATAACAAGTACCTTAAATGACCAAATCCATCATTAGGAAAACTGTATTGGAAGCGTAATTATTTTTTTATTTTGACTTGTTTACAGTCCCATTCGTTTACATGGAGAGGGCGGGGTTTATGACCTGTACTGCAGCCAGCCACCTGGGGGCGATCAAAGAGCCCACAGCTTCACTTTTCAGGACGTGTGAGGCACACCTGGTTTTAAAGGGGTCATATGATGCGATTTCAAGTTTTCAAGAGTGTTACAAGCTGTTCGTGAATAGATAAGATCCCTAAAGTTGCAAAGACTAAAGTCTCAAACCCAAAGAGATATTCTTTATAAAAGTTAAGACTGGTCCACGCCCTCCTAAAACGCCTCGTTTAAGCATGCCCCCGCATGTCTACGTCACGATGTGGGAAGATTTGCATAACCCCGCCCAAATGTTCACGCAAGGAAAGAAGGCGTAGCTTTATTGTTGCTGCTGCCGCCGCCGCCATGTTGTGAAGACGCTATGTGTTTCGTTGCGAAAGCGAAAATACTTTGTTTGGCCTTCCAAAAGAGGACACGACTAGAAATCAGTGGTTAAGTTGTATTTACAACACCAGAACAGTTCAACCCAAATATTCAGATGGTGTGCAGCGCATTTTATGGAGGACTGTTTCCTGATCCTGGAGGAGTAGACTACAATGCCGGCTGTTCTGACTCACAGCCTGTTTATAATGGGTTTTAATGTTTTTGTCTTGTCGCTCCGGGACACGGCATCACAGTGTGGTAAGGGGCGTACCATTTCCGTCACACGCTTGAGGTATTCAGCCAATCACAACGCACTGGATAGCTGGCCAATCAGAGCACACCTCGCTTTTCAGACCAATGAGCTTTGTAAAAATCGACGCGTTTCAGAAAGGCGGGGCATAGAGGAGAAACAATAATGTACATTATGTGGAAAATAATGTGTTTTTTTAACCTTAAACCGCATAAACACATTTCATTACACCAAATACACAAAATAATGTTCTTTTTAGTAACATCATATGACCCCTTTAAATGAATAGGGTGAATCAATGATTCAATTGCCCATTAATAAATAGAGCCGTTTACTTCATTCCTGAATGATTCAGCAGTTTGAACGAATCGAATATGTGAAGAATGACTAAATGACTTACTCAAAGTCATTTACCGCCACCTATTGGCAGTTTTAGTTTCTTATTTAGAATACCATTTCACTAAAAAATACTTTATTTTATGGAACATAAAAGGAAATAATGAAGAATGTTGGTAACCAGAAGAAAAACAAGAATGTTAACCAAGCCGATTTGTTTACCAATGATTTTCATCATATGAATGAAAAATAGGCCTACTGAAATGTTTCCCAAATTATCTTCTTTTATGTTCCATAGTTTATGTTCGGCTGTTGTAGCCTATAAGTTTGTGTGTAATATATTTTATATTGAATCAAATAAAATATTCCATTGTAAAGCTACTCATCTAAAAAAATAATGACTTTATCTTTTGGGGGTATTTTCACAGCCAGATTTAATTTGCGATTATTTCGATTAAAGGGGTCATATGATGTTGCTAAAAAGAACATTATTTTGTGTATTTGGTGTAATGAAATGTGTTTATGTGGTTTAAGGTTCAAAAAGCACATTATTTTCCACATACTGTACATTATTGTTTCTCCTCTATGCCCCGTAGACGTGGGGGCGTGTTAGAACAAGCCGTTTTAGGTAGGCGTGGTTGACTCTTAACTTTAATAAAGAATATCTCTTTGGATTTGAGACTTTAGTCTTTGCAACTTTACAGATCTTCTTTATGCACCAAGAGCTTGTAACACTCCAAAGAGAAAGGAAAAATTAAAAATGGCATCATATGACCCCTTTAATTAATCGCCACATCATATAATTAATTAGATTAAAAATTTTAATCAACAGCCCTATACTCTTAAGTGTAAACTTTTCTTGTAAATAGTATAAAAGTTTTTCCTATTAACTTGAGATCATCAGGAAATACTGACTGAGTGAGAAACCAGAGAAGCAAAGAACCACATCACGATAGCATTCCCGTAAGTTAGCATTGTTGTGAGTAAATGTGGAAAGATGGAGTGTGAATTAAGGACACTAATATTCCCTGTGGTCTCTAGCGGGGGGGTGAGGCGGAGGAATGCTCGGCGGAGCAATCCCGCTTGGCAGGTAGATGAACTGCAGATCATACGGGCCGGCAAGTGGTGATTAATGGGAGCGGGAAGGCGCTGGAAAGAAAACAACGCTATAAATCAACGTCGCGACCATGGTAATTGTAATTGAAATTAATTTGTCTGCCCGGAGCCAGCCATTGCAATTGATATTGACCAAAGCCCTGGTGGTCCATAGAAAATGAAATTGAGAAAATGTATTCAGAGTATCCACTGTAAGGTCTATACATCACTGTATGACACAATCATTTCACTGTGGGCCAATGAGAAGATGGAGCAAGCTAAGTCCAGTGTGGGTGTCAGATGCTAATGAGCTTTCATATGCTCAGCTCAAAGGTGGCTAATGCTGTAGATTTATGGGGAAAAGAGCCACATTAAAATGAACTTAAAGGTGCCGTCAATGAAAAATTATATTTAGTTGTGTTTTGTGATTATCTCGCAATGGAAAAGCACTAGTGTAAAAGAATGATATGTACAAACAAAAGCTATTATACTGCAGGCATAAACTGAAATGTAAATTACCAAACAAAATATTCATACACTGTCCACACTTCGTGATGCATCATTATCAGTCTTGGCTTGACACATCTGACCTGCAACCTTTCATAAAATAAGATCCTTCAGATTCACTAATTAATGGAATTTTTTTTATATTTAGATATAAAATGTTAATTTTTCGGGGTTGGTAAGATTTTCTTTTAATGTTTCTAGAATAAGTATCTCATGCTCATCATGCATTTATTTGATCAAAAATACAGTAAAAATTGTAGTATTTTGAAATATGTTAAAATAACTTTTCTATTTTAAGATATAACCCTCCTCCAAAGCTGAATTTTCAACAGCCATTCAAAAGACTCAAAAGTCTTTAGTGTCACATGATCCGTCAGAAAAGATTCCAATATGCTGATTTGGTGCTCAATAAACATTTCTTATTATTATCAATGTTGAAAATAGTTGTGCTGCTTTATATATTTTGTAGAAATGGTGATCATTTTTTTCAGGATTCTTTAACTAATAGAAAGCTCAAAAGAACAGCATTATTTGAAATGGAAATCTTTTGCAACATTGTAAATGTCTTTACTGTCACAGTTAATCAATTTGTTGCATGTCATTAAATACTTGTTAATTTTTGAAATGTTAAAATTGACCGACCTTCTCTATAGTTCTATATGCTTTGTACATGCATAAAAATACTTTTTTCGAAGAACTACGTAACAAAAATGACATTTTCAATTAATTTGGCATTTATGGGTATAATTTGTACTTTAAGATAAAGAATCGCTGTCCCCAATACTGCTGATTTCAACATATTTTCTACATATTTCAAAGAAGTGAAACTGCTCTAGATTGAAGAATCAAGTGTAAATGAAATCACTCTCCTTACCTATGACTGTACTAACATCCTGCAGGAGGCTTTGCAGCCAAACTTTATTGGCTTCTGGTTGGTTTGCTTTACCAGCATATAACACTGTATATTATCTTATACTGTAATTCGAAGAGAGCCAGTGGCAATTCAGATCCCTGGTCTATGGAGAGGCTCAGAGGAATATCTCGGCTGGAGGGGCCCGTGCAGGAGGAACACAATGTGGGATCGGCTACCATCTGATGGTACCACTTTACAACCCTGATGCTACATTACAATAAAGTCTGTTTTGTTTCGGTTTTGCAATCTTGCCCTTTTGTTTAGCAGAATTATGAGCAAGCAAAGTGCATAATGCAGGGTTGCTCGGTTTCTAACGTAAACCTCAGACTAATAGTTACGGGAGGTTTTTGTGTGCACTTTCTGCACAGATATAGAAGAAATCTATATTTCATAAGTGTGCTGTGTAGCTACAGCACCCAATTATCAGCAGATAAGATGGAGGGAAGCCCCGGAGCATCAAGCCAGATATTTAGACCAAGCGAAGCAGGCTTGCAGGGACCAAAACCCCAGGGGCACTACAGGCTCACCCGAGCTTTTTCCCCCCGCTTTTTCTTTCTTTCGACTGCCTCCCTCCATCCTTACTTCACCTACGGGGTTCAATTAGCAGTGACAGCAGCTCGCACCACGAGCCTGTAGCAGGAAACAGGGTGAGTCCAAATCACCTCGCCACACTAGAGGCCTACTGCAGACACGCAAACATGACAAAACACTCATCCGCTCACATCATTGGCGCTCGGTCCTGTCAAATGTCCCTGAACTGACAGAAAAACCCTTTTTTGGCTTAGCACCACACCATGCAGCGTTCTGTGGGCAACCATACTCCACCAGTCAGAATTAGTGCACTTTTACCCACACAAACATGTATTTGTAAACTGACCTCAGCCAACAAAGACTGTTTTGCGCCATCCATGTAATGGATCCAGCTTCAACACACGGTAAGGTCACTTACAGGTCAAGCATAGCTCATGGTAGGCAGATGAATATCGATCTAGAGGGACCGGGGACTGTTCACAGGGCAGGCGGCCCACAGATCAGCCTTGGGCAGAGGAAATAGAGGTCATGGGCTAGAGAGAGCACAGTTCAAACACAATGAACTTTTAACACCTCAAGAAACTCTATAGGGTTAGCCACTCGCTGACCAAAATTATACTATACATTAATTAGTACACAGTAAAGCTGCACACACCGCCCACAGCCATACACTCAATGCACAAATGTCAGTATAATTATTTACAGTAGAGAATTGAGTCTTTAGGAATACCCTCAGAATGAAAAAGAAAAAAAATAATGGCTAAAATAATGTTTTAGAAATAATAATATTATTTTTAATAATAATAATAATATTAATACTAATTAATTAATTAATACAAATATTTTTTATTTATTTACCATATTTTACCCCAAAATGCAGAATAGTTACTGTTGTTGTTTATTTATTTATTTATGATGGCTAATAATTTATTGATGATGGCTAATAATTTTGTAATACCCTTAGAAAGAAAACATGAAAAACTACTGTATATAAAATGTTTTTAAAAAACAATATAGAAACAAACAAACCATATTCTATCCCAAAATATCCAAAAATAGCTGTTTTATTGTTATACCAAAGTATTTTTAGACTTTCTTCGATAAAATCATAATTTTGCATTTTTTAAAGGAAAGGTTTATAAATAAAATAAGCAAACAAAAAAATAAAATGGCACATAATAATACAAATGCCATATTCTAAGTTCCATTGTTAAAGATAATACAGAATTTTAAATATATAAACAAATATAAAAACAAATATATAAACAAACAAACCATATTCTAGCCCAAAATATCAAATAGTTGCTGTTTTGTTATACCAAAGTATTATTAGCGTCCTTAAATAATATAATAATTTGACATTTCTTAAAAGAAAGGTTTATAAATAAAATAAGCAAACAAATAAATAAAATGCACAACATATTCTAAATTCCATTGTTAAAGATAATATTGGATTTCTTTGAATATAAATAGTTTACTACTTAAAGCCCCCATGAAATCATGTTTTCTTTCCTGTGTTTACAATTTCATACTGAAATAGGAAGCAAGAGCAAAACATAAACATCCCTTTATAATATCAAACAAGCTATTTATATCACAGCCATTAAGTGGGGGCAGAACACTTTTTGATTCATGGGCTTACAAATGTAGCACCTATAGGTTCTTGTGGGAAACTATAGTGACCATGGTAAATTCTTGTAAGATTAGCTTAATTTAAGATTTTAAAGCAATACTGTATTAAAAATTGCCCGATATGCTTCTTGTCTAAGGTAGAATTTCACGTATTCCCTCAACATATAATCATCGCTGTGTTCCGAAATGCAAAGCTTCCTGGTGGCCTTAATTCTGGGAAACTGCATTGCAGGACATTAGAGAAGCTAAGAGAGGTTGGCAGCATGGAGAGGCTGAAACCAAGGACACAGTTGGCAGCATGCCTGTGCTCGGCTGTGTGTGCAGTCAGGTGGAGTGGAGGCAGGCCATGCCTTGGGGCATTGAGAAGAGGCCAATTCACTGCTCGACTAGCCAGGCCCACAGAGACAGAAAGTGATAGAGAAATCAAAACTTGAAGAAAATGTAGAAACATCCAAAAATGACGGAAAGGGAAATGGCAATGCTTAGCAAACTGAGTACAGGAAGTAACAACAACAACAAAGAACCATCTTTGAACATCAAAAACGCTCTAATAAGTGGGGGAGGGGCACACTATAAACCTTATCAGCATGTCATGAATATTAATTAGGACGCAGAAGCATTCACAGGTAAGTGTGCCCTAGATATTTTAGCATAACTGATTACACAAACTCTACATCATCTAATTAATATTCATGAGTCAGACTGATAAGGTTTACAATTCTATTGACTGTCGATACAACAGGTTGGAGGAAGCTTTTGCTTATATTTAGTTTCTCCAGACTTTCCACTCTCTTACAGAAGCACTTATAAAATATAATGATTAATGCTTAAAAAGTTGGGAACCAAACTTGTACAAGTACATGTTTAATGATTATTATGTCCCTGTTAAAAAATAATAAATCATGTCTGGTGTATTTCACCTGCTGTCCTCTCTCACCTTCTCCTGCCTGGTGTGTCTACAAATTATACAAGTAAATAATTAAAATCAAGTGTCAGGTGCTTGGTGCCCATAGTCCTTCAGGAGCCAGGCTCATTTTCCCCCCCAAGTTCCCTTGTTTCCAAAGTTAAGGTACTTTAACAGCCTGTTCCTGGGTTGGTTCTTCCTTACCTCATCTAGCTTTATCGCTGTCCATCCTGCTGAAACTAGATGTGGTGGTGACTGTCATCTTCTAGCGATCAATCAGCACCCAAACAAGCAGGGTCTTTGATGCTTGCAGAGAAAAAAAAGAAAGAGAGAGCGAGAGAGAGAGAGAGAGAGGAGGAAAGAAAAGTTTCCTTTTGACGAGCATGTTCCATTGTGAGAATCCCCAGCAGCCTCTGACATCTGGTTCCAGTTAGCACCATGACGCGTTTCCTGCCCGCCTGGGCCACGGTTCACAAGTCAAACGCCACACTGAAGATTGCAGAGAAAAACACACACGCACATAAAGTTACTCCAATATTATCTGCATGTGTGGTTATGAGTCCTGAACCACCTGTGATGATACTTCTTGTTCATTCCCAAGACCATCATTTTTTTGCAAATATTAATATACTAATATAAAATAAACATTTGTTTAAAAAGCCAATTATATAACTGTATTATTATAAATAAATGAAAACCATTTTAAATGTTCTTGGTCATAAACAAGAATTAATATCAAATTGATTAATTAAAAAAATAATTCAATAAATAAAATCAAGTTATCTTGGGAATAAACAAGAATTGGGCAACAATTAAATACATACATAAAATCATTTTAACTGCCCTGGTAAACAATAATTGGGCTGCTAACTAACTAACTAACTAACTAAATAAATTCTTGGAATAAATAAAAAATGTGCAACAATAAATAAATAAATAAATCCTAGGAATAAACAAAAAATTGCAACAATAAATAAATAAATTCATTCATTTTAATATTTAAATATTTATAAATATTTAATTGTCTTGAGAATAACCAGGAATTGCCCAACTATTAAATAAATAAATAATCAATCTTTTTAATTGTCTTGGGAATAAACAAGAACTGGGAAAGAAAGAAAGAAAGAAAGAAAGAAAGAAAGAAACATACAAACAAACAAACAATGAAAGAAAAAATACTGTCTTGGGAAAGAACAATTGGGCAACTAATAAATAAATGGTATATTTAGTGAATATGAATGATTTGTTATGACACAAGAAATATTCATATCAAATATCAAAAAATATTTTATACTGAAGTAAAATGGCTGTTCTCACGCATTTTAATAGTATAGTGAATGTGAAGCCACTTTACTTTATCCCTCTTCATATCTGAACAAATTCGTAACTACGTTTGCACTGCGGATGTTGCAACTACAGTTGTCATCATTGAGCAATCACGCTTCTGAGCGAAGAGGTACCCAAGTGATAAGCAATGGAAAAGTGTGACCCTCGAGAACGTGGGGCGTGGAATGCAAAATGTGCGCTGCACCTACACACACTCTGGAGGGAAACCCTACAGTCCGTGGGTGCGTTTACAGACACACAAACACACATACACACACGTACATACATACATGCCCCATGACTGGTGCTTGTGGGTAACGAAAGTGAGAATGAGGAGGAGCGAAGAGCGATGAGCGTAAAAGTGAAAATGTCAGGAGTATAGATATAGAACACGAGCCGACCACAGAAGGGCTTGCCTGCGTCGGTGGCGATGCTAAACTCCCCCACGTATGCACTGCACTCGCCTTTGATCGCTCAGGAGCCAGTTTGTCTGCCCCACAGCTCACTGAGGCCTGCTGCTGAAGCGAGGACTCATTTTATCATACAACCAGAGATCTTCATCGGTGCATGGAAAATCAGGTTGCAACCCACACCTACATCGTAAAAGGACAAAACAAAGAATACAAACACTCAGAAATGACTCAATGGCTACACAGACCACTTTCACACTGTATGAGCCTCCCACAGATCCACACGATTTCCACAATCAATTTTTTTATTTGCCAGACTGCTATTCATCAAGCGCTCCGTGGGTTGCATATGACCCTCAAACCTTATTCTGTGGCCCGTGTGATGTTGTCATCATCATGGCAACCAGAAACTGCAACAACACACACGTCGTCTTACCATGTTAATAGGAGGCATGGTGTAATTAAATCTTAATCAACCAGTAGAGATTCTGCTATGCTGTTTATACTATTAGATATCATCTGGATTTTTAAAAAATAAAATAAATATAGTATATTGTTAAATGTCATATTAATAAAGATATTTTAGAATAAAATGTATTACCTGTGTGTATTATACACTGTTATAATAAAACAGTGCTGCAATAATGACCCACAATATTGAATCATACAAACTTGTAGTCTGTAATTCGATGTCCATAAATGTTTCTTTATGTGGGTTAATATACAGTATACACATACATTCAGTCACACACCAGCAGATTGATCTAAAAAGTGCAATTTATATCCTAAGTGATCCATAATCCAAATTAAGCAATACAAAGCTCCATACAGACACCGTCAGATTAAGATGATGTTGTGTGAAGACAAGTTTTCATTCTTAGCATGGCAGAGTTAGCACCTGCTAGTGGACACTACTGTTCAAAAGTCCGTTTTTAAATGTTTTTGAAAGATGTCTTTTATACTTTTATACTTATAGTTTTATTTCTTTCCAAATTCTGTTTTTTTTTCTTCATTACATTTTTCTGAATTCCATTTTTTCCATTTTAATGTTTCTAGATTCTGTTTTAATGGTTAAATACAAAAAATATATTAATCAAAAAGCATGTCTAATTAATTGAAATCATAAAACACAATTTATCAGCAGATTTTTTTTCTCAGTTTAATTTTTACCAAATTCTGTTTTCCATTAATTTTCTGGATTCCAATTTAATGGTTATATTACATTTTAATAATCAAAAGCATCCCCATATAATTGATTTTATTTAAAAAAAATATATAATAATAATTTTGTATTATTTATTTCTTTTTCAGAAATACTGTGTTATTTATATTTTTTCAGGTAAATAGTCCTTAAATATAATGTTTTAATTTTATTAGTAGTAGTAGTAGTACTAGCATATGTAATATATTTCTGTCAGTTTCTTCAAGTGACTCTCAGAGCAGTTCTAGAGTTTGTTTATGTGTTCGTGTACTCGTCTCATATATTGAGGCAGCTATGGCTCAGTATGTGTGTAATAAACGATCGCGCATCTGCGTCATTCAGAGACACACAGAACATGCAGGATTCATATTTAAATAGTATTTTTGTGGCTTAATATTCACAGACAATAGTCCATATCACGTTTTGATTTAAGTGTAATGACCTACTTTTGATTTATTCATCCAAAATTTGTCAAAATCCATTACATTCTGCGTAATACAGTAAATTCAATTTTTATTACTGGATTCTGCGTTGCGTTAAATGCGGACGTGGAATCCAGGGCAATATAATTTTAATTATGTCTTCCTGTTAATGTTTGGCCATTATTAGTTACAAAGAAGAAAATAAATCAAGCCTCCCTGCACTTTTGCTTTCTTTTTCCTCCAGAAAACAGGGACCCATGAAAATTTAAGCTGGGGTTATTGATTGGTGGGGGGAGTCAGTGAAAGGTCAAGCCCATCTGAACATCAGCAAGCAGAACGCTGCAAGCTGCTCCGTAGCACCCATCCTCACCCAACCTGCAGCCTTACCGCGCTCTGTCTGATCTCCAGCTGTAGTACCACCGCTCTCTGCCATGCATTCTGCTCCAACACATTAACATCCAATAACCCAAATATAACGCGTCAGCCATCAAGTTAACCGCACAAGCCTTGCTTTCCTCTGTGCTGCTTTTCTATCTCTTTTCCCTCAGACATATACACCTGCGCACACACACACGCAGGAATAGCGCATGGTAGTAACCCCCCTCCAGCGATGTTCATATCCTGCAGGAGCCCTCGGGTTCTAACCTGTCAATATCTTGTGGTGTGGCAGGGCGGCTCTCCTCCCCTCAGTGGATCAGTTAACCTCCTCACTGCAGCTCCCGCTCCACGCGTACATGACCTTCAGCACAGTGTGAGAGACACGGTTTAATGCATTCTCTAAATACATATTAATTAGAATGCTTTTAATTATGTTTATTTAGGCATTTCATGATCTGATAAGACAGAGTCAGAGACCATGTAAGGAGGAAATGGCCCACTCATAAAAAACTATATAATGCATGAAATTGCTGAAGCTATGGGAATTAAAGTCCTACCTTTTAATGTGCTAGCACATAACCAGCCTGAAAAATTGTTTGATTTGTGTAAAAAAGTTTTGAGCAAAACGTTTTGATAGCATTGATGCCAGATTTGTTACAGTAAAATATGTTATTGAAATGGAACTAATTTATTGAAGCTAAAGTCAAATTAAACATTTATGTTTACATTTTTAGTCAGCATTCAGAATGCAAGCTAGTCTACTAGCATAGTGCTAACTGAAAAGAAAAGCTCTTGATTAGCTATGACATTATAACATGTTTTTGCCATTGAGGAAGCGATATAAGATCTTGTATGATAACATGACCACAATAGAAATTGAGGAGGACATGCCCCTCCAAAATTCAGATTTTCTTTTTTTGAAAGGAATTATTACTTTTAGAACATAACATAAGATTTCCATTTCAAATAAATGCTGTTTCACTCAAAGAACCTTGTGAAAAAATGTATCACAGTTTCCACAAAAAGCAGCACAACTGTTTTCAACATTGATAATAATAATAATAATAAATGTTTCTTGAACAGCAAATCAGCATATTAGAATGATTTCTGAAGGATTATGTGACACTTAAGACTGGCTGGTGAAAATTCAACTTTGCCATAACAAGAATAAATTATATTTTACAAAATATCTTAATAGTTAACCGTTATTTTAAATTGCGATATTATTTCACAATATTACTATTTTTACTGTATTTTTAATCAAATAATGCAGCATTGGTGAGCATGATCGAGAGACTTTCAAAAATATATAGTTTAAAATCATAACCATCCCAAACTTTTGACTGGTAGTGTTTATGGTACTGTGCATGCTGTAGCGATGATTCCTTGTCTTAAATGATACATGAACTAGCTTGTGTGAATTTCACATGTGCGTGTGTTTGAGGTAAACCTGGTAAGGACGAACATGTACAGGCACGGCACGCACAGATCCCCTTACAGCGAGATGCTGGCAGCATATACTTATATCTCTGGTTTCTCCCGTGTGTGCGGCGGACTATATTAAATCCTTCTCGCAGTGGAGGTGTCATGTTGCGGCTGCTGCTTTATGGCTGGTGCCGGAGCAGACTGGCGGTGAGGAGCGGCGGCATTATCTGCATGCTGAGGAAAGTCTCGTCCCCCACCATCATGCCCAGCAACCTCAGGTACAGCAGTGTTTAAAAGCCCAACGAGGTGCAGAACCACCTGCGATACACACCTCTAGGGCAATTACAAGTCATTACGGGTGTGACCTGTCTTCTGTCACCTCTCATTTCTCACCCCATCAATGCTTTGATTATGGTCAACATCCTGTAACGAATTGTTGGGTAGGCTATAGACCACATTGTGTTGCTTTGGCCTATGCTCACCTCTGAAGCTAGTCAAAAAATTGCAAAGTAAAGACTACTGTTTATGCAATGTGAACTCAAACGCAGCCTCACCCCAGATTTCAAAAGAAAAAGAAAATCTGCACCTTTCTGTGAGAAAAAGAAAACAGATTTGGGGCAAAAAACAAGTTTAGTGCTACAATTACGATGTAGAATTAATATTAAATTCATGTTAACAGTATTAGTACTGATTTTGGAGTAGCCTGTATGTAAGGGATGTATAACTACAATCAGTGTAGAGGTCACTGGCAGATAAGAGCCACTGCAAGTAGATGATAGAATAACAAAAAATGATGGCATAGACTGGCACATAACTTACACGTATGAATGATTAACAGAGACATCTGTCACTACTGAATTATAGATTAGCCTAAGTCAAACGTATGGGCACAGACTCCCATGTGTTAGAGGTACAAAATGCTGCTTGTTATGGCACTTACAGGAAACTCACTGACCATGTTTACATGCACATCATTTTCCAAATCCATATTTCATATTCTGGTTAAGGCTTAAATCTGAAAAAGTTAAAAAAAAAAAAAAACACATACAGTAAGGGCGCCATGAAAGACATGTAGGTCATGAAAGAATTTTAAATGAAGATCATGTTTCTTTTAGTTCACCTAAAAATAATAATTCTGTCATTATTTATTATAACTTGGATTATAACTTGAAGATGCTATGGACAAAGAAATATTTGAAAGAATGTTTCAATTGATTTTGTCCATACAATACAAGTCAGTAGGGTTCAAAACAACAATGGACCCAAATGACTTTCATTAGACAGGAAAAAAAACAAACACTGACACATTCTTTAAAATATCTGTGTGTGTGTGTGTGTGTGTGTGTGTGTGTGTGTGTGTGTGTGTTCCACAGAAGAAAGTCAAACCGGTTTGGAAAGACATGAAGGTGAGTAACTTGTCTTAGAAAGAATGTTCAGTGACAGTACATATTCCGAATATGACCCAAAATTCTGATTAATACTGGAATATGTTTTATTTCGATTTCTAGAAATGAAAATATTGCCAGAATCTGTTTATGGTGGTCATGTTAATAGATATTACAGTTACATAATCACCCTTAAAGAACATTAAATAATATTCTCAATTGTAATCCTTGAGAGTGATTCAAGTAAACCAGTTAGGCTTACTGGTAATGGAGATTTGACTCAACAAGCTTAATTTATCCACCAGAATACTTAATTACTTAATAAATAAGTTAGTTAATATGTTATATTAAAGCAAGATGATTGGTGTGGTGGACAGATGGCAGATAAATAGTTTTGTTTGGGTTTTTTTGGAAACTGATATAAGTGGAGTCATAATCTCATGTGAGTGTATATGATTTTGAACATGTTTTTAAAAAGTAATAATCATTTCAAAAAGTGTATTTTTTGTTAACGAGGACAATAAATGCTCAGCCGCTCTCCTCTCATATTATCCCAGCTTGGTAAAGACTGCCTCTGTGCCATTTCTCTAAATCCTGCTCTTTTGGAGGAGAGATTGTACTTCCAGTTGAGCGCACGGAGAACACCCTCACCAGGGAGCGGTTCGATCTCAGCCTTACTTCAGAGGATTAGCCTCTTATCAAGCTCCTAAAAGCTGCTGTAAGAACTGTCTCTAATTACTCCATCTTTAATTAACCAACACGTCAGCCCAGCCACCCAGGAGCTGCCGGCTCCTCACAGATACAGTGCCTGACTTCAGGAGGAGGCCTTCAATTCACCAGATATAATATAATTTGTGTTATTTCTGTATTTATTCAAGCCTCTAATTCTGCTAAGGTAAGTTACCGAGACCAGAACTAACTAGACTTCTGAAATGAAGAGGAAAAGTTCAGCATTTGGTTTTTTTAGTCTATATTATTCAAAACCCAAGTCAAAAAGTTCAGGTTTGCACATTGCTTCAAATATAATAACTACTATACATATTTCATCATATTGTTTTTGGCTATTACTAGTTACCTTCTTTTAGGACCATTAGTCAAATTCTCAGTGTCATCATGATCACAGATATGGAGGTTATATTTTAACCTTTAAATTTAACCTTGAGTGGTCATTAAACAGCTCATTTAACATTACAAGTTAAAAAACATTTTTTCACAAATATCACCATAACGTCTTTCCAAACCTGTATGACTTTCTTCTGCACAAAAAGAAGATATTTTGAAAATAGTTGGTAGGCAAACAGTTTTGGTTCGCATTAGTGATTCAAAAATCTGTTTCAGCCAAAATAGTTTTGGAGGGCCGAAACAGTTAGTGTTTCTCCGTCGATGCAACATTTTGACTGTGTCAGCGTCGATTTTGTGCACACAGTACTCTATAACAGGTAAATATTGCAGCAGCATCGTGGACGCATTTTACAGTGACCAAAAATGATGCTGGAGTAGCAATACATAAAATGTTATAGTATAGAAATACATAAAATATCAAGAGGCAGTATCACCTGTAAACACACCAACCTAAACAAAAAACAACAACAAAGTTCAACTGCCCAAATACCCAAATTTAAGTGAGTATATGACAGAATTTTCATTTTTGAAATAAACTTTTGAATATTTTCAAATCAGAAATTTTCAACAGCTTTAGTCATTCTGGGTAATTTGTGGAGCGGATGCAAATATTATAAGCGAACATCAACGCACTGACAGGGTAATCAGCCAAACCTTTAATGTGACTTTTCACCTGTATTCACCGTACACTCACACCTCAATGAGAAAACAATGAGTTCATTGAGGGCAAAAGACTCTCTTTGATGCTTTATCCGTGGGTTTCGCTATTGAGCTATTATGTCATAAAAATACTTAATCTTTAATATTTTGTGTACTATTTGTTTTGTTTTTGCACTGTCTGTGACTTCCTAATCTTACTGTATTGTTTAAGTAAGCACTGCCTCCTCTAAGAAAATGCCCCTGGCCCATATACCCACCACAGCAAATCTCAGAGGGAACCCTCCCACAGCCCATACACAGTCCACACCTACTGCTTTTCCATGCTTTTACTTACTGCTGATAATCATCTGCGATGGAAAGTGTGTGGGGGCTTGCAGGAAGCCCTTCAACTTCTGTGCCAGCTAGTCTAAACCTGAAACACACGCACTAAAAGCTGCACAAAGCAATTAGTCAACACTTCAACAAAAAGACTCCTGCAAACGCATAAAGAAACATGACAGTTTAGTGTATGAGACGCTGCGTTTATCTCATTAATAGAAATCAAAGGGGGCAGGTGGCAGCGGGGAACGCCAGTGTCTCGGTATGT
This sequence comes from Sinocyclocheilus anshuiensis, assembly GCF_001515605.1. Classification (NCBI taxonomy): domain Eukaryota; kingdom Metazoa; phylum Chordata; class Actinopteri; order Cypriniformes; family Cyprinidae; genus Sinocyclocheilus; species Sinocyclocheilus anshuiensis. The sequence goes on from NW_015547678.1 coordinate 439,097, forward strand.
TCCTGCCAACGAAACGAAGGGGAGAGTATCACGGAGCCCTGCGGTCACGCCACCCCAGTTCTCCCCGAGCCAGCGCACGCATACATTAATGGCCTTCCACACTAATTGCTTCTCACTAAGACAAATCTCTGCAAATCACGGGGCGAGCCGGCAGCGTTGCTGACGCCCCCCGGGAGAGGAGACGGCAGGCAGGCGGGCGGGAGAGAGCGAGGGGGAGGAGGGAAGCGCCGCCAGGAGCGTGTGCGGTGTGGGCGCCTCTGAAAGGCGAGGGGGAAGCGATCCCTGGAGGGAGAGGGAGTAAGAGAGAGAGAAAGAGAATAGGCTAGATACATACATAGGCGCACACACACACACACACACATTTGCTCGGTGAGATTGGTCCAGGCTAGGCAGACCTTGCCAGCCTCAACCCCCCCGAACCCCCTGCAAACATGCTCAGATCTCCCCCCGCCTCCCTATCTAGGCGCTCAAACACCAGCCCAGGGAGGGGAAAGATGAAAAAAAGAAAAATCAATAGCACAGATGGATAGCCGGATAACAGGGTCCGGCATGCTCCGGCAGTGAGGCAATCCAGAGGGTGCCCTCACAACTTCCACACAAGCGAAAAGAAGAACAACACGAGGCCGTTCGAGGGAGAGAGAGAGAAAGATAGAAAGAGAGAGAGAGAGAGAGTCGATCTGCCCTGGGAGCATAATCACACCCCCACACCTGTGTTCCAGCCCTCATTTATCCAGCTTTCCCACACACACCAACCAACCAAAACACTCGTTTATTTTCCAACCGCCGTCCTCCCTTCCTGTGATTTTACTCCTCTTCGTCAGGCCAAGTTCAGGAAATCAGATCATCTGCAGAGCCCACCAGGTTCATCAACATCAACTTAAAGTTTAATTCTGTTCAAATATTCACAGATCCTCATCAAAAGAACAAATTTAATGACTATTTACTAATGACATGATGTTTGGGTAAGTGATGAGGGTTTCTAAAACATGTTTGAGCCAAGGACTCTTTCATATTTAAGTTCATGGCTTAATTAAAAACCTATTATTATTATCATCATAAAAATAAACAAATAAATAACCATGGAAATAAGAGTGGGTCTCACAATCTTTAAACTCTGCAGTAGCATTTTAAACTTTCTGAGTTTTGTATGTTTTGTAATAAGCTTAAAAAATGTTATTAATAAAATACAATGTATTTGTTGTAGGCCTACTTGTAGTAGTAGTATTACAGTCAATCTTGTAATCTTATACCATCAGTTGGTCACAAAATCCATCAATTTTCCTTGGTCCCAAATTATAAAACCCTGCATTAGAGGAATCCATATGGGTTGAACTACTGCATCTAAACATGTTCATTACATTAAAACCGAACTAGTACCAGCTAGTCATTATTTACATATGGCCAGGAACCGCACCAGATGGGCACATGGAGTAACGAATGAGGTTCTCACCTTAATATCAGCATTACTAGAACCATTTCCTGCACGAACATAACAATTAATGGCAACAACCATAATGACTGTACTGATGTCTAGCAAATTGTCTGCTGTAATGAGCTAAATGAGCACTAACTGTTCCAACCAGAGAAAAGAGATCCAGCATCATTTAGACACTGATGTGTGTCATTCATAATGATGTCACGTTGATGAAGCTCATTCTAGACTGGGAGCCGCTACGTGTGTCTCTAGCACCACCTAGTGATAAAAGTAGGAACTATTAGTGAAGACAGGCCAACTGTAGGTTAGAACATCTTTATAGAGTCATAAAAAGAAGCGTGGCACCATATGTTGCACATTTCTCAAACAAAATGTATTGAAGCACATTAAATCTTTGCCTTTTTTTATTAAAAAAGCTATAAGCAATAATGAGTAATAATTAACAGTACTGTACTACATTGTACTGTACATGCACTAGACATTTTGCTCTTGGTAAGAGAAGCGAGAGGAAGTGGAGTGTGAGTGCAGGTCAGAGTGCAGATGAGGATAGCAGCGCAGTTTGTGGTGCACAGAAGTTGCTTCTCTGTGTGGGTGCATGAGGTGAGGTGAACACCTCTGACAGATATTTCCTTTGCTACTCTTTGGATATAATGCCTTCTGGTGGCCGTATTGGGGCATAACAGAAAAACAACTGGCAGACAACCGACTGCCTACCTGCACAATATACAAAACCAGCAATTACGATATCGAGAGAGGAAAGGAGTTGCTTTGAAAAGTGGAACCTTTTTTTGTCCACAACAAGCAATATCATATACACAAAATTAGATTCATAACACAGTGGACTTCACGCTCCCTTCAATTCCATTCATAAGTGTGTAAACGCAGCAGATCTGGAAGGAACACAAAGGAGCTTTTGCAAAAGAAAAAGAACAGAAAAAAAATGGTCTTTCACTTCCAAAGTTCAGGTTTGGTGAACTCTGGCCTACAAATCCACACAGCGCAAAGAAATCTGGCAGACAGGATTTGGCTGATCAAAAAAAAGAAAAGAAACCCTTGTTAAAAGCTAGGAAGTTATGTTTGAAATACTATTGTACTATAGTCTATTATACTATTAAATCTGATGTATTACACAATTAATATTGTGTAATACATGGCAGGAGAGATTGGTAAAAAAACAACAACAAAATAGGTTTAATGTAACTTATCATATATTTACTACATTTTATTCAATTGAGAGCCCATTTTACAGTAAGAAAAAAGATTTACAAATGTAGAAACACTAGGGAAAAAAGTAAATATCTTTCAGTCCATTTTTTAAGTAGTTTTAGCTTTAGTACAGTGACAATATGAAGGTTAAATAATAATAATAACAATAATGATAATAATAAAAGTATTATATAAAATTAATATAATTTTTTTTTTAAAGAAGTCTCTTATCCTTACCCAGGCTGAATTTATTAAATCAAAACAGTTCTTTTATATTGTAATATTTCCCAATGTTACTGTTTTTACTGTATTTTTGATCAACTAAATGCAACTAAAATCTTATTTATTCCAAACTTTTAACCAGTAGTGCATTTTTTTTTAATTTACCCACACTGTATAAATAGATCCTTATACACGAATATACCAAAGTACTGACACACCTAACCATTACAACAACAGGGACTTTAATGACATTGCATTCTAAATACTGTACATAGACATTAACATGGAGTTGGTCTCCCCTTTGCAGCTGTATAAGCTTCCACTCTTTTGGAATGGTATTCCACAAAATTTCAAAGTGTTTCTCTGGGAATTTTTTTGCCCATTAATCCAGTAGAGCATTTGTGAAATCAGGCACTGATGTTGGACGAGAAGTCCTGGCTCACAGTCCTGGCTTGATCTCTGTTCCAGTTCATCCCAAAGGTGTTTGATGGGGTTGAAGTCAGGGCTCTGTGCAGGCCAGTCAAGTTCTTCCACACCCGACTCATCCAACCATGTCCTCATTGACTTTGCTTTGTGCACTGGGGCACAGCCATGCTGGAATAGAACAGGGCCTTCCCCAAACTGTCCCCACAATGTTGGAAGCATAGCATTGTCCAAAATGCCTTGTTATGCTGAAACACCGGGATTTCCTTTCACTGGAAGTAAGTGACCCCTGAAAAAACAGCCCCATTATATCATTATCTCTCCTCCACCAAACTTCCCATCTGGCACAATGCAGTCAAGCGGATAATGTTCTATTGCCATCTGCCAAAAACCAAGACTTACCCATCAAACTGCCAAACACAGAAACGTGATTCACCACTCCACAGAATGAGTTTCCACTGCTCCAGAGTCCAGTAGTGGTGTGCTTTACACACTTCATCAACACTTGCAATTGTATGTTTGTAAATGCAGACTGCATAGCTAGGTGCTTCATTTTATACACCTGTGGCAATTAATCTGACTGAAACAACTGAATTCAATAATAAATAGGTGTTTCCCATATAGTGTATATTGTTGCCTTCATATTGTCTTACAGGGGATCATCTTTGGTATTAAAAGTTTGAAAATAAATAATATGCCTTTAGCCAATGGCCCAAAAACGACACTGCCTGTTTGTTCATACATACAGAGAAAACACAGAACCTCGTTCCACATATATTCCAGTAGTCAAATCTAAGTGAAACATCCCTGTACGCCAACCAAAAAAATCATAAAAGCCATGTCCCTCCGCAGGTAGGACAAACTGGATGAATGGGCTGTAATGTGCATGGAGAGACAGTGAGGCAGGGAGGACTGTGGCAGAGCAGGACACTGTTCCTCTCCAGGTTTTGCAGGGAGTCGTGTCGTCTAGGGAACGCAGGGAGCCCAGGCCTCATTAAATGTGCTGAGGAGACCCATCAGGAGCAGTTTTACAGAGCCGACCCATACCACTTTCTCATTACAAACCCTATCCTCCCCCAAGCACTCTGCTCACACAGCACAAACCCTCCAATATCAAATCAAATCAGCCAGCCAGGGAAATAACACACTCGCGTCACACATATTCACACACTCCCACTGACACACACACACACAATACAGCATGTGACGCACGTCCTATCTTCTGTTCACTGGCTGAGATACAAAATAAATAGAGTGGCGCAGAGATATGCATATAAACAAAACCATATCACATATACAATTTAACACACATTATGGAAAGCAAGTAAATGTGCATGTGCATCTTTTCTTTCTTCTGGTAAGAACATCTCATTCAAAATGGAGGACCGTCTCGTCTCTCTTAACCTCCCACATAGAGATGTGCTGAGCAGAGGTAAATGATGATTGACCGCAGAGTACACACACCTCCACTCTGTTTGCTCAAGGTCTAGTCAACCGAGGAGCCATTATCAGTGTTTACACAAGCAGCTTTTAACTGACTGATTCAGCAACATTAGCTTCATCATGGCTATTTGTATGCACTGGTATACCTACATGTCCTCAAGGTTTAATGTGTTTGTGAATGCATAGTATTTTCGCTTGCAAATGACAGTGGTTGTTTGTCGCAGAACTAGAGAAAAAAAGTGGTATTTGTTGATTGGAAATCTATTGTCTGTTCCTATTGTAAGTTCCCGTGATACTTATGTACAGGGAGAAAACAGCTAAAGCAAATTCCTCTGCAGCTCTCAGTATTGACACACCTGCCTTCAACGACTGGTTGGATGTGAGTGAGTTGGATTAACACTGTTTACACAGCGCTAACATCTACACACAAAATCATGAAAAGCACATTCTGACCCAGGTCTTTACAAAAACACACAGATAAAGGTGCTTTAAACCATCCCTGCTGTGCTAAAATAAAATAAAAAAACGTAATAAAACAAAAAAATAGCCAATAGGCCAGTCTGACCGGAATCAAACCAATAAAACCTTAAAAACATCAACAACAAGCTTTGTTTTTATACATACTGCAAATGCATCCGTTTAACTGTTTAAATAATCGTCTCTATGTCACTCGTGTTGTTATCCACTAGAGGGCGCACTCAGCCCAATTTCAAGGCAATCACGTGACGTCTAAAAGAATGGAATCATATCACAGTTACACACATCATGTGAGGTTCTTTATCCTTGTATCTGAAAAGGGAGCGTAAACCAAACAGCAGCATTTATGCCACTTTCTAGATTCATGTAATGGTGCTCCTATGTGGTGTTTTCTGCCAGGGAAGTTGTGTGGTATGCTCATATTTGGGCAGACAAAAGAAGTGTCAGTTCACATTCCAGTCAGTCGTTCGGTTAAGAGTATTACACAGGAAGAGATCATGTTAACACGTGACACGGGTCCTCCAGTGGCCTCCAGAGGGCGCTGCAGTTAATGCAACGTATGGATTCAGTGGTTTGAACGCCAAAGCTGTAACTTGCCACTAGACATTGATTTTAAAGGGACAGTTCAACCCAACATAAAAATTCTGTCATCATTTACTCACCCATGTTGTTCATGTCTTCATTTGGACATAAAAGACGTCAGGCAGAATGACAGTCCCCATTCACCTTCATAGCATAGAAAAAAGATAATAAGCAAACGTTAATTTTTATTTTTGGGTAAACTTTACCTTTAAACATGTAATCAACTTAGAGGGTTATTATCGTTAATTAAAAGTAAAACTTTTTAAAACATTTATGTTAATTGAAATAAAGTTGAAATGAAATAAAATATTAATATTAGATGAAAAAACTAAACAAATATCAAAAATACTGCCTGGACAACTAAATTAAAGTTTTAGTTGTTTAAGTTGAAGCACTAAAATTACTTATTAGAAACAAATAAAAACTACAACTGAACTAAAACTAAAACAAACTGAAAGAAAAATGAATTAACCCTAATTAGTAATACTAAAAAACAAAAACACAACAAAATTACTACAAATTAAAATGAAAACTGAAAATGTAAAAATAGTTCACCAAAAATACACACACACAAACACACACACACACACACACACACATATACATATATATATATATATATAAACTATAATAGTGTACAGTACTAAAATACCACAACCGACATAAACATATAGCCTAGGCTATTGTTTAAATTGCTTTTAAAAAACAGTAATTATGGAGCATAAACATTTAGATTATAAACAACCTTTGCTATAAAAAATAAAGCAGGATTGTTCCCCCACTGCCATAATATAGATTAATAATATTAATATGAATCTCCAACATTACCACTAGCAGTAACTACAGTTAGTTAATAATACATTAAATAAGCTGTTCAGTATAAATCTACAAGAATTCTCAAAAAATACCATAGCAAGCACAAGTACAGCTGCTATAGTAAAACCCTGGAGAATTTCTGTAAGGGTTGGAGAGCTACACTGTAGATTATTATTATGATTAGTGATTATTGTATTTTTTTATTATCTCATTACCTGTCTCTTTATGACAGGCAAGCTGCTCTTGGTTGGATTTAATCTGAATCAGAAGTCAGAAATGATATTCTCTACACTGAGCTCAGCGTTTATATGAAAAGCAGACGTTTCCTCTCCATCTCTCGCTCTCTGCACACAGACTGTGGAGCTTTAACTCTTCTAAGGTTCTCAGTGCGGTGCAGCCACAGATCCGCTACTCTGAGACTGTGAGAAGCCCTCATCTCAAGGATTAAACATCACATCTGATCACCGTAACACTGCCATCTCTAATCCAAGGATGTAGTTATTAAACTGGAATACTGGCTTGCATTAGAGAGCACTTGCCATATTAAGTGCTGTTAGTTAATATCATATAATAATATTTCTGAAGATGTGAGATTACATGCCAAAGGCATCTCCTCTGAAATTAAATGAAGCACTTATCTGAGCTTAAATACATGAACACATATAGTATAAATAAATATATCCATTCAGCATATTTTGATAACACTAAAGCACTCATGGCTCCCATTTCAGTTTCACCTGAAGACAGCTGGTGGCCTTTGGATCAATATACCAGATCATCACTGACGGGCCGACACACATCTGTGACCCAGGAGGTCTATAATACCTGGAGAAAGCTATGTTTATAGCATTGCCATTCATCTCAAATTCAGCTGCTCTGCTGGCACAGGACCTATTTTCTTTGCTCAGTTCTGTAGCCGATTGATTACCTGAACTGTAAATGTTGATTAATCACTCTGAAGTCAAACAACAACGTTGCCTCCAGAGAATTTTATTTTGTCAGAAGACACAACTTCTTTTCAATGTATGTCAGTTAAGAAAAATGATGTTTGCAGCCACAAGATGCATTTATAACATCATCAGCCAGCAGTGGCTAACCAGACCATGCTAACCAGTAAAACCACCATCAGCAGTTTTATTGCTCTATTAAGACAAAAAAAAAAAAAAAAGGATCATAAATCATATTTTGCAACATATAGCCAAAACGTACACTATCATCAAACGTTTGGGATCAGTACGATTTTTTTTATTTGTCTCATTATCAAAACTGACAGTAAAGGCATGTTTCTAGTAGGGATGCACCGATACCGATACTGGTCTCCTGTACTCGTACTCGTTAAAATGCCCCGATACCACACAGCATGTGATAAGCGCCATATTCAGACAAAGAAACACTGACAACAGAACAACAGACAGCAGAAAGGAGTTAAGGATGTCTACTATGAAGTATATGTATGCAATGAATATAATGTTAAACATTCAGTATTAACGCCTTTATAGCTGATGTGTGCGAGCTGATAAACAAAGCACGCTGAGTGGATTGAGCACAGGGCAGCGTGTCATACTAACAGCTGTCTGAATTATTTTGGTTGATTGTAATCTATTACATACCTTTCTATCAAAGTTATCTAACATTATCAAGCTGAATTTGTTCTGACACAGTTTAACTCTGAGTTCTTGTCATATTTTATTACCAGTTTCTAAACTATAGCGAATAAACCGTGATAATGTGAGAAATGTTGAAGGTGTCTGAATAAATTTTGGTTTGACTATCTATTTGATAAATGAAGTTAACCAACTAACATTATACATACCCTTTTGGTTTCTGTACCCAATATTTAAAAAATGTACAAATGCAATAAAAATATCGGTATCGGTACTCGGTATCGGCAAGTACCAAAAATAAAAGTATCGGTATCGGGCGAGTACTGGAAAAAGTGGTATCGGTGCATCACTAGTTTCTAGTCTATTCTGTTTCTATTAGATTTCAAATAAATTGCAGATCTTTTGAAATTTCTTTCTATTTATCAAATATCCTTGAAATGTCCATCTTATTTTTTTAGCATGCAATAGACACGAGAAAGACGAAGAAAACAATTAAAAGTAACCCCTTCAACAAGTTCAGGCTGTTCAAGGACCGTGTACGCTGTACACAAATAGACGAGAGCTGGCTGAAAACCAGTCCCACTCATATTTAGATTGGTCTGCTGAGCAACAAAGTTGTGTTTAGATAGTAGGCTGCTACAACAAGCACTTCTAAGGAAGATGTTTGTTGCTGTATTTATTAAACGTTTAGCAAGGGTCATGTCAATGGTCTTTTTGAAGATTTAAGATTTTTGTATGTGGCCATTTGTAGCAAGTAAACAACACATCCTTGAGCTTAACTGTATGTTCTGCTTTATCTTCAGAGATATGTCAATGAAAACAAATGACTTCTGGACAGGCAGAAATCTTGACCCCAAAGTCAACACATATTTTATACCAGTTTCTTTAGTTTTGCCTTCATAAGCATTTCTTGAGAACAATCATTTGTTGCAAGTCGATCGAGGCTACTTATTTTGGTATCACTAATTTCTAATTTGCCCATAGCCAGGTTAAAATAAACACATTTGTGGTACTGATCTATAACAGAGAATCATAATGTCATATATATATATATAAAAACTCTGATGCTTTTTTGGTGACCACTAGGTGGCGCTTCGGTAGCGCGGCCGCCATTTTGGGGTGAAAATTCCAACTGAATAACTGCAGATACATAGAAACAGACAGAATAACAACGAAAGAGAGGTCAAAGTGGAATAAAAGAACGCAATGTTGGGCAATCCACTGCAAAACCTATCTGTGTGACAGTAAAAATCTTGCCTTTCATCGTTTTCCCAAAGACCCTGACAGACCTGTAATTATTCCCATAAGTGTAAAAATATTGTGTGTTTTGAAGTGGGACGTAACTTAGCGCTATCTTATGCACTGCTAACTTGAACTGTTTTTAGTCTAGTATGTTAGTAAACTTGATTCCTTTTAGGAACTGCAGGTCCTAGCCATAGAAACCATAATAATGATTTATATGGACATGACACTAGAATGAGTTTATGCAACTTTACACAATTACTATTACTATATTATTAGTTAATATTACTCCACCAGGTCTGAAATATTTTGTACGTTTTAATCCCCTGGAACACAGTACTTACATGATGATCTAATTCTAGAGAGCATGATGCATTGCTGTCTGTCAATAATTTTGGAGAAAGTGCGTTTTTTTTTTTAACAATTTTTTTTTGTTTACAGTCTTCCTTTAACGGACATTAATATAAGACAATACTGCAAAGAAGTGAAAGCCAATAGAACGTTATAATATTTGCTCAAGATTATTTTGGAAGGATTTAAAACCCTATATTAATGGGAGCGTAATATAGAAATGTGTGCTTTATTTTCAGAATGACCTTTTTTGGAATGTAAAAAACAATACATTATGCAATACATTATTTATTCTTGAATGGCACTGCATTTAAAAAAAAACTAAAAAAAACAAAGCTCAGTTTTTATGGAAATGATTGATGGATCTGATCATGATAAGAGTAAGATGTGCTACTAAGGTTAAGGTAGGGTTAGTGTTAGTATTTCTTTTGGCCTTGTGTCAGTCAGAACTTTGATTGACGTGACCAATGAAATCTGTCGAAACAGCCTCAGGCTGGGCTGGGGGTCACGCTTAACTAGTTTATTCATTTTTGGGCTACCATGTATGAAAGAAAAAAAGATATACATTATATGCACATTGATTAAAACAATGGCTAAAGTGAACTTTGTCACTCCAGTTGTTATTTATTCTGAATACATATTTAAGGTGACTCAGCCTTCCATTGCTTCTTACATTTATGAAGCTTGTCTTACGAATTGCTGGTTTAGATACTGAAACACTGCTTTTGTTTGTATTGGCTTAAAATGAGCAAGAAATCAAGCCTTAAGTTCCACATATGTTGTCATTGTTAATGCAAAACACGCAGATCAACATTCTTTTTTTAATTGATTATGCAAGATGACTGTTGATGAAACTCAAGTTTTGAAACCAAAATGAATCTTACTCAATGGAGCAAAGATAAATAATACCCTTTTTTGTTTCTTTTTCAAAATAAGCTCTGCATTTTAACATCTTCATTCTGATATTTCAGCAGGCTGTGGCGTATTTACTCCTGGCGTGTGAGTTTATCACCTACCGGTGCGAGAGGTGTCTGCTATGCTGGAGTCGAGCGTGGAGATGGACTCGGGGAAGATTAATTGCACTGTGTAGGTGTGAAGAAAAACAAAGAACAATCTATCTGTGTCTGGGAAATCGGACAGCCCCACAAGGAGGCGAGTGAGAGCATTGGCATGGCGATCTATCACAGGATGCTCATTACGCACAAGGTCAGGGTGCTCCGTCTCTACGGCCCCGGAGAACTACTAGTTCCTGCATGTGGTTTCACCCCAAGCCCTCTGGGCAACCACAGGCCAACATCTTAACAGTATGGGTTTAACATCTCTTTCATTAGGGGCATGAGAGCTTATGTAATCATATTCCAGCTGCGTCGCTGTGCATCTCAACATGATCAGCACACCTTAGAGCAATCAGTTCTGTTGTAAGAAGATAATCACCGTCTTTCTCAAGTTGAAATAATGACCCAGCGCTAATTCACACAGGCTTTTAGTAAGATTACCGTTTCATCAAGAGAATTGGAAGTAAGAAACGCACTTAGAACACTAGTAATACAACTACTCTTGAAAACTTAAGAAAACTTTAGGAACATGAAGAGAATATACTGTATAAGGTGCAAAAGCTGTGAAAATGTCAGACAACTTTTGTAGTAGCAATAACTACTTCTAAATTGAAAGCACTGAAAACTACTGTATTTCATACTGCATGGTATGTAATAAAACAGTTATTTTGTATAAAATAATCCATGAAAGGAAGTGATTAACTTTACATTTGTTGTCTGTAAGCTCTTTCAGCACAGAAAATGTGTGTGTACATACACAGACACCCCACAAACTATACATGCCAAGGCTGCATCATTTATTAGGTAAAACAGTAATATTGTGAAGTATTATTACACTTCAAAATAGCAGTTTTCTATTTAAATATATTTTAAATGTAATTTATTCCTGTGATGGTAATAAATAAAAGTATTCTTTGATTAATGTAATGTTCAAAAGAACAGATTTAAAATTGAATTTAAAATCGAGATATTTTTTCTAACATTATAAATGTTTTACTGTCTTTTTTGCAATTGAATGCATCCTTGTTGAATAAAATATAGTTTTTAAATATGACTTACTCCAAACTTTTGAATGGTAGTCTATATCATTCTTTTTACACTAATATAAATCATTACAGCAGTTTTCAAAATTGCTAATAATAAGAAATGTTTCTTGAGCAGCAAATCGGCATCTTTTTTCTTTCTTCTATTTTTCACTTGCCTCTTGCCATGGATATAGCCATGGCAGCTGTTATGGTGCTAAAATATATAAAAAAAATCTGGTTATAAATAAAAATTCAAATTTGTATTATTCCTAAACACCTGAAAAATCCATGTTAATGGCTATGTAGCACCAACAGCTCTGCATACCCTTCTGGAGATTTTTTTTTAAAGGTATGGAAAGAGCAGCTGTTTATTTTTAACAAGGTCATTATTTCAGTCAGATCAGAACAGTTTGTGCAGCACATTTCACTGTAGGTTTCTTTGTGATCCTCTTATGATGCAATACAGACTTAGCAAAGAGGCTTTTATTAAAGAATGGAGCAGCACCAACTATATTGCATCTGACAGCAAACCTCCAGCTAGTGCTGTTACTTATTTTGAATGTTTTTAATGAGAAAAAAAATGCTTACCTTGGGAGGGAATGATTGAAATACCCCTTTAAACCTCAGCAATACTTCTACTGGGTTTTGGGGGGAAACAAATCACCACACCTAAAAAGTCTAAACCACAATAATCCAAATAAACGAAAAGATAAAAACCACTGATGAATGGCAAATGTTTCTGTCACAATTAGGCACTAAATTGAATCTGAAATGCATGATATAAAAAAATGTTAGAGAGGTTTAACAACTTAAATGCAATCAAATATACTGATATCACTGCAGTGCTTGCTCCTTATGTAACAGATATGAAAAATCATTTTACTATTAATACATAAGATCACAAGGTTCATGATGTTCATACGAGAGCCTGCAGGTGGCCCGAAGAGGCTTAAGTTATTACTGCCACTATCACAAAGCAAATGTTTGAGACTGTGGACAGCTGCCACTGACGATAAGTGTGAAATGGAGATTTCATATATCTCAGAGGATAACAATGTAATCCAGCTGAGAGACAGAGCATCACGGACAGAAAAAAGGATGATCAGACGAAAAACACAGGGTGGAGGGTGAAAAGAAAGAGAGAGCGGGTGCACACGGCTGGTGTGGAGTGGGTGTGGAATGCACAGGACCGGCCAAATGTGAATGTAGTCCCGCAGAGCACATGAGGGAATAGAGATCTGCTATGACAGGAATGTGAGAGTGGGATATTATTAAGCAGAAGGAGCAGCTTTCTCGTCCACACACGGCGACTAACACCACAGGGACGTACAGCAACAACAGCTGCCTAATAATACTCACTGACTACACACGAGCCTCATAAAGGGGACCAGCCAACCGCAGGGAGAGAACAGAAATCATTACTGTGTGTTTCGGTCGCCTTCAAGATGGCCTCTTTGAAGAGGAAGCACTTCCAAATTTTCTCTTCACACTGAATGTCTCGTTCCCTCAAGCTATCCAGACAGAAACAGGAACAACTTGCAGATGCACTGACAGATTTGAAAATTGTTCCGCAAGACCTTTATGTTCACTTTATGCGGATGTGTAAGCGTTTATTCACTGCACTGTGTGAATACAAATTGCAAGCGACATGTAACATACAAAAGCACTGTGAAATGTAGGCACAGTTTATATTCATGTTGTATTTTCTTTCCTGTATAGTAGCAAAAAAATCATTTACAGTAGGAAATTTACAAAATATCTTCATGGTACATGATCTTTACTTAATATCCTAATGATTTTTGGCATAAAAGAAAAATCGATAATTTTGACCCATAACGTATTGTTGGCTATTGCTACAAATATACCTGTGCAACTTAAGACTGGTTTTGTGGTCCAGGGTCACATATATAAATATTATATATACATTTAAATATATATACAAAATGTCTTAATTCCAAAATTATTAGAACACTAGTATTTTCACCAACTCCAAGATGCTTTAAGAAACCTTCCTGCAAAGCTTCCTGAAAAACTATGCGCAAGTGCACCGAGGGCAAAAGCTGCTTTAAACGCAAAGGATGGTCACACCAAATGTTGATGTAATTTAGTTAATAGAAGTTAATTGATAAAGAAAATCTATCTGACAGCATCCTCATTTTACAGCATTTTTACACAAGTGCCTAAAACTTTTAACAGTACTGTAGCTTTGCAGGTAGGTTTCTTGAAGCATCTTGGAGACGTTGCCACAGTTCTTCTGGATTTAGTCTGTCTCAGTTTGTTCTGTTTCTTCATGTCATTCCAGACAGACTGGATGATGAAGAGGTCAGATCTCTGTGTGGAGCACTGGCTGTTGTCAGACTCCTTGTGCAAACAGAAATCTCACTGGATTATTACAGTTAATGGCAAAATGAATGTCTGGAAAAGTAAACTGATATTTCCTACTGACACACTACAGCAATAAAAATAACTGACCTAAAACCATTTTTTAGCTGGTGAAAATACCAGTGCTCAAATCATTTTGGCCACCACTGTATATACATATATTTTTGGATGTAATTAAATCACAATTAATCGATTTGACAGCACTCTTATATGCGTGTATGTATGTGTGTGTGTGTATATATATATATATATATAAATAATATTCCAATATATATTAAATATTTAAAAATATGAATTAATTCAGTTCCATATTTCTTCTGAATATGCCATATATTAGTTACATTTGTTTTGTAAATATAAACTCATATTTATAAATATATTAATAATTGCAATATATTTTTATACACGTATTTAAATTTTTTGTCAAATAACATCCATTTTCATTATGCATGACTTTATTCTATATATTCTTGTTTTTGTAAATAATGAATGTTTAATTAAACTTGTATACGCATGTGTAGACGTACACAGAGATATGCCTAATTAAAACAAATAATTCTCATGCATCTGCCTACATTCTAGAAAAAAATGCACTGCAAAATGCAGTAGAAAAGGAGCATAATTAAAATATAATAATTGTTCATTAAATACTAAATATACTTAGTTTATAAAAAATGCAAGTGACTGGCCAAATAACTCTATATTTGGCCGTGACGTAGGTTTATAGAGAAGAGTTATGAACATTGTAACATCACTCAACCCTAATTTTACTTACAATATTCATTTTCATTTATTTTTTATTTTTTTTAAATCGGCAGAGTGAAAGTACAAGCATATATATTTTTTTGTATGTATGTTTGCAAAATGAGGATTTTAGTGCATCTAAAAGTTTATGGGCTGAGTGGAGAAGAAAAAGACAAGATAAAAATCACCACAGAGAGCAGTGTTGAAGCATCCAGATCCAGTCTGGTTTCAGCTCATACAGAACATTCAAACAATGTTAAGATGTGTTTAATGCATGGCAACCGAACGGGAGAATTCTTGTGGATTAGAAGCCATTTTTGGTCTCCCATTTATTGGTCCTCAGCGACCCATTCTCAGAATTCACTTTATGAGCTCATTTCCCAGAATGATTGTGCTTGTAAAATGATGGACAACAGCATTACTTTGGAGCAGCACAATATGCATGATATGGTCAACACAACACTTACGAGCAATAATCTTTATACTCACTCATATAAAGCCGCCGCCCAACCCAGCTTTAGCTGAAGACCAGAATTAGCTCGGAGAAGACAGAAAACACTTCAACCCAGTACTTTTGTCAGCATGAACATTTACTTTTGCCATGTCATATAACAAAAAGTGGTATTAACTAGAAATCAAGTTTCCATGTGGTGTAACTTAGTTTTATTTTAATTCCACAAATTTGTCAAAAAAATTACAAAATACTCAAATGGGGAGAACACAGGACTCACAATCTGCCTTAATTATCTCTACTTTTTGTTTACACTGTGTCATCCCATGGCGACTACTAATATATACAATAAGCTTCAAGATACCAGTATATATAAATCTTAGCAGTCAGAATGTACATTCTGCTATTGCCGCTTTGAAACAAGAAGCTAAACCATTGACAACACTCAACATCAAAGGTTTAAGACACAAAAGAGGGACAAAAGGATTTGAGAAAAATGCTTAAAACAAAAGTAAAATGCTGTATACATCGGAGACAGAATAAAAGATACATGACAGTCCAATTACAGAAAGTAATCAGCTTTGGGCATATACTGCTAAAAACAGGCTTCTATGCATACTCTACAAAGGCTTTTTTAAAACCAAACAGGGAGAATTCAAAACAGTACAAGGAGCTTTGACTGTACGCTCGAATAAGGCCCACACCCGATCTCACCAGAGCTAAAAGTGACTTTTTAGCATGTCATTTCAAATAACGAACGTTAATTCTGATGGATCTGGAGTAAAACCAACGCAACGAACAAAAATACTGTATGTAACAGTCGATGATTGCTATCAAATGGCCTCGACATGATGGAGAGCAACTAAAGAGGCATCATGCATCATAGGTAATGCAATGTCAGGAATGCAGAGAGTAGCTCAAACACGGTCATCATCTCCACTACTGTGAACACATGCACACACACAGGTACACAGACTCCAATCCAAGCCACCCTCTTCCCCCAGGCTTCACAGTGAGAATGGTTCTATGAATCTGTACAGAAGGTCGGGAAACTGACTGTGAGGACAAACCTGGGGGTGGGGGGGGGCATTACTATCTTTTCCAGCACCTTTTGATGATGTGTAAATCTAGAAGTAAAAAAATGTGCATCAAGATGTCTCATATTGTCACTTAAAAAAGCAGTCCGGTCGGTTTCGCAATCTCTAAGCACTGAGGAACTAGTCGAGATATGAACCCAGTTGCAAAACTCAATGCCGTTCAACTTTGGTACACAGAAAACAGAGCGAACGGCTTTCGAAATGCACTTAAAAAGCAACAAGAAAGCCAATTATAGTTTCAGAACAAAAACTGAGGTTAATCAGTGCAATATTCATTCTTTCCAAATGGGCTACTTGCCCCAATACTCACGAGGCACCGCACATCATCCTCCTTCAAGTGTTTTGAAAGTCTAACTCCGTTTGAGTTCAGCCACGAAATTGAACATATGGTCATGATGTCATGAGTGTTTGTCGCAGACTGTCGATACATACGAAACCAATCAAACAAACCAAACAATAAAAAAAGCATCATCTGAGCTTTGACCTCTAGAGGTGTTTGGATTAAAATCTGGTACAATTCTACCCAGCGAACCCCGTTTCCATGGACCGAACCATCTGACATGGTTACCTGCTCGAACAGTGCCATCTCCTTCCCCTCTGAAACAAGGGATGACACTTCAGAACATTATTATATAGGAGGTCTAACGACTCTGTTAGGAATCCACACCTAATAATAATAGTAATAATTA
>NW_015547678.1:456369-466784 GCF_001515605.1 Sinocyclocheilus anshuiensis
TTATATACGTGTATATATATATATATATATATATATATATTTATATACTATTTACAGACTCAAAAAAAACGCCATGCTGCAGCTTTTCTTAACATTACCGCCTACAATGTATTAAAATAAACATTGAATTTAAGATAGCACTTTTTAGATATAATGGCCCGACTGTTCTGTTCCTCTGTTTTTCCCCCAATTAGCACAGTGACAAAGTATCTGGTTCTCTAGCACCTACAAAAGACGTCAGGGAAGCTTCTCAGAGTATGTTCATGCAGGAAAGTCACAATCAGTCTTGAATACGCTTTCAAAACTTGAACCATATATAACCCCCCGAAAAAAAAAAAAAGTCTGGAATAGTGAAGAAAGCTGACAACAGAAAGAAGGTTCCTCAGACAATCCATGAAACGTTCCTAGGACACGCGAGTTCCCGTGTGTGACTGTTCTGCTGTGACCTCCTGTGTCCTGCTGCTCCTCTGGGAGTCCGCGGTTGATCACAGCTGCTTGTCGCTTTCCTTCTTCAACCGGCTGGAAAATAGTGAGAGAAGAGAGAGACGTACGGTATTATGACAGATGTTTGAAGCACATGCACGTTCTAACAAATGTTTGGCTGCGGGACTGACCTGTAATAGTCCTCCTGTCCTGGGAGAGGGCCTCCGTGCATGTGGTGATGACCGTGTAGCCACTGCTGCTCCATGGCCAGTCTCTGTAGCTCTGCAGACTGTGCATGCATGGCCTGCAGCTGGTGTGCCGCTGACATGGGTGGTGGGAGCCCACCTGGGAGATCTCTGGGATATGGAGCGCCTACCGATGACACGGGAAGACTGATTAGTCAATGCCTGGACAAATGATCGAGAAGCTGCTCATGAACGTGTCTTACCGAACACAGGGTGCCGGAGCATCTCGTGTTCGTGCGGGTGCTGTCCGAGCAGTGGGTTGGGGATGGCTCCGGGTGGGTAGGGGAACCGGGCGAGGTGCGGTCCGCCGGCCAGCGGGTCTATGAGCGGATGTGCCCCAGAACCTGGGGGACACACAAGACATTCACCACCACCTTCTCCGTGTCAGCAGCTTTTTGTAATGGTACAGAGTCAATATTATATAGAAACATATATTTACTATTCACAGCACTGACATTCAAAATGAACATCATGCTTACAAGACAAGTGTGCAACAACATTTAATAGTAGGGATGCATGACATATCAGTACCATATTGGTTATTGGCCAATATTTGGAGATAAAAAAAAAAAAAAAGAATCAGCCAATATTAAATATTTAAACTGTACATGGTAATCCCCTGATTTTTATATTTACATTCCCTTTGCAGTCATCTACCACTTAACCATTTAAAATGTTATAACACTTAGTCTTTAGCCAAATTCAACATGAATATCTTTTATACTGTACATTATTGTGATGCTTCAAATTAATGCATGTGATGTCTACATTCATATTTATTTTTTGTTTTAGTGCAAATTTAATTTGAAAAAAATCTCTTCGAATTTTACTATCAACCATTTATCGGTTACCAGCAATATAAGAATTGCCAATATAAGAAATTTGGCCAGGAAAAAAACTGGTGCATCCCTATTTTATTTAAAAAACGATTGAATAAAACTGTTAAATATAATATTTAGCAAATACCATACTTCAAATTTATTTAGAAAAAAATACAGAATTTAAACATTTATTGGCCATTTACTGTTCATAACATGAATTTTAATATCAGTGCATCCCTATTTTATAGTTTTTTTATAGCATGGAAATTAAAGGGATAGTTCACCCAAATATAAAAATTTTGTGATTAATTACTCACCCTCATATCGTTTCAAACCCGTAAGACCTTCGTTCATCTTCGGAACACAAATAAAATTATTTTTGATGAAATCTCGGATTTCACCAAAAGTATCTTTATTTGTACTCTGAAGATGAACAAAGGTCTTGCGGGTTTGGAACGACATGTGGGTGAGTAATTAATCACAAAATTTTCATTTTTGTGTGAATTACCCCTTTAAGTCATTGCTTTTTTTTTTTTTTTTTAAACAATCTTCAGTGGCCAAGATGGAATATGTGGACATTTTTCAAATTTTTTGGGCTATTTTACGTGATGGAATTCTGTGGAATGGATTCAAACAAGTATGTTCTCACAGCTGCTTATTTGCAGCTGAACGCATAATCAAATTAGTCAATATATCGCATAAACGCAAGAGATATGCATGAGATTCCATATGGGCCTAATACAACAATACAGCACACAACATTAGAGTGAAAGGTCCCTCACCTTGGTGCAGCGGGTCCTGTTGGTGCAGGTGTAGGTGTGAATGGATGTGCGAGTGCTGATGGTGGTGTGGCGTCACGTTGAACATCTGGAGCCGTGCGATGGGGTCGTTAGCCACAGAGGCCATCCTCTCGACGTGTAGCCTCTCGGCCAACCGTTCGGGGTACGTCATCTCAGGCCGTAGCTGCGGTCCGGCTAGTGCCAGCCGTTCCCGCTCCAGTGGATTCAGGCCCGGGTGGAAGGAGGCGAATGGATGTGGGCCAGCCATGTGCGGGAGACCAATGGGCCCGTGTCGGGCAAAGTGCTCCATGGGGTTGGCGGAAGGATGCAGGCAGTCCAATTCTGGAGGTTTGACCTCGAAGCCCGGCTTCATCCTCTCCATTCTCATCTCCCTCTCGCGGATTTCCCTTTCCCGCATCTCTCGCTCCCGCAGCTCACGCTCGCGCATGCTGGGGTCTGCATTGTACAGGCCGGGCATGTGATAGGCCAGGAGAGGGTCTGTGGGGTTGAGCGAGACGAAGAAGGGATGATTACGGTTGGTGGGGGACATGACGTGGGGACGAGCGTACTCGCTGAGCTGGCGCAGGGCGGGCGTGTCAGGCCCGATGTAAGGGGGCACAGTGGCAATGGTGGTGGGTGGCGGATCAAAAGATGGCCGCATATGAGCCGATCCCGCCATCGGGGGTTCACCCATGCGACCATCATGAGAAGAACTGGAAGCTTTCTGTAAAGACAGAGAGGATATTCAGGAGTAAGCAAACGATACTGAACAATTTTAGCTGAAACCATCAAATAAAGTTGCATTTCAACTGTTATGCAACACATTAGACCAAAACTTACAGCAGCTCTCTCAGCCTCCTTCTCTCTCTCCCGTTCCCGCTCCCTTTCTTTTTCTCGTTCCCTCTCCTTTTCTTTCTCTTCTCGTGCCTTCTGCTCCGCTTCCCTCTTGGCTTTCTCCAGCACCTCTTCCCGCTTCTTTGCCAGTTTTGATGAGGCCAGTGGTGTGAAGTAGAAGTCTGTTCTGGCACATGTGTTGTAACCTCTGTCCAGATGCTTATAGAACCTGTAAACAGGATAGATGGAAAGACCATCAGAATAATCATTGAGAATGAATACTGTCGGGAGTCATTTTGCAGTGTGCAACCTTTCTTCTTATGTGACACATAAGCTATGGAAATGCAGGAATCTTTTCACAGGCTGAATTTGCAGCCATTTGAAAAGCAATGCAATTACTTTGTGACAAATAAATAACCTCTGACATGTCCTCTCGTTTATACTATACTAGAGCCACTCAATCAGTCTTTTTAAATTGCCAGTGCCATAATGAGCTGCTCTCTCTGTGCATTAGTGAGCTTATTGCTATTCACTGCAAGGGAGTATGAGACAAGGCCACAGTAGCTCTACAAAGACAAGCTCATGTTCTGATGGAGGCTTTCACTGCAATGATGCAGTCATTAATCTGTGTTCTGTCCACGCTTGATGACTTCAGAGGAGCTGAAGCAGGTTTAATTAGGACACTACATTAATAGTGCTATTTAACAACATTTAAACAAGTACATTTTGCACACAGAACCTGATAATGTGTATAATTATTAATATACAATTTTAATAAATATATTTTATTTATAATAAAAAGGCAAATGACTGATGCCATGACTGATAAAATGACCGTATCTCCACTTTATGTTGCAATTACTCTGCTTATTATACATATAAAATACAAGAAGTTTATTTTCAGTTGTCCAATATTCATAATTGTGAAAAAGTCTGTTTACAATGTATACCATGGTAACATGTTTACATCTGCCAATGTGTTGTATACAGTGTGTGCATATATATATATACACATAGAGAGAGAGTGTATTTTGTTCTGTAATATATATACATATACATAAACATACATATATTTATTTTACTCTCTGCACAACTCTGTATACATTGGATTGATTTTAATAACTTGAATGTACCTGTAGTGTGCAACAAACATACATCCCTATAGGAATATACAAGTATCGGATTGGGACTTGTGCCATATTCAATGACTCAGATCGGAGGCACAAATATCCAGATCGGGACATCCCTAATACAGGTATATATAGTATTTTTTATGATATGTATTATAATATTATTATATATCATTTTAATAAATGTCATAAAATATGTATTTTTAAATTTGTTTTAAAATTACAGATTATTTTAATTTTGTTTTTTTATTACAATCAAAAATTATGAATTAATATATCATTCTAATAAATGCAATCCAATATAATTTTATCATCATTTGCAATTTTTTTAAATAATAATACATTATTATTTGATTATGTTTTTTTTGTTTATTATGTTTGGTTATAATAAAAATATTAATGTGTTTAATAAATATAACAAATTGTTACCGTGCTGACTGGCTGGCATGACTGGGAGTGTTGATGATGGTGGGTGGAGGTGAAGGACTCCTCTGTGGTGGTGGAGGACTCTCTGGCTCCCCCGCCTCATCCAGAGGCTCTTCTTTAATTTGTACAGGTGGCACAGTGGAGGGTCCCGGGCAGGGCACGGTGACTGATGCAGGCAGGGGCATGGATATGGAGGAGGGTGGTTGTTGCAGCGCAGACATTGAGCTCGCCACAGAGGAGGGTGCGGTGGAGGGTGACAGGACGGGTGAGCTGCCTGGCATGAAGGAATGAGGAGGGAATGGGGGCTGAGAAGGCGCCGCGTGTGAGGCAGAGGAAGAGGAAGGGAGCGGAGGAGCCGGAGGGGGCACTTGACTTCCTGTCGCTGGAAGATTTTGGGACTGGGTGAGCACTGGAGGTTGCATGGGTGGAGGTTGAAGCTGCTGGTTTTGAGACATGAGCTGAAGGGGTGGTGGATGGGCGGAGGGAGGGTGATGTGTGGATAGAGAGCTGAGGGGCTTCAAGGCTGGCGGAGGAGGCAAGTTGGAAGGCATCTGCGGGAATGGGGGGTGGCTGGGATGCTTGTGTGATTGAGGGTTTGGCATTTGTGGGATGGGGGTGGTTGGTGGAGGTTTGATGTGGGGCATAGGCAATGGTGCGGGCGGGAGAGGCTGCTCTCTGGGAGGCTGGCTGCCGCTCTGTGAGGAGGACTGTGACTGGGATGGAGGGGTGTGAGGTCGCTGTTGTTGAGACAGGGAGGTGGCTTGGGTCTGACCCGAGAGAGCTGAAGGGGGGACCTGAGACTGACCCATTGGGAAGGACTGAGCGGGTAAAGCGTGAGGGTGAGGCATGTGTGATGGCCCGGCCTGCAGAGGGTGGCCCATGGGCGGCATGGGGCCATGTAGTGGAGGCTGCAGGGACTGAGGGCCGGTTTGAGAGGGTGGAGGTGGCTGAGGCAGGCCCTGCAGTGGGGAATGAGGTGAGGGCAGTCTCTGTGCTCCTGACTGGATGAGAGCCAGTGGACCTGCTGGAGGTATCTGCTGAGGAGGCATGGAGGTAGGGGGGATAGATGGGGATGGCTGAGAGGACAGCGAAGGCGTGCCTGAGGCGGGTGGTGTGGAGGCTGTGGCCGCGGAAGGAGGGGCCGGGGGTAAAGCCCCTGTCTGGCACTGGATGACTGGAGGGTGCTGGCCCTGGAGGATCTGCTGCTGCGCCGAGGAGTCGGAGTCACTCTCGTTGTCACGTGGGCTGGGGATGCTGGGAGAGGAGCTGCGATTGTCCTGGTCAATATCCTTGGGATCGCTGCTACCCTCGTCATTTACGCTGCGACCGTCCGAGCTCTCACCCTCTCCCTCTCCTTCACACTCCGAGGGTGAGTCTGGCCGTTCCTGCAGAAGATGGAAAGGAGGAGGAAGGGTCAATAAACTTGGCCATAGCGGCAGTTACTAATGACCGAATAATGGTTGCATATCACAGTGCTTGAGTTGTAATGTGAACTCCTGACATTTAAAGGATATTAATTGCCATTGCTACCATAGGTAATGCCAAATTAAATACAACTGTAAATTCTAGCATCTTCACTGGACTCTGGGTCAAATAGAACTGCCATGAACCCTTCAGTGAACTTTAGTCAAAGTTTATTCATGTCTTTTGGATTAATGGAGAACTGTTCTTCCAAGAAAACCTCTAGTTGATAATTTTTCTCCCAAACAAATCCCACATTTCCAAAATAACAATAATTTAGGCACATTATCACTGAGATCTTTAGAAGTACTCATCAAACAACCATCTTTGAGGCAGCAGCACAAATTGAGAAGTATCGAAAATAACTGATTAAAAGAAAAAAAATCTGTCCAAGCTGTTTCTGTTTAGAGATACACTTACTCGTATACAAAATAATTTATAATAATAGGCTGCTTGTTTAGTAGGAGTTCACTTACCTGCATTTTAGACTTCTTGGCGCTTGCCCTCTCGGACTCCTCTGTATCCGAGGCTCCTTTCTCTCTCTGACGTTTGGCACTCTTTATAGGCGATGGCGCCTCTTCCTTTGTCTTCTGTTTTGACAAAATTAAAACATGTTTCCTCTGAAAACAAGGTCCTGTGATGCTCAGTGTGATTTTGATTGCTATAGTCTGGTCATGTAGATCGTACCTTGCTGGGTTTCTTCATCGAGTCAGTCTTGCTGTCAGTGCTGGAGGTGCTGGCTGCACTGGGTGAGGTTCGCCCGCTGGACCGCAGATCCTCATTGGTTGGTGAGGCTCTGCCATCTGGGCTGGCGGTTTGCTTCTTGCGGCCACTTCGTAGCGTTGACATCTGAACCGAATAATAAAATATCTAATATAACACTGCTAATAATGCTAAAACACATTATATGCAGTTAAAATGCCACTAAAAAGGAATAAAGTTTGGTGTCTTACTGAGCCGCGATTCCGTCGAGTCTTCATGCTATGCTTCCCACTGAGCCCATCGTCTTCCTCTTTGACAGGTTTGAACATAAACGGTGGCGGGTCTACAGGCTTCTCAATGGGGGGTAGTTCGCCGTACTTCTTGAAATGGATCCGGCAGTCGGTGCACAGCAGGATGTTCTCGCGACCCCCGTGGTGCCAGTCCTTGGAGGCTGTAAACACAAGTTCAAGTTCAGCTGAGCTCTGCTTATTAAACATCACACTAACAGGAAGTGCTCCAGGCCTAGCCAAACACCTCATGGACATGCTAAGGTCAAAGACTTTTACTCATCCATGCTGAGAATGTTTTCGTATCAGAAGTGAGAGTGATAGGAATGCCAACTGCATCCAACAGGTTAGAGGATTTAATGAGGCAAAAAACAGATGAGTAAGTGTCGGATTGGATTAAATTAGAAATGACACGCTCTGATGTCCATCTGCCAGATGAGGGACGGGGCCGAGCATCAGAGCACTCTCAAACTGAGACTAATTACAGGCCTGCAGAGGGGATTATTTAAGTCTTCTGAAGGGAGAACTCGTATAGAGTCTTCACCTGTCTCATACTATCACTATATTAGGGTAATACCTCCATTTCACCCCTGAACAACCGAAGGACTGACAAAACACATTGTTTGCTGTTTCTCTCACTCGATATTAACTTGTTCATTGAACTGCTGCATAAAAGCAGTATCACAGCTGTACTGTTTGTCTAAATACCAACATGATTTGATAGTTTAATATGATCATAAATCAAGCACTCACTGGTAGTGAAACAGTGACGACAGGCGTAGCCCTTCAGTTCCTGCTCGCTGTCTTCACTGTCAAAGTCATCTTCGCTGGCTGAACTCAAGTCCACTGGAAAAGATAAACATGCTGGTTAATGAATGTCATTTCACAACTACAGTCTCTTTAAGACAAGCCTGCTACACTTAACACATTATCAGTGGCTCTTTGAAGAGACAAGTACAGTACACACAATAAGAGCGATCCCTCCCTGTTGCGTCTCTTATCGGATATGAGATTTCAGCTGTTTACTTTGAAGAATCACAGAGAGGGATCTATGCTCTGAAAAGCCATATTAGTCTTGAGAGTTTCAGGGATGTCATGTTTAGCTGTGACAAGAGTCTGTTCTCTGTTTCTAGGGGGAAGTGAGGCAGATAGCACTTACAGAACTCGCTGGAAGGTGGGCGGGAGGGAGTGTTGACGGGAGTGGAGGCGGTGCGGGTCTTGATCCGGCGGAAGACGGGTTGTCTGCGGTGCCTGCGGTGGGCTCTGCAACTAGCAGCCTCCGGGGTTTTCTTCCAGTAATAGTAAAAGGTGATCAACTCCCCCTGTGAGACAAAACACAAAAACAATCTCATGAGCCAGCTGTTTTTACAAGCACTCAGACAGCATCAGTGCATGAAACTGAACAAAGAAACTTTTCAACTACTATACAAAAATAATGTTGATCTGTTGGATGTGAATCTGACTTGAGAAGCGAACAAAAAGACCTCAAATGTCAAACTGATAAGGCAGCTGGCACTGAAAAACATCAGTTTAGTTTTGATGACAGACAGAAAGGAAGGGAGAAAGTACAGAGTCCTGGACAAAGAATCCATGCCGGGTTTGCCAGCAGGCCGGCATGTTGTGTCGTGGCTGTGACTGTCCCAGGATAAGGCAGCGAAGCTCTCTGAATGCTGGGATATTAGGATCAGTACATTGGTGGCTGCCTGGGTGGCAGGCGCTTGAATGGAAACAAAGGAACATGTCAGGGAGAGCTTTGGCGCTACAAATAGGGAGTGAAATGGCTCCAAGCCCCTGCGCTAGAAGAGTCAATTGAACTTTAATCAAACATTCAGAGGGCACGCTTGCCAGGGAGTAAGGCATATAAATCCCGAGCACAAAAGCCAGCCAGGAAATCAATACCCTACTGAAACATTAACACATGCAATCATGGATCAGAAGACGCTTTGCTGAGGCAGCCTGCGCAAATTTACTGTCGCTTTCTGGACACACTCAAAATACACATGCCCTGAAACCGCTGTCTGGTGGAGAAGCAATTATGCACTTTTCCTGCGGTGGTTCCTCTTGTTTCTCTTTTGTACCTTTCAGTTTTTTTCTAACAGAATCATTTGCCTGATTTTGGATATTCATTTCAAGACACTGCACTGGAACGGCTGGCATGTCAATGGCTAAGCTTTTAACATGCTTTAATGTTTTAATGGTGCAGGAATGAGTGAAGAGGACAGTCATGGGGTTTGACAGGGTCTGTTAAACTCAGGCTGAATGGGGCTTGGGTATCTTTAATGCGTATTGATTGCTTTCCCTCTTTGCTTCGGCTGTTCTTCTTGACATAAATTGGTCATTAAAATGCTGCTCTCCCCAACACATTAACAGCTTCACGGCAAACACTTTAAACTATTCTTGGCAGCAAGCAGAAAAACATGTACTTCGAATCCTATCAGACTATTCATAGGCCATTTTATTGCTTGAGTGAATTTTGCTGAACCATATAGATTCGCTTCGGATGCCTGCACTTGAGTATATGAATTACATTTACATAAATCACAAAAAAAGCTGCAGC
This sequence comes from Sinocyclocheilus anshuiensis, assembly GCF_001515605.1. Lineage (NCBI taxonomy): Eukaryota > Metazoa > Chordata > Actinopteri > Cypriniformes > Cyprinidae > Sinocyclocheilus > Sinocyclocheilus anshuiensis. The sequence goes on from NW_015547678.1 coordinate 466,035, forward strand.
AGTCTGATGGAAAGACTATAAAACTGAGGCTGGCCTGCTAAGCTACCATGTCTGACATGGGCAAACACACAAGATAAGTCTCGCACTTACAGCTTCTTATGAGTTTGACTGCCCCTTTTTCCAAAAGCAATCAAGGTACAGCATCATTTTCATCAAGAAGCACTTGGAAAGTCACATTAAAGCAAAGGCTTTGGCATTTCAAATTTAAACCCACTTTTTGGTCTTAAAAATAATGGAGCGATCAGAATATGCCATTGGAGGAAACATTGAAATTCATGAAAAATTCACAAAAAGATAAAAAATGCTTACTGAGCAGTAGAGAAATGTTCTCAAAATGTTTCTACATGCATTAGACACAGAGTATCCCATATTTGAGTGGCCCAATGGACACACGTAGGAGGAATATTAATTATCACAATTACATCAATTACTTGTGGGTGGTACAAATGCTTGCCAAATGAGAAACACAAGTCTGACAGATATCAACTTCAAGTATCCCAGCCACTGAACTAAACAAGCCATTGAAAACACCTGAGAGTTAATGTCTTGTTAGAACTCTTAAGAATTAGCCCAGCTCCTGCGGGTTATTTATCCGATATGATGAGAGGAACGTGCAATAGCGAAAGGCCCGGGCCCGCGTCTGAGAGCAAAAGGCTTTTTGGCGGGATCGGTCAGGGCGCAGGTGCAGGCCAAAGGATGGCAGGCTTCCTGATGTGAAATTTAATTGAAATGTGCAGATCAAAACTGTTC
>NW_015547678.1:468387-481785 GCF_001515605.1 Sinocyclocheilus anshuiensis
GCAGGACAGCGGGCTGGCTTTCTTCACAGCCTAATGACTGTTCGCCACAGCATCCCCCCTCCCCTTCCTCACGGTTGCCCCTTGCTTTTTATTTTCCCTCCCTCTATTTGATGTGAGCTTTGAAGCATGAAACCTCCAACTTAATGCTACAGAAGATAAAAAGAAAAGGTTATTTTAGCCCTCAACCATTTCGCTGGAGCACTTCATAGCTCTTAAACGTCCTAGAGGAAGGCAGACGAAAAATTCACTGGGGTTTGGCGTAATAACACTGTGAAAGGAATCACCGTGGCCATTCAAAAGTAATTTAGTCCACAGGCTATCAAGACAGGTGTCAAGGTTGGAGAAGAGCAGACATCCACGGGCGAAGAGAACGCAGTGATGTTTAATGCAATCTGCTGAAGCAATATGTAGAGGAGTGGGGGAATGAGGATGAAAAGAGTGATGAAATGTTTTGAGAGGATCATCTGTGATGACAAATTTCCTTGGGCGATAACTGTACGATGGAGAGCTATAGAAAAATCCCCTTTCAAGCTGGAAGAGAGGAGATGGAAGAGGAAATATGATTTGATTAGAAGCATGGAGGGGCTGTGCCAAGTCACTGCTCCGGGTTTTCCTCTCATCCCTCACTCGTTTCAGCGCTTCCCATTCTTTCTGACAAGACATTGCTGGTTTTTTAGTCGCACATAAGAAAAAAAAAAAAATTCACAAGGTGTCGCAAAGAAACATAGGACGGGCAAAGAAGAAGCTATTAGTCTTTTATATAAGGAGATGTCCTACTGTGAAGCAAAATAAAAGATGACATCTGGGGGAGGAAATGTCTCCTGTGAGTTTCTGTTTGCAGTGGAGGCCTGTGAAGCTGGATGCACATAGCGAGTTAGTGTCAAGTGCTAAGACTGACAGCTTGAATAACAAAGCCAGGTCTTTGTGTGTCAAGATATGTTTGTTGGAAACAAAACTGAGATTTCTCTCAACAATCTGTAGTGAGCTTCAAATGTCAAATATAAGCCTTTATTTTCTTGTTTTCTGTATACACTAGTGTGCAAAACATTATGCTAACAAAAAAGATAGTCCACCCAAAAGTAAAAAAATTCACCCTCATGTCATATTAAATCTGTATGATTTACTGTCATACAACACAAAAGGCAGTGTATTTTATTTAAGATAGACTGAAAGTCAATGTGCATATTGTTTGGACCCCATTGACTTTCACTGTTTTGACAAAACAGGACAAAAGAAAAAAAGAAGAAATCATACAAATTTGGAATGACATGAGGGTGAATAAATGAGGGTGAATTTCACACTCTCTTTATGAATCTGTAGCGTTTTTAAAATTATTTGTGGTTGAAATGGCACTGGAATTTTGTACGAAATGAAAATACTCTGCCTAAAATACATTTTCCCAAATAGCTTGTCCCCGCAGAGCCAGGATAAATGCGTAAAGCTACTCGTGCGTGTGAAATTTCCTTCATTAGCCCTGAATCTCAAAGCAGAAGAGAAGAGTGTGTGCCAGGGAGCGAGAGATACTGACAACGTAAGCTTGGAATTATGAGACATTTCAGAATGCTTCCATCTGCAGAATATTTCTGGAGGGTGGATTATCTGACAAGGAAGGGGCTTACCTCCTATCACGGCACAGAGAAACGCTTTTCCACTCTGATTTCACCTCGAGAAAACCGACGATGTGCGAGCGTGCGTGCACAAACGGTAATTTCCAACAGATTACGCTTCTTTTCATTGCGGCAGACCGTTGGGGAGAAACCATAGTTGGACCTTCTGGTCATGTGTGCGTCTGCGTGTAGGATGGGTGCGAGGCCTAAACTCCTGTATTTATACACTCATCCGCACTCAGGCCTGGACTTGAACAGATGGTTTCTGTTTTTCCTGGCAGATTTGTGACGAAGCCACAAAAGGCCCCTGCTTTGACAGTGAGCCAAACGGTTAAGGCGGTAGCTGGCAAATACAGGGGAAGGAGAGCAGCAGAGAATGCAAGGGAGGGCAGCGAGGGGGAAAAAGAAAATGGAAGACAGCAACAGACAATCAAGCCAGCCCGAAGAAAACCTCAAGAGCATTTGCTTGGTTAAACAATGTTTTTGATACGAGAACATTTGGTCACTAGGTACAGACAGGCGATGTGCAGCTGTAAACATTAATTAGTTGAGTTGGCCCGTGTGCTTTCCAGTCCTTGCATGGGGCCGATTGTGCCCGTGTATATGTGGGCGGGAAGGACAGGCCTCTGTAACAGGAAAAGAGACTTGAAAGAAGTTTGACTAACTTATGGCACTTTAGATTTCACACTTTTACGAAATGCTTGATTTTTGCATGTAGTCTTCATTAGCTTAGCAATTTGTATAATTATTTTTTAATATTTATACATTAATTATTTAATATAATTTTCACTGCAAAATAAACTGCACAAAATGATCACTATATATATATATATATATATATATATAAAACTGTTTAACTGTACAAATATGTAGTTTATGCTTTCTTTTTTGCAACATTACATTGTCTATATATGTATGTGATTTATATACATACATATATACACACACACACACACACACTTGTATAGACAAAATGTAAAATGCTGTAAAAAGCAAAAAAAAAAGACTACAGATTATTATTACAGTTCCAACTAAGATTTAATTGATAGCTCTACATTTTTGAAATGCCTTGCCACCAATTTTTGCTCTCACTCTAGACAGTCTATATCGAGTCAAAATAAATGCCGCTGTTATACCGTCTAAGAAGAGCCCTGAAAAATTGCATTGAGAGGAGACGTATATAACTGTAACCTTGCTCCAAATTCAACAAAGCAATGTAGCACACTCCAAAAACAGGCTCCATTCAAACACGATTGCCCAACCTTGTGGTTAAATTAGGCACATGCGAGACAAAAAAAGTGTGCTACAATGGCCTTGGCTGATAGAGCAGAGAGTAAAAGGATGTTAAACAGACAGCGGATCCCTGCTGCGATGCCGGTTTATTGTTGGAAAAGAAAGAATAAGCCGTGTGTGCTCACAGGTCAACGAGGCACAAGCAGAGGAATCAGCAGTTGTTTCCCTGCTGTAAGAGCTTTTAGCCAATGGAGGCAAAAGTACGCCACAGCAAGACTTTTTGATGGGGGTCGATCTCTTCAATCCAAAAGATCAAGTTGTACAGCCACAGCTTTGTTCAGCCAGCGAGCAAACAATACACAGGCTATCCATGCCCACTCTTCATACACACTATAAAGAAAGAATTATAAATTATTTGGATAGCCTATCAAGTCTAAACCATACAAAATGGCCAAGAACATTGAGATAAACAACATTTCCATAAACAACATTTACCAAAACAAGCAGACTATTTTATCAAGCCTGGACAGCTGCTGGCGATCGAGCAGGCAGCCAGTTTTAGCCATTTTAATTAGTGCCCAAGCAAGAATACCTCTAATCACACAAGCGCCTCTCTAGGGCACTGGCTGCGGGGCTAACGTCTTTGCAATGAATTCAATTTGACATTTATACAGATCACACCAGGGCAAACATCTGCTACAAGGTTGTGCCGAGAACAGTTCTATCATCTTGGCCATCTTAGCTTGAAAATTACAGGACCCGAGGGCCAGGGCTGCCTCCTTACCCAATTGGATCCTCTGCAGCTTTACCTCCCTGCAACGCCAGCAATGAAGCTGGATTACACCACGGCTGCTTTACAATGCGGCTGTTTTTCCAACGTGACGGAAAATGTCCCTCATACATCTCGTCACACACTCATCTCTATTTTACAACCTAATATTCTTTCTTCCTGCAGGTGCAACTTAAGCTTTGGAGCGTTACCAGTTAGTCTGCACCCGCCTGAAACAAGGGTCTATCTGGCATTAAAAGCCAGGGCAGATTTCCAAGAGTTTAAAGAAACACAGACTGCACGGTAATCATACCAAAATCACATTCTCTCTCTCAAAACTCTCATTCAAAAAAAAATAAAAAATAAAAAGCATCTAGAAATCTCACAAATTTAAATAAATAAAATTGTATTAAAATAAATAAAATAAAAATTACTTAAATTCAAATAAGAAAAAAAAAATCACAAAAATAAGCTGTTAAATAAGAAAAATCAATTTAAAAAGACCATTTATATGTATTAAAATAAATCACAAACAATTTTTTTTTTATCTAAATAGAAAATAACTATTGCAGACTATGTGCAGTTTAAATCTGATTATAATTTGCTTACTAGTTTCATTAGTATGCAATAATCTAAACGAATGGGTCTAAATCCCTAACAAATAAAATAATTTGAAGTGTAGCGAAAATCTTTCTGGGACAGCACATGGACAGAACTGCAAAGCTGTGTTATCTGCGATCTGTAGACACATCATGTCGGGTTTGTTTGGGAACATTTCTTGCACCAGTACACAAATTATTCCATGACGTTGTCTTTCAAGTGGAGGAAATGGTGGCAGTGAAAAGAGCAGAGACAGTAAGACGACACACCCGCTTCCCTAGCTTCCTCTTTTATTTGACTTCATATAAAGCATTCCATAGAGCTAGTCAGGCCTGGTGTGTTTGCACAGCAGTGGGTGCTTAGCCTTGGCACCGGCTCTTTATGAGAAACCCAGCTAATAAGTGCTGAGGGGAAAAAAGGGGAGAGGCAGAAAAGCTGCACTGTATCACCCTCTACGGCCCTGGGCATTTAAAAACGCTACGGTCATATCAAATCTTGGACCAGATTACCTGGAAAAAATGCAAAGGAAAGAGTCTGCACCAGAAAGGAGCAGGAAAGGACTTTGTGTTGGATGAATGAAGGAAAGAGTTTCAGAATATGTTCAAAGTCACACAAGAAAGAGAGATATAGCAAAAGAAATCGGAGAGTGGGAAAAGGACCGCAGAGAAAATAAATCAAGCTTTCCACGGGGTACTGACTGGCACTTGCACAGAGAGCTGGCTTTCAGCACAAAAGCTACTTCAATCTAAGCAAAGTGGGGCTTTTTAGAGAACGCTCGCTTTTCTTAGTGTATATTGAACTAACCCCTATACTCTGCTCTTGCTACTCTTGAGCAAGACTGCTGTGCCTCCATCTCTCCTTTTTCCATCATTCCCTCTTCTTGTCCTGGTTTTTAGAGGGTGGCTTGTTTACGTATGCATGTACAAACTGACGTAAACGGAACAAATGGATTGCTAGCTATTAAATAACATTTTCAAACATTCTGTCAGGGGTAACAAATGTGTGAAAAAAAGCATTTTTAGGGGCTACAAAAACTAAATAAATAAAATGAGAAAACAAAAAACATCTCTATGATGCAAACAATTGCAAAACCATTATTTCTTCTGAATACTGCCACTGATAAAAGAAATAAGCAAAACTTGTCCTTACTCTTTCAATACTAAAATGATGATATAAAAATATCTTCTTTTCTTGTTTCAGGTAAACAAAAACCAACGAGTAACAAATTTCAGCACAAAAGTGCATCGCCAAACAGGTATCTGGGTGTGTACTAGGGCTGCACGATTAATCGCGTGCGATATTTAACGTGCATCTTCGATTAATCGTGCAGCCCTAGTGTGTACACACACTTAGTTAATTATTTGCTCTGTATTTCACTTTGTTGTGTCCTCTACAGGGTCACACAGTTCACTAATAATTAAAAGGGTCATTTCAAATATGAATTTATGGCCAACGGAATACGTGCTGTTCAGCATGAAGAGTCAAACAAAACTATCAATGACTGTAGTACTTTAAGGGTGACAGGTCTTTACACAAATTCCCTCTGCTAGCATTTTTCTTCATTGACTAATCATTGAGCTAAGTCAATATCCCATAAAACATGCACTTGATAACAAACCTATTAGCCACAGCTTGTGTTTCAGTCTGATATGTCATCTGATATGACACTGAGGCCAGGTAAAGCTAACAGATGACCCAAAAAAAACCATTGATAAAACAAGTCTAGTATGCAAATCATACTGTACTTAAAAATGCTCTAAGAATCATAAGTGTGTGCACATATATGCATATATATATATATATATATATATATATATATTAGTGCTGTGTTCAGTAAATCAACCTTGTGTGCGTTAGATACAGTGAAGACAGCGCATTAGTTTAGAACTCTTCAAATTTTTTTTTTTAATCGTAGAGAGTGTGTTAATGTGTGCAATGATAACCTACCAGCAATGTAAGTGATTTTTTTATATGTATTAGAATGAGTACATTACAATATAAATTTATTAGAATGAGTGCATTATTATTTATGGGCTTAAAAAAAAGATGCAAACAATCAGAATATTGTACCTGGTTGGGAGTGCACAATGTAAACATGAAACATATGCCATTACCTATATTGTACTGTGGTACAGTTATGGAGGCCCTTCATAATGCAGAGGTCAACTGCCTGCTCTGCCAATAGTTAGAAATGGCACTATAGTATGCAGTGTTTAATAAACAGCTGTTTTACTAAATTCTGCTGAGGTGAAATTCAGTGCAGTCCTGTATCGGGATACGTATCGTATCGTGGCATCTGCATCGTGATACGTATCGTATCGTGACTTTGCTGGTGATACACAGCCCTAATATAAATATATATATATGAATGAATAATATATTTAAAATATATTTGTTATATGTTATTGTATATAATGTATAATATAATAAAGTACCAAAAAAGTACTATGCATTTAACATTTTAACACACTTAACAAATTTAAAAAGGTGCAGTCTAATTTTAAAAAACAACAATGTAATGTACTTTGCTAAAATGTATATTATTACTTAATTGCGCACTAAAACAAAAATTTAACAAATAGCACTTTAAGCTTAAGATAAGTTTTGTTCTTTAGGCCATCAGTAATCAGCCGTGTAGCGGTACTGAGCTGTAACCAAATATTATATAAACAGTAGGGATGCACCGAATGTTCGGCAACCGAAATTATTCGGCCAAAAATAGCAAAGAAATCTCTTTCGGTGTTCGGCCGAATAAGCGAAAAGTCAGAATAATATGTACCGAAGAATGACGTGACGCGATCAAATAGAGGCATGCACTAATGCAGCAAACATGACGGCAGTGTGAAAGTATTTAAAACTATCAGAGAAAGACGCAGAAATCATTACAAGCATGAAGCACCGACCGCGAAAGACTGTTTAGTGCTGCATGCATCATGTCTCAGATGAGAAGAAGAGGTGGCTGATGCTGGTGGTTAGGCTACTGTATGATGATTGAAATCGCAAAATAGCCTCAAACAAATAGTAAGTAAACTGCAGAATGTTATATTTTCTAATGCACGCACAAATTGCATGTATTCTGACAGCGCTGCACGAGCTCGTGGCGCCAGGGTTCAAAGTCCAAAGCGTGAGAAAAAAACATTTTTATGAATTTTTTTAAAGGCATGTGACAATGTGATGCGTGCGACAAACATCTTCCCAAATTCGTAATGAGAATCATTTATAAATCTGCATGCTGTTGTCAACAAAAAGAAGCACTGAGATCTTCCTGTGGGTTTCTGCCAAAATAAAAGCAACTCCAACAACTCCATCAACATTCATAAAGGATAGTATTGTAATTTTACTGTTGTTCTGTAAAATAAAATAAAGACAATAATAATGATAATAATAATTACCCTACAACAGCTCTATTAATACATTTATTATAACATTCACACATAGTGTTCAAATTGGGATCTGTAATATATTCTAAGGTTTTAAAAGAATTCTCTTCTGCTCAGCAAGGCTGCCTTTATTCGTACAGTAAAAAATACATGCCTGATTCAAGTCTCAAAAATGGCGAAAAAAAAATTATTTTACTAACTTATTAATTTTAATTTAAATTGTGCTTTGTTGGTATAGGCTAATGTCTGATAGAATGTTAAAAAAATGTTCAGTGTTAAGTAAATATTTTTAAATTGTTGTTTTGTAATTGATTTTTTTATTTGAAAAGCAGGACAAAACAGTAAAAAGCACATTTTGGCTATTTAATTTATGCAATGGTGAAAAAAAAAAGGAAAAAAAAAAAGGCAAAATAGACCTAAATGGGGGAAAAATGTGAAAAACCGTGTTCGGTATTCGGTCTTTGGCCAAGAATTTTCATTTCGGTGGATCCCTAATAAACAGTCATGATTCTGTTTTGACTAAACACACATCTCAGGGCCCCTGTTCAAGCACCTAACATGCTTACTGTTAAATCTAATATTCATGCACTCAAGTCCATGCGTAAGCTATGGCTTTCAATCATTTCCCTTAACATCACCGTTTTCGAAACCACTAAGATGTAGCTTCAGTTTCAAAACAAACGAGAAACCACAGTCAAAAGGAGTTTGTTTTAGTGTCCAAGAACGATGACAAATGTATTCAATAGGAAACAAATGACTTACCGTCTCCTTGTTAGGGAGCAATTCTTTCCGAATCCTAAAAAAGTTTTTCCCGTACTGCCTTAAACCCTTTATGAACCGTTTCTGTTGGGAAAAGAAAAGAGAAAAACAGTTAAAATTAGACTTTTAACCACCCGTAACAACAGACACGAAGCACTACAAATACATTACATTGTGAAATGCAAGGGGAAGAAAACAATGTTGTGATCTTAATCTGAAAATCTCTGCTTGTTCTAGCACAGCTCAGCTACAGTGCGAAAAAAAATGAGGGGAAATGACAACAAAAGCAGGAATAGAAGCCGAGATTAAACCACAGCGGAGTAGAAACACGATGGCAGCTCGTCTGAAATCTTAGTGAAAGTTCAACAAGGCGATATACATATGAGGGTCGCACAACACTGTAGTTCAAAGCCGAAACTGAACTTCAATAAGTTACGACGAATCACAACACACTCCTTCTCCCTGATCTCACAATTTGCACGCTCGCACTTCAAACAGCTGCCTGATTCCTGAGCAAAGTCCTAGAATTACAAACCCATTTGCTTACAGTAACTGCAAACAAACAGAACTTAAGGTAACAGTGTTTAAATAACCAGGTTTATGAATGTGAAAAACGACTCTAAACAACAAGCAAGCACAGTCAATAAATAAAACACTCACTTAATAAAACCATAAGAAAAGAACTTTTACAACACAAACCGAACTCCCAAAATAAAATGTGTTTACACAGACTGCTATAATACAAAAGGAGACTGTGTAGCTTGAATGCTTTTCGATTCCTTTAAGAGCAACAGACTGTGATCCATAAAAAGCGGAGGCAGAAACATTCATAACCAGCGAAGCAGACAACCAGCAGATTTACTTTCTTGTTCGAGCGGCGAGCCCCGCTCCACAGTAATCTCAGTCAATAGTCCTCAACAAACAAACTGTTCGGAAAGCCTGTAAAAAGTCCACTCGGCACACGACCCAGATCTCTACGTCCTCTCGCAGGCAGTAATGAAATTGAGGTGCAAATCCACAAAGTCTCCGAAGGTACGTCGTTTTTTTACGAGCAAGAGATAGCTTGTCACTCTCTGCTCCTCCACTACAAAGGGGAAGGCTTTACATGTGATCTTTCTGCTAGAGAGCCTCTGGTCTGCGGCTGGCCGGAAAACCTGGAGTGGAGTCGTGCGATGCATGGCGGATCGCCACACATGCATGTTCTGAGAGCCCTATTTAAGCGTGCGTGCGTGCGTGTGTGTGTATACACATCAACTCTACATCTGCTCTTCTCATTACTCAAACTCCATCCCCCTCATGGTGGTTTTTACAAGGAAACCGCAGTTTCACCGAACACAAACCAGCGAGAAAAAGCCAGGGCGATCTTTGTAGAGGTTTTAAACGTGGTTAAAAGTCGACTACAAAACCAGTCATGGAATTCCTCCGCCGCTCTTGGCAAACTTCTTCTCTAATGCATACTGGTTATGTAACCGGGAACTGTTTACACATGGCGTTTAAAAGAACAATCTTCAGTGAGGAAGGGAGGGAGTATTACTTGTTTCTCTTTTACAAGATTTGAAAAAGAAATTAGATGTTTTGAGTATAATCCTGCAAATTAAAAACTACAAACTTATAAAACTACATCTTCCCTCGCCGGGGCCTCCATCACGGGTTGAGATACTTAACCATAAGCGTTAGAAAAAAACACCAGAGATGGCACATTTCATCTGTTGTGGTAAAGAGGCGGATGATTAACCAGTAGGTGGTGCAACGTGCAAAACGAGGGTGTGATGATCTTTAAATGCACCTATGACTAAAATATTAGTTATATGAGTTACGACGCGTCAGAATCTGAGCGCCTAAATTATTTTACTCAATGTTTAAATGGGCGTAACATCGAAACAAGCAAAATAACAAAAAGGATCGACGGGGAAAAGACATTAACTGCTGAAAAAGAAAATCTTTGCATTTGGCACTGCGATCATGGGTGCAACAACAGCCACTTAACCAGAACAACTTTAATCTCACACTGATGAGTATCTAACAGCCTCACGTGTTAATGAATCCCCAGCCTGGTGACCACGGGTCTAAGGTGTGTACATGCGCATTTCGTTTAACACATTAAGCGTTAAAGCGATCCTTGCACGCCTTCATTATCTGAGGTCCCGGATCCTGACTGGCAGGACAAAAATCAATTACACCTGCCAGAGCGGCACGTTTTAGCGGCCTGATTATGTCACCTTAATTATGTTTCCACTACTGTAATATTTACAGTGCACTGCAGGCAGGCAGCTACATGCGCGGCCGTCTCGCTTGCTGCTGTCGGCTCCACTTTAAGGCTCCATTTCAGCTGCCTGGGCTCGCTGCACTCTGAGCGCAACTAATAAATCATCCACCAATCTGCTCCCTGAATTGCTCTGCCTCTGCTACGATTGCTCTGGCCCGCCGTTGCTAGGCAACAGGGCAGATGATGGGAGGGGCCGGAGAACGAGGGGCGAGTGGAGGAGGGGTGAGAGAGGAGGAGAGCGCTACCGCGTCACCAGCAGAACGCTCTGTCGAAACAACAGGCTTCTTTCTGTCAAAAATTGTTCCAGTGCACTGGCTCTGCTTTCTGCCTCTCTCTCTCTATGCTCGACAGTGCTCTATTGTAAAAGAGAGCGGGGAGAAGGGAATAAAGCTGAAAAGGCTATTGTGATGCGTGCGCACTTCCCGTCTAAATCATAATTGTTAAAAGCTGTAAAACTGGTTAAGATCATTCGAGCATGTACAAACAGATGGTGTCAGACCACTCCGCACAAAACACACTACGTGTGTCCAACACAAACACACACACACACAAGTGTCTGGCAGTCTTCAAATACCAGGAATGTCTAACATTTAGCTCAATGGCACAAACACAGGGGGGTCTTATGAAATCAGTGTGCTTGGCCTTTTGCTAAGGTTGCTTTGGGCGAAGGCGAACGAGTGAGTATACGATTACAGTCGCATATTATATCACACAAATATGGTTCGACGTGACGGCAATAATGATGGCACTTTCACACACAAAGCGACCACAAAGAGAGATGAGAGCCAGCCCACATCCTGTCCATTTCAACCTTACATAACATCAAAACCACAAGAGAAAAGAAGAGAGACGTGAGGGAAAACTATCAAAGGTCCAGACGTAGTACTAGTCCTATTAATATGAGCAGATGCCTGGAAATGCTTCTAAATCAGGCTGTTGCTGCCGCCGCTTAAGCGTTTGCTTGAGTCTATAAATATGCATAGATTCAGCTAAACCGCAGCTTTTCTTGTGTACTGTGTAAAACCAAAGGTGACAGGAAATACTCCAACACACCCTTCCTGCCTGTGCAACTCTCGTGGCAATAAAACGGTCTTTAAATCTGAGTGCAACTGATTTCACTTCACACATAACTAAAATAGTAGAGTGAGAGAGAAAATATATCCAACCAAATCAGTGGCTGCAGGTCTGTTTACATGTCATTTGATAGAACTTAAACTGTATTTAAAATTATAATAAAAATGTTATTTTTAAACTTCAATACTAATAGTGTAAATATACATATATATACTAGGGCTGTCGCGATTCGTCGATTTTATTCGACTATTCAATTTTAAAAAATCCTCGACTTCATTTTGCTCGCGTCAACTAACCGGCAAGATACCAGAAGTCGCGCATTTCACGGACGAGAATCCATAAAACACATTATTAGACTGTTTCCCAAGGCTGCATGATATATTAAACCCATTTAAAAATCATAATTAAGCATAATTGTGAATTCACAAACGCTACGATTTAATTAATTATATGCAATACCGTTCTAATACAGTATATGCGCTTTAATTATTTACATGTGTGTAGGTTACATGCGTGTCACACAGCGGCTCCATTCACAGTAGTTCCACAGGAACTATTATCATTTACATGTGTGGAGCGTCTCAAACTCCATCTCTGCATGTTGTTGTGAGTTTGGAAAGTATTAGATCGGGCAGGAATGTGTAAAAATAATCATCAGGCCGTTGGCGCCCCCTGCAGGCCTTTGTTGTAATGCGTAATGTACATTACGCTCCATTGTTTATAATACATTATGTATTTGAACAGTTTTGTTCAATAAAACCATATGATTTCTTGCTTTTGATACTTTATTTGAACTAATTATTATTGCCTCATTGTTATTATATATGTATTTTAAGTAATTTGAAAGGCTATTGTTCACTTACATCTGTTTTATTACCAGAAAAAAAATTTTTCTATACTCCGTTTTAATGGCTAAATTAAATTTTATTAATCAAAAAGGCCATCTAATTAATTGAGTTTTACAGTTTTATCTTTACCAAATTCTGTTTTCTATTATTTTCTGGATTCCATTTGAATGGTTCCATTCAATTTTAATAATCAAAAGCATCTCCAATTAATTGATTTAAAAAAAAAAAAAAAAAGAAAAAACGTTTTTTTGTTTTTTTTTCAGAAATACTGCACATTTAAGCTTTTCTCCTAAAATAAATTCTGGTAAATAATATTTCTGGTAAATATTCCTTTAAAAAGTGTTTTTTGATTTTTGACTAGAACTAGATATGTCGTCATTCTTACACTATGATACTGAACTTTGATTTCAGTGATTTTTCTTAAATAAAATACCACAAAATTACTAGGGCTGCACGATTAATCGAATGCGATTTTCATGCGCATCTTGTCAGTAAAGCCGATTCTGTGATTAGTAGTAAATCTCCAGCACGTGCGTTCAGATGTAGCGGCATTTACTACACAGAGCAGTAGATCACTGACAAGCTATGCAAAATCGCGTTCAAAATCGACAATGAATCGCCTTTACTGACGAGATGCGATTCGATTATTTGCACAGCCCTAATATTTGTGCTGTCAAACGATTAATCGCACCCAAAATAAAAGTTTTTGTTTGCATAATGTGTGTGTTCTGTGTATATTTATGATGTATATATAAATACACACACATACAGTATATATATTGAAAATATTTATATGTATTTACATGTCTATATTTATATTCATATAATTTATATTATAAATAAATATATTTAATATATAAAT
>NW_015547678.1:481835-502682 GCF_001515605.1 Sinocyclocheilus anshuiensis
TAGGGCTGTGCGATTTGGGGGAAAATATCAAATTGCGATTTTTTTTGACAGATATTGCGATTTGATTTGCGATTTTAAATTTGCAAAGTCAAGCTTCAGCTCAATATTGTCAATAATGTGGAGCACAGTATGGGTATCATTACCCTGCTTAAAAAAACAACAGAAGCCATCACAAAAATTCTTATAGTTTCCATTAAACCATTACAAAATTCCTTTTTGTTTTGGGCATTATTCCAATAGGAATTACTGTTGTTCCACTGGTTGCCATCTGCCAGATTACATCCCACCAATAGAATCCATCAAATAGACACCATTATAGTTTACATTAAAACCAATACAATTCCCATTATAACCCTGAAATCCATTACATTTTTTATTGTGTTTTGGGAGGGGTTCTATTGTTTTTTTCTTCAGCAGGCAAGATTATAATGGTATAACTACCATTATTTTATTCAACATTAAATTAACATTAATATATTTCAAATCTAGATTTTAACAACATTTTTGTACGATACTTTCTGCACTGTGTTTGGTCACCACTTGTCCCATGTAAATTCTGGGTCCTAAAGCAAACCAGTTGAAAACCACTGAGCTAAACAACCATGTAACCTTCTAAGTGGGTGGTCAGTTTCATGGTCCACAGGAACCAACAAAACAAGGTTTTAAAACATTCTTCCCATCTCCAAAGACCCACCTCTCTTTATTCATGTGCACTGAGATTAATATTAAGGAGGGAGGTGTTTGATTGGAAAAAATGTGCAGGCTTCATCGTTCGCCACCGTGTGGCTGCAGCCTTACCAGGTTACCCGCTGCCGCGCACAGAACTTCAACTATCTGGAGCTTCACGCTTTCATTCGTCAACCCGTGACAAGCCAGAGATAATATGCAGCAGGGCAGAGGAGCAGATCGCAGCCCTCACTGTGGTCATGTATCAGACACCCTGAAACACAACACTCTGTGCTCTTTTTCTGCTTGTGTTTCAAAACCCAGTGAGCTGAATTTTTGGGCATCACAGGCACATTCGAACACAGCCTCTCTTAAAGGGATAGTTCACCCCAAAATTAAAACCATTCACTCACCTGCACGTCGCTCCAAATCTGACTTTCTTTTGATTTTTGAAATGACATGAGGATGATTAAATTAGCAAATTGTAATTTTTAGATCTACCCACTATCTGTTGGGTAATTAACTGCACTACCTTCCAAAAGTTTGGTGTCAATAAGTTTTTTTCCCCCCCAATATTTTTTATGTTTCTTTTAGTGCTGTCAAACGATTAATTGCGATTAATCGCATCCAAAAGTATACTTTTAACGTTTTTTTGAAAGCCTCTTTTGCTCAGCAAGGCTGCCTTTTAATCAAAAACACATTAAAAACAGCAATATTGTAAAATATTGTCATTTGAAATAGCCTTCTTATTTGAATACATTATCTATTTGAATACATTTAAAATAAAAATTGGCATAACCAATTCCCAAACAAACAATGAGGCTCTTTTTGGTATGTCTGCATACAGTTTTTAGCCCAACCCTAAGGGAAATATATATATAAAAAACCCTCACAGCGGACTAATATATCTTACACTGCATTACTAAAATGGCGTACAAGATTAAAGGGTGTTACATATGACATGCCATTTAAGAGCATTACTGCGGGGTCTAAAAGAATTCTCCAGATAAAATGTGGCACGGGAAAAGAAATAAAATGGCACGCTCTTTCTTTCTGCTGCTGAAAGCGCTGCAGGCTAGTCGAAGGGAAGAGAGGCTCAGAGGGCCGTGTCGAGTGGCTAAGGGAGACGGGTGACAAGTGACCCTGAAGAGGGGATGATTCTGTCATTTCTGAGACAGTCACTTTTATTCACACTTCAAAAAGGAGCGATGGAAAAAGAGCAGGAATAATGAGGCCGTGGACCTGCAGGCCGAAAGAGAGAGGGAAAGCGAGGGATGATAAATAAATGAGGAGCAGCGGGGCTGGAGCGAGCGTCCAAGGTCAGGGGTACATTTACACCTGTCCCTCAAGGCTGCAGGGCTGCAAAAGCACAACTTGAAATCAGATCGGGGGAGCGGTGTCCTTGACAGTGCAGCGGTGGCCTGGCTGGGTTACAGATGGGGAGGAGGGGGCGGCTTGCCTGCCCCAAACAGCCTCCTGTGGGGTGCGCGCACACCACCGAGAAAAATACCAACAGTGGTGTAATCGAGGCCTGCGCTCATGCAATATTTATTCTGCATCTCTATTATTCATCTCAGACAGACTGTTATATAGTTCACACACGCTTCTCCCGCATACATTAAAAAACAGGCCCACACTCGGTTAAACATGCCGATGCAAATCGATATGCACAGGCTAATTGATCTTTTTTAATGGGCTCGCTGGCACCATTAACACGACCCCTATTTTTAAAATTCTGCCTTGTAGCTTTTAGTGAGTGTGTACATATGTACATACAGTGGGTACGGAAAGTATTCAGACCCCCTTAAATTTTTCACTCTTTGTTAGCAAATGGCTGCAATATAACAAAGAGTGAAAAATTTAAGGGGGTCTGAATACTTTCCGTACCCACTGTATATACTCACACAAACATGAGTATTGATTTTACTGGGGAAAAAATGGCAGCATATTAAAGCCTCTTGGGATGGAAACAAGGTAGTAAACATTTAGGACACTTCTTGAATATTTATGTTTAGAAATCGAGTTCACTTGACGATGGTGTGGTTTCGGCACTGGGTGCGAACCATGAATATGTTATATTGTCTTTTATATACAAATAAATGATTTGTCCTGGGCTTTTCTACGATTCTATGGTTAAAGGTAAATGCATAATCGCATTTAAGGTTGTTATAGACATCGCTGATCTCTTTCTATCTTTGTTTTCCTTATATTTTAATGACTGAAGCACAAAATGCTTTCAGGTACTTGGATCAAATTTAAGTCTCTAACACAAGCTGACCAATACTTTCTTTCCTCCTCCTTTGCTTCTCCCTCACTGGGAAGATTTATTCCACAGGCCATAAACAGGATGCAGCTGCCCTGTTCTGCTGGAAGAGTTGGAATCCTGAGCGCTTTTCAGCAGATGACACAAAGCCAGTAATGCAGCGAAATCCGGCCTTCTCTCGCCACATAATGAAGAAAGTTAACTTGTTCACTCACCACTTCATCCTCTGACCAGCACTTCTCAATCAGCTTGGGTATTGGTTTCTTCACCAGCCGCTGCAGGGCTTTTCCTGCATCATAGCTGCTCTCATGAAGCTGTATGAAAGAAGACAGAGCACAAATTCACATTTACTGTAGTTTGTTAATATATGAGTTACTTGTAATGTTACTGTTATTTTTTTTGTATGTAGTCAGCTATACTACCACTTACTGTTTAAATATGTAACTATTCAACAATATAATCATCTGAATAAATCATGTGAAAAAAGTTAGGGCAAGAGTATAAAAACTTATTAATAATACTTATTAACAATAATATTTACTAAATGTGTTATAAGCAAATGTTAATAAAACTTGAGTTAAAACCACAAGAAACAAAACAAATAAACCTACAACATACCCTAATTTAACCATAATGTGAGTCGACAAAACTAAATACTAGTAAATACTAGGGGTGACCCTGAATAGTCGAAGATTCGAAGCTTCGATAGGAGGAGCATGATTCGACTACCAGTCTCACAGTCGAATATTCGCAGGGTGTTATGATCATGCTATTTTGGCTATAAGGGGGTGCTCAAATGTCTGATTTCACATAGAACTACCGGTTTTCTCCCAATAAGTTAATATGTAGCCTATTAAGATAATACTGTAAATAAGAATCTGAAAAGAAAGAAGCTTCAAATAAATATTTTAACGTGCGTGAATAAATCCAACCACCCCTATGGATTTAATTTTCACTTTCCATAATCCGTGACTGACAGAGGAGCATCTTGGCGGCAGCGATTTAAATCTTTAGCAAGACTCAAATTGACACAGGCAGAGTGAAAAATGATTTTTTCGATCAGGTAGGGTACAAGTGATTTTAAAACATTTCAGCCAGTTTATATATATCGTGTATATATTATTTATCTCGTATAAGATGCATTTGGTTGAGTTGCGCTGCAGTAAAGCGCTTCATTGTAGTACTACGGTAATTATCTCTTCAGCGCGCAGCGCGAGCAGGACAAACAACAATGCAGAATATTAATAACTATGACTGGGACAGTCATATACATAACATTATAATGAGAACACTATTATAATAAAACGCTGTGAATTTTTAGTGTTTAGTTGCCGTGTTTCTGCACGTTGTTGCGTGAAGAATGAGTCCACAAAAGGAGTTAATTCAGAGCCGCGCAGACACTTTCATGTGCATTCGAGGCATTTTGTCGAAATATTAACGTTATGTTGTATAAATAACAAAGTGTATTCTATATGAGATAAATGATGAGTTAAATCCCGTTGATTAAAAACCTGCTATCAAATACTTCATTCTACTGGTCATCTTCAGCGCGTGCAGCTCAAAACAGAAATGCCGAACAATAACTACTGCCATATACATAACGAGAGCACCGTTTAAAAAAAAAAAAAATGTTGTGAATTCTTAGGGTTTCGCTGACGTTTAATGTTAACTAGCCTATCTTTTAATCTAAAGATAAAACATTTTTGTATCTGCGAGGCGTCCGTTACGCATTTTCCCTGTGTGTTAACGTCAGTAATTATGACTGTCGAATGTCTGACTACTTGACTCTTGGTAATGTATTTTGCCCCCCGCCCCCAAACATATGATTCGACTATCAGTCGACTATAGGCAAGATTCGAAAATTACGATTCGACTATGAAAATCCTTAGTCGGGGACACCCCCTAGTAAATACACTAATTTAACCATAACTTACTAAAAGGCGAAAATACTAAAGAGCAATAAATCCAAAAAACACCCTAATCTAACCTTGAGTTGAAAATACTAAAAACTAATAAAAATCAAAACAAATTTTGTGCTACGTCTGAATGAACTGTATTTTATGTATCCTCACGTTTCATTCTTAACTCATTTTAAATCAATTTTAAATCATTTTCAAAATGTAAAACCTTGCTTTTATTGTGATTATTTTATGATTTTAATTCCTTTTATGAAAAGCACTTTGAATTAACAATATGTATAAAATGTGCTTGCCTTGCCTAATTTAACCCAAACTTTAGTTACAAAAAATAATAAATAAAAATAAATATGAGTAAAAATTGAATAAAACTACAGAACACCTAATTGTAACACTGTTGAAAACACTAAATACAGCAAATGAACAATAATTTAACCCTAACTTCACACAAAAATACTAAAAAGTAATAAAACCAAAAAACATCCCAATTTAACCCAAACATGAGTCAAACACACTAAATAAAAAGAGAACACATTTAACTCTAAAGTAAAAAACATTAAACGCAACTAGAAAATACACTATTTTTTCCCCAACTTGAGTCAACAATACTAAAATCTAATAAAACTATAAAATACCCTAATTTAACAGTAACTTGAGAAAAAAAAAAATACTGAATAAAATGAAATGAGACAACATACTAAAAAATACTAAATAAATCTAATAAAAATAAAAAACATCCTAATTTTATGCCAAACAGCAGCATGTAATCAACTATTTCACTATTAAAACTGGGCCATGAAAAACAGCAAAGCTAAATTTTAAAGACACAAATACTGGATAATTGATACTGGAAGTGTGAAACTATATTGAAAACAGCTAATGCAAAACAGTTGAGTTAGTAGATGTGGCTACTTTTAGCTAGTTGCTCCACTTCTGACTGTTACAATGTGAGGAAACCGTCATATCAGATTGCTATCGACTAATTTTCTCAGTGTAAGGACAGCCTGAACACTGTAACAGTGATTGGCTCCCTATAAACGTGTCAGATAGGGTGAGTTTGGACAGCTGGACTGGAAATCTGAAAGCCATTAAGTATTGAGCAGGCAGATGAGTGTGAACTCAAATTATCTAAAATATACTGCCAAAAAAGCAGCCACGCAGGCCTCAAGGGTGACGCCGAAAAACACTGCAATATGACTCAAGCGTCCCGGCAAGCTGCTTATTATACTAGCCGTTAACAATGGAGCGTTTTGTCGCAAACTGATGTTAGTCACTATTTAAAGACTTAAAGTTTCCCACATCAGGTCTGTTTACAAAAATGGTCGAACACAGAACAATATCTGGTTGAAGGGAAAAATCCTTTTTCCTGCACCTCCACCGGAGACGTTGGTCGGTTCAAAACACACAATTCAGCATCAGTGATCATAACTAATAAGCTTGTCAAAGGGAAGGTACCAGACTGAGGCACAAGGCGGGTCACGCTGAAAGCACACTGGAATTGCAGATGAGTGGAAAAAGGTCAGGAAACGGTCACATTAATTCTCAGCTTATCCACTTCTGTCAAAATGGAAATGTCATGTTTATTGCATTTCAGGTTCATTTGTCGAATGCTTTTTTTAAAGGCTAGCGAAGACAAGGAGAGGAACTGGTTTGATAATGGCTCACAGGCTGTCCGACATGGGCCGCATTAGCATATCACGCTGTACGTTCTGTACTTGACCGGGTAACTTGACCAGTGGGGGCTGATAAATTCGGCTTTGCGAAAAGCTCAGCTGTCAGGGGCCACTGCGCATTAATGAAGCCATGAATTACACCCCTCTTGTTCAGACATCTTACAATCACAGACATCACTGAGGAGCTCTTCAACGCCAATTTACTAGCGTGTTTTTATGGCCCCTGGTGCCTGTGTCTTTCCCGAGGTAAGGCTGTGTTCAGAGAGCGGCAGCCTGTGGTGCACCGCTGAGAAGGTGAACAAATGTGAGTGAAAACGCTGAGGGATTTTTTTTCATCTTTTGACAATTAGGCATGAAGCCTGCTAGGGACATCTTACTTCACTGTGTCTCTTTGGTGATGGGTGCTTAATTGGCCAAGACAAATTGGGTTTTAGCTGCTGTACTGAGCAAGTACAGGGAACTTCCATGAGGCATATACCGACAGATGTCACACTTGCATTACTTTAAAGGTCAAGATAACGCGTCACAACCATAGACCACACAATTAATAAAACTGGGAAGTAATAAACAGAGCCACAAAACCTATGTTATAATCTCTTTTAGACGCAGGGTTCTGTTAAAACTATTTCCTCCTGAGCCTGAATGATTAGTTATATAGAAAATGGCTCTTCCTGAAACCTGTGGTCTCTCTGTTAAACCACTCCACTGCCTGGACCTCTTTATGGTTTTGACATTTTGACATTTTATGGTTTTCTCAACCGTGAGTAATGTGACTGGCCTAATTCCTCTTTGTGTTTTTACTAAATAGCTCTACAGTAAAAATGACAATAAATACTGGTAATAGCATAACAAAAATGCACTCAGACTGAATCACCATTTATAAAGTGGCAGATCAGATCAGTGCCTGAAAAAGCACTGCGTAGAGCAGCAACATTTTATTGTGAGGAGGATAACAAGTCATTTGATACTAATGAGTCTGACAAATCTAAATTCTGATGAATCTACATTGCTGATTATATGCATCTTAGGTTTGGTTCTTAGAAAGTGACCAGATAATAAAAATACAACTAAATAGGTCAACATGGTTTTACCGTGCTATGTTATTGCTGTTATTATTATTAAAAGGTTTAAACAGGAACCAAAACCATAATATACTAATAAGAAGAATACAGAAAATAACAATAGACATTACAAATAAAAACAGTACACATTCTTTTTTTATTATTTATATACTAATCACAATATCATAATAAAATAATTTTCCATTCTCAGTTTTATGTTCGTCAAATCTAATTTTAGTATTAGTAAAAACAACACGTGTAATTTTAAATCTGGAGTAAAGGTCAGTTATGCTGTCAACTTACAGTGTTTAATGCATTTAGTGTAGTGTCGTCTCGTGAGGCTGCGATGCAGCCGTCCTCTGTTGACCCCCCATCACACATCCCTGCAAACGCTGCCATGCTCCTGCCAACCACAGAGAGGGAACATTGATGAAGTCAAAGCTGACAAAGACATACTGTACAACATGACTGAAAGCAGGGTGACGTGGGGCTTACCTGGCTGCCCGCAGGTACATGAGCAGGTCACAGTCATTGACCCCAGGCATCCAGACCAGCTCCTCATTCTCTGTTACGGTCTGACCTCCAGGAGAGGGAAAGGGCTGGAGCTCTGGCAGCTTGGCCTAATTTGGCAAATAGCAGAGGGGAAGGACAGCTGCGGTCACAACACAAATAGCACAAGCAATGAGTGCTAAATATCAATTTTCAAATTCATTTAATCTCCACATGCATTGAGCCGACGGAGAGGTGTGAACAATCACGGATGATTAAAAGACCTCTCTTGAATCAATGAGGCAACTAAACATTATTCAGCTTCCCCTTGTGTGTAGAAATATTATGCTTAAACTTTTCTAGGTAACGCTGATGTAAAACAATGTAGGCAGTTACCAGGACACTGCCATAAGGTGTTTTTTAGTTTGTTACCAGGAGGTCATGGAATGCCTAATACCCAAATATCAGCAAGCATAACTAATAAACACATAAAACTCTTTTGTTTGGGGTCAGTAAGATTTTTTTATGTTTTTGAAATAAGTCTCTTATGCTCACCAAATCTGGGTTTATTTGATGAAAAATACAGTAAAAACAGCAATATCTGTAAGATATTATTACACTTTAAGACAACTGTTTTTTTTATTTTAATATATTTTAAAATATAACTTATTCCAGTGCTGGCAAAACTGAAAATTTCACAGCCAGTACTGCAGTCTCTTAGTGTAACCTGATCCTTCAGATCTCACTGTAATATGCTGATTGTGCTCAAAAAACAATCTATGTTAAAAACAGTTGTGTGGCTTAAAGGTCCCATGGCATGAAAATTTAACTTTATGAGTTTTTTTAACATTAATATGAGTTCCCCTAGCCTGCCTATGGTCCCCCAGTGGCTAGAAATGGCTTCTGGACACCATGTTATTTTTTTTTTAATTCTTTGATGAAATCAAAATGATGATACTAGATGATACTAGTAGGATGGCGGCGCGTTCACACGCTGCGGCTTCTCTCTCTCCTGACAGAAAGGTGTTTTCGTGTTTTTTGTCTTGTGAGTCGCAGTGTTTTTGTATATTCACAGACACACACACACACACACACATTATACATATTATATATAAGTGATCCTAACAGACACACTGAACAGCTTAGAATAGCATTAGTATGCTTTCACCCATGTTTCTTGTACATTGTGTTCCGAAACCCTAGACTAAACTTCGGTAAAATGTTTCCAGAGTAAAATACAAAAAATTATGTGCTCAAATAAATCCTAAGAGCAAACCTCAAGTCATTTCCTAACATATAACTAACATTCAGTTCTAGGGATGTAACGATTAACTGCGAGCCGGTTGAAAATCGATTCAAATATGTGACGATTCAAATCGGGTTCTAAAGTCTTACAGATCCGTTCCGCGTTGGATCAATATCCACGGTGTGCTAGCCTGTAATGGCCGGCCCTGCAGAGCTTTATTACCACAAACTTCATCTAAAGTCTGGGCAGAGGTCCTGCCGCTGGTTTCACTCCACATGATAACTCGATTGGATCTCTGGGAGGATATACACTATAAAACATCTGACGTTAATTGTTAGTGGTGCTGGGTCTTTTTCATCGTGTGCCATCTTCTTTAGCGATCTTCCTTTTGGCTTTTCAATTTCAGACTGCTGTGACCATTCCTAATTCCCATAAAACACTGCTGAATGCGTCTAATAAATCCCATACCCTCCGAGCAGCCAATTTCCAAACACACTATTCCATATGGACGCTGCACTGCATAAAAAATCCATCAACCATCTTCTTGAATGCGCGATGAGGACATGTTCAAGTTAAGCATGCAGGTGACAGAGGACCAGCGGTAATATCTAAGCAGTCCTTGCGCTTGTCAATCAAGCCACTGCTTAACATGAGCTTCAGATATCACTGTTCAATCCACACCACAAGCTTTTAATAAGCAATGCCAGGGAAGACAAGGTTTCAGATAACATGCTAAGCATTTGTAAAGAGACATACCTGGTGACTGGGACCGACTCGAATCTCCCCTTGTGTACTGTTTAATCGCCTGAGGAAAAAAGAGAGAGAAAGAACAAAAAATAAATTGGTTATGAAATGTCATACGTGGCGTTTAGCTATTTTCTTAGTATATAAGTGTCATACAGTATACCAAATGCAACCTCTTGAAGTTAAGTACAGTAGGGCTGTCACTAACGACAATTTTAGTAATAGAGTAATCGGTCGATTATTCTGACATTAATTGAGTAATTTAATAATTACAATTAGTTATTTTAGTAATCAGTCGATTATTCTGATGATTAATCGAGTAATTGGATAATTACAAATCATTATTTTTGTAATCGGTCGATTATTCTGACGATTAATTTAATAATCGGAAAATTATAATTCATTTTTTGTAGTAATAAAAATAGACCTAAGCCAACAATAGACTTTAAAATGACTTAAAATACATATATAATAGCAATGAGGAAATAATAACTAGCTCAAATAAAGTATCAAAAGCAAGTAATCATATAGTTTTATTGAACAAAACTGTTAAAATACAATGTATTATAAACAATAGAGCTGATGTACATTACATATTATAACAAATTACTGCAGAGGGCGTCAACGGCCTGATGATTGTTTTACACATTACTGGGCAATCTAATCCTTGTTTAATATTGACTAAACAACATTTAATTCAAATGTCCACTTAATCTTTAATATTTGGCCATTTCTTTACAACAGAAATGCTACAGCCATTGTCATTTCTTGAATACGTAGATATCAAAAAGTGTAAACTCAGAGCGAGAGTTTGAGCTTTTATTTTGAAATCGTGATGAACAGTTAGCATATTGAGAAAGATGATGTATTCTCCTGTTTGCGTAGGTTTATAAATGATTTACGTAAGAAATCTGATGAGATGGCACGCGTTGCATTCCCAGATGAACGTAATAATAAACCCAAACTCACAACAATATGAAGAGATGGAGTTTGAGACGCTACACACATATAAATGATAACAGTTTGTGTGGAGCAGCATTTACTGTGAATGGAGCTGCTATGAGATGCACGTAGGTAACCTACACTCATGTAAATAATAAAAGCACATATTAACCCTGCATGGCATAAATTTATTGAATTGAATCACAGCCTTTGTGAATTCACAACAGCATTATGCTTTATTATGATTTTTAAATTGGTGTAATATATCATGCAGCCTTGATAAATGGTAAAATAATGCATTTCATTTTCATGAATTCTTGTCCGTTGAATGCACCACTTCTGGTATTTTGCCGGTTACTTGACACGGGCAAAATGCAATCGAGGATTTATTTAAATCGAGTACTCGAATTAAATGAAGGAATCGTGACAGCCCTAAAAAAACAGTTCTTCATATAATAGAGATTGACATGTTTAGTTACTTAGGAATCATATTGCATCAGCATTAAAAGCCCAGATTGTCAACCTTCAGGCTATAACAACCTTTTAGCAGCTTTATTTACAGATTTTTAGCTCTCTAAAACATTTTCAACGCCCTGACAGTGCTTTCGGGGTATTATACGGCTTTAGCAACACAACACAATAATCACATTAATGCATGATTCACATTAATGCACAATAGACCCTAAGAGGAAATGGTGTGGATTTAAACCTATAGACCGAACAAAGGCACAAAAGGTGGCGAACAGCGCAGTCGACGTGTCTTCTTGTTTTTGTGAAGGTGCGCTACAAAAGCCCCCAAAAGGCCAGATGATAAGCAGGGGGAGAGGAGCCCTGAAATGGCTGCTGTTACAAACCCGTGGCAGTAACCATGGCAACTACAATTTAATAATAGTGTTCCGATCTCCAGCTGCAGTGGATTAAAGAAAATGACAAGATGTTCCTTTTGAAAAGCCTTCGCCACTCCGTTGCCACAGCAACAGCGCTGATTTTCATATAGCCAGGCACAGAGCGGGGCCCAGAAACTGTCACTATGATTTGCGTCCAGAGTAGCTCTCACTCCACCGCCGGGCTGGCTGCCCGAACCTGGCTGCAAAGCCAGGAGAGGTTAGGGCCTCAAATCATATCCCCCTTCATCTGGGTACATTTCATAAACAACCCCTCTCTCTCTCCCTCCAGCACGATCCACTAAAAACACGAGCTCTGTCAATGCAGGAAATTCCACACTGAAACAAATATGGCAGACAGATGAAGCAGCAGCAGACAGGCCTGCATTAAAAGCTTTTCAGCATTGAGGTGTTTAAAGTTTTAAGAGTCTGATTCTGAGGCTCGTGACTCCTAGAATGAAAGACAAATCCACATGAAATAAATCGCCAGGCAAGCATTATGGCGCTTTTGTCTGAAACTGAGTCTGCTGCGAGATGACGGCGATAGCGGAGGGGAGAAATCACTCAGCCGGGTTCCTAAACATTCTACAGCCTCTGCATTTTTGGAGGCTGTGAATTAAGCAGCAAAACACACAAGAGCCGTAGAGAAGGATCTGAAGGCTGCCACAGTAAGATCGCATACAGAACAATCTTTCCAACATGTGTCAAGACAAAATCTGAACAATTTAGCTAGTGGAGGAAAATAAAATCCTATTGTTTTTGATAGAATGATTAAAGTGTGTTACAAGAATAGAAGTTACAAAAGAGACATATTGAGAGGTGAAACCTACTGTAAACCTAATATACTTCATGTAAATAATGTATTAACAATAATACTTAAAAATGTCAAGAATTAAATATGTAACAAGTTTCTGAATTACAGTACATTAAAAATTATAGGCTTTATTTTACATTTATATTAACGTTTATGCATTTGGCAGATGCTTTCATCTGATGCTCTATTGTTTGGGACACAGGACCACTTTGAATACTTCAAATTTATGTTATTGAATACATTAATAAAACTGAATATTATACTTTTA
The DNA here is from genome assembly GCF_001515605.1 of Sinocyclocheilus anshuiensis. Taxonomy (NCBI): domain Eukaryota; kingdom Metazoa; phylum Chordata; class Actinopteri; order Cypriniformes; family Cyprinidae; genus Sinocyclocheilus; species Sinocyclocheilus anshuiensis. The sequence continues at coordinate 494,802 of NW_015547678.1, forward strand.
ATTCTATACACAAACACACAATCCATTAAATTTCTTATTAGGTTGCTATTATTAGCAGAGGCAAATATTAACTTTCATTAATCATTAGGGGTGCTGCGATTTATCGGCTACCGATCACTATCGGCCGATAATCGCTTTGGGATGTTTGATCGGCAGTCTCTATAAAGGCCGATCTCAAGCTGATGACGCTGCCGTCAGATGTTTGGCACAACATGCAGCGGCACCATCTCAGTCCGGTGCGGGTTAAATAATTATAATGCTGAAGGTGAGGTACAATTCATGTTTCTTCATTAAATAACTTATAAAGTAATTTGAAAACGTTCTGTAAGACATAATTTCACAAACAGCGTGAGTGAATCACTGCGCGTGCTCTCTTTCTCTCTCAAAAATGCGCAAATGGCTTCAAATCACATCTGCAATAAGCGAGCTGCACGCAGCACAGTTGACAAAGGAATTGTCATTTGTACAATCGAGGCAGTGTAGCGTCGTCACTAAAGTTTATAAATTGCATTTCTATTTAATTCTTGCCAGTGTTTAAACCATTAAGTGCTCGCGCGCTCTCCTGGTGTACACTCGCAGCGCACACACATAATGCCAGGTTCACATTACTCCGTTTGCAGGACGTATGTGGTGCGTAAATTTTTCCGCGCTCATGTTAACGGATAGTGCGTTCCAGGAGCGGTGCGTCTGCAGCAGTGTGGAGATAGTTTCCGCTGCACGCGCTGAATTAAAGTGACAGCGCATTGTTTGCGGTAAATATGAACATGGATTGACACGAAAATTTAGTAATTACACCATAAATGCATATAATTAAAGTCTACTGTGTTTCACTGTCAACACATAGGCTATGGCTTTTTGGCTAGGTTTAAAGGAAAAGAGCACTTTTAGATAAACAGGCAATAATAGATGGCACTCGTGGAGGTAGGAAAACAAAGTTCTTTATGAACCGCAAGATTGCTTGTAATAAAGAATTAAATGCAAAAGAAAAGGCAGTAGAGCTGACTGTTTTTGTCAATGGTAAGTTTTATTTTTGAACGTTTGTGATAATGTAAGAAAAGTAGTTTAAATGTTTTGCCACTTGCTTGAGCAACTTAAAATATAGCCTAAATCTAGAAGTAAATGCAAAAGTAAAAAGCATTGAATAATGTGTTTCTTATATTTAACGCGTTTCTTATATTTAATGTGTTTAAACCAGTCTATGAAAGATTGTATTACTGTACTGTTTAAAAAAAGAATCACAATGCTGAAAAAGAATTTTCAGTAACAATGTTTGGATTTGAAATCAAAATAATGGATAAATGTGTTTGTGGTAAACAGCCACAGACCAGTCACAGACTCCTGTGTGAAAGCTGCTTCTGCACCACTTATGTACTGCACATGGCCCGCATACGCACTGCAAACGGAGTATGTGTGAACTAATGTTGTCACGGTACCAAAATTTCAGTATTCGGTACCAATACCAGTGAAAATCCACGGTTCTCGGTACCAATTTCGGTACCAAAGAAAAACACAAAAACATGCTCATTGAACATTTTTATTAATAATGTTAAACAAAAATTAAATGTGCAAAACCAATGCCATTCTTTATACTTATTTAAAAGTGTTTCAAGTTTTTCCACAAGTAATAAAAGTATGAAAAAAGTAAATTTTATGAAGTGGTTGCCAGGTTTTCACAACAAAACCCGCCCAATCGCGTTTTGAGGGGGTCTCCCGTTAAAAATCGCGTTCCGAGGATAAAATACGTGTGTTTTGGCGGGGTTTCCCTGGTAAAATTCGCATTCCAGGGGCTAAATATCACGTTAATGGGGTCCGTTTTTCAACCCGCGGACATGAAAAACAACCCGCGGCAACAGTGTTAAGCAGCCCAATTCTGCGGGAAAACTGCGGACATGGCAACACTGGAAGAGGATAGCTTTCGGATAGCGCATCAAGAACCGGGTTGACCGGGTACTCGGTACCACCGGTACTTAAAAAAACCTGGTACCGTAACATTTTCATTTTTTTAGTACCGACTTGGTACCGAAATACCGGGTCTTTTGACAACACTAGTGTGAACCCGTGTGTAGACCGCCTCACATACAGCTCACGAAATCAGGCTTGTGCTGTGTGTAAGCTATTGTGCAACAATTGCATGATTGTCAAAACAAAAATGCAGTGCATAATCAAACATTTAGGAGAGAAATATATATTTTTGAAATATGTCTAAAAAATGCCCCCCTCCACCCCTCAAATTAAAAAATCCCCTCTCACAAGAGTCACCTAAGAGGGGAATTCATTTTCAAAAATGAAATTCAGGCTCTGAATAAATGTCTAAAAATCTTGATTGGATCATCACTATAAATAATTCTACATGATAAAAAGAAGGCTTTAAAAAGATCCGATATCGGTGATCGATATCGGTGATCGTATCGGCAGATACTGCTTTCTGTGATCGGCCTCAAAAATCCTGATAGGAGCACCCCTATTAATCATTAATAAACCTATCAATACATCATTATAATTTTAATGAATCATGTCCATTTCAGTGGTGTAACTAAGACTCCCAGACAAGCCTGACATTTCGACTATGAACTTATAAACTATGTAACAAACAATTTGAGTGAATTTTTTTTTTCTCTCAGTGGGAATTTTGTTGAAGAACTAAAAACTCTACAACTAGATGAAGTGAAAAGCTCATCTGAAGCGACAAACTAAAACTCAAACATTTATCTTAATATGAGTGACTCAACATGTGTCAATACTTATGCTGGGACATTTCCTGGCTTGACATCCTTTGAAACAAAAGGTCAGAAAATGCTTTCAAAACTCTAAGATCACATATAATGGTATTTTGGTGTGTCTCCATGTTTACAAAACTCACACCAATATTAACATTTTAAATGTGTACTTTTTGTGATTGTCATTACAGAAAAGGGCTGAAATTCCAATAGTGCTTATTTCAAACTGCAGATTCACCACAGATAAAACAAACAGCTTATACATATTTAACGAAGTACACACTTTTAAAGAAATAAAAAACAAGAAACAAACCTTAAAATACAATTAACATACAGTACAAGTCATTTAATTGTAACAGTACCTCTAGCACATGAAGCGCTGTCAACACAAGCACAACATCTTGCATATTTTGACTCGACCACGCGCACGGCAATCAAGCCTGGCCACGCCCCATCCATCAATATCCTCCAATCACCGCACGACTCCGAAACGCACATAACACACCGAATAAACACAGAGAGCGCCCTAACTTTATCAACACACCTACTAAACCCTTCAAAACAGCGGGTGCTTTCATTATACATCTTCAAGTGAGCACAAAGCACCCAACTCTATCCTACGCCATGTCATCCCGACTGTAAACACAATATAGCGTACTGCGAAGTCATAATACGACCGTCTCTCTATTATATTCATGCTGTCAAAAACAAAGTTAAGTTGCTTATGCCAGACAATTGTATGCAATTGTGTATGCAAACCGCATACACAAACACTAATATGAAGCACCCTGCGTTGACGTTAGCACAGACGGCTAATGCTACTGACAGCAACATATAAACAACCGGATAACGCTGTCGACGCTATTTAAACAGCTGTTTCTTCAAGACAAACACGTATATAACATTACAAGAGGCGCGCGAGGCGGAACGCACAGTGTGACGCGCCGAACGCTTAACAGGTGAAGACGAACATGCTAACGTACCTGCGCGGACTGAACAGGTCGTCCATGTCGGAGCCAGAGCTGCGGTTTTATTTGACAGAACGAGGAATAAAGAGTCCCCTCGCACCTATTTGTGTAGGTACTCAAAATGGAGGCTCACGCATTCAGTCAGCTTTTACACTGATCTTGTGCCGTGACCGACAGACAGCACTGAGCATGTGCCGCGACCTCACACACACACGCGCACGCAGAGGAATCACAGCCCATCTCTCCTGCTCACACACACCATGCTGCTGCTGCATACTAAACAAGCAGGAGGAGGGAGTCGAGAGGGCGATAGACTGTGATTGAGTGGGGGACCCGTGAAGGGGGCTCCCAACCAGCAACTCAACAGCATTCCTCCTCTGTTTATCAGCCCAGCATCTTATTACCCCTCAAACTACCCCTCGGGCTCCTAATGCACCCCATTATTGGAGCATCACATGACTATGGTAATGGTTCTATTGTAATCCTGCTTTTTTCCCCTGATACAAGCATCCAGGCTATGATTTTAATACACAAAGGAATGGGGGGGGGTGGCTAACTCTATTCATTCCCAATATGCTTGGACATGTAATTGAGATGTCACATTATGAGCGTGCGAGGAACTGATTATTTTTATTATTTTGGTTGGTTAGTGTACATTTAAATATATTTAAAAATGCATAATTTGCAAATAAAAGAATTGTAATCACTATAAAAAGACAGTGGGACACATTATGGTAGGTATACAATAAATAATTCGTATAGGCCTAAATGAAGATGAGTAAATTACTTAATTAGTAAATTTACCAGTTTTCATTTAGATTTTTTTTTCTTCCTTTAAAAGTAAATCTGGAATGTTTAAATATCTTTGTATCTTTAATACATCTCAGAAAAATAAGTTATGGCGGTTTCAAATTTGAGTATGTTTAAATAGCTTGTCTTTATTTAAAAAGTAGCCTATTGACTACAAAAAGAGTAGTTATTACAGGCATTTTAAAACAAATCCTTATTCTTTGTACTGTAATGTAAGTGCACAACAGAGACAAGGCTGTAAAATATTTAATGGTTATTCGAGCAAAACCTGGATGATCGCTACAGTAGGTAATAAACTTAGAGTGGTGTCTTGTGTTAAATTATTAATGCTACAACAGTGTGACTACTAGCATGTCAGGCTTGCTAGTGCAGTTAAAACATCCTACAACATCCATTTCCTGTCATGTATTGGTATTTTAATTTATTATAACATGTATCTGTGAGAAAAGGACTTGAAAAGAAAAGACCAACTGAGTCTTCACAGCATTAAAAATGTAACAGCACATTTCTTCCTATAGCAAGCAAGTAGTCAGATTTCAAGAACCATTACATTTTATGGTCAAATATTAAAGTATATAATATATAATATTATGGTCAAATATTAAATGATATATACACTACCATTCAAATGTTTGGGGTCAATAAGTTTTATTTATTTATTTTTTAAGAAATTAATGTTTACTCACAGTAACAATAAAGACATTTATGTTACAAAATAATTTAATATGAAATAAATGCAGCTCTTTTGAACCTTCTATTTCTCAAAACTCCTGAAAAAGCTTCCATAAAAATATTAAGTAGCACAACTGTTTTCAACATTGATAAGAAGTGTTTGAGCACCAAATCAGCATAGATTTCTGAAGGATTATTTTAAATTCTAATTATCAAATTTCACAACGTTTCTTTTGTACTGCATTTTGATCAAATAAATGCAGTCTTGAGCATAAGAGACTACTTTTAAAAACATTAACCCCAAACTTTTGAACAGGAATGTATTTGTTTGTGTAATTAATAATGCAAAATCAAGGTGTGATACAACTCCCCAAAATGCTGGAGATGGAAAATAAAACTCTAAATGCAGGCCTCCATTGTCAAAGACAGGCTATAAAAGAGAAGACTGTATTCTTCATGATTTAATCTATTCTCAAACTGCCTTCATGCACTGCTGGACAATTTAAAGTGAATAAAGCAAATCCAGAAACCTGATATGAATCATAAAATTGCTATTTGTAAAATACTGCAACAGAGTATCTGAAGACAGAACATGCCTGAGGAGGGCTGATTATTGAAGTCAGTAAAGGCTTACCTGGTTTCTGGGTTATATCCTAAGATGTAGAAGAAAGAGTCGATTCGTGCTTTGAACTCCCTGGCAGCAAATATGTCAGAAAAGTGTGAAATGTTACATTTCCCCCTGCAAAGAAACAGAGAAAACAAATCAGTCACGGTGCAAATATCCCAGATTTACTCCTAAAGGAATAGTTCACCCAAAAATGAATATTTGCCATTATTATTTACTCACTCTTATTTATATTAATATTTTATTGTATGTACACATTGAATGCTGTTCCAATCATGTATGTATTTATTTTGCCTGTTTTCCCCCCTACATTTGTGTAATTAATCATTTTAATTATGGGATACTGATATAGATTTCTACGTGTGGGTAATCTCGGGGGTTACAGGATCACAGCATTCCTGTATAGTTGTATTGTTAATTCCCTTTCCCTTCATTCTGTTAGACAAACAAAAGGTGACAGACACCCCATGCTTTTCAAACAATGCAGAGCGAAAAACCTCTACGAATCATGACATTTTTACAATCCCCCTTTCGACACTTTACATTTCCAACATCAGGCGCTATCAAAATAATAGGCATCAGTGTTTCTGCACTGGTTCAATACCTTGCTCATAAGATGAAAGGAACGTGAGGTTTGGAGCAAGCATTACGCCATGCTAGCGGAATTCATTGAGTTTATCTAAAGCCCTGTAATGAGTCAAATCAAAGGGCTCTCTGTGCAGCAGCAGTTGCAGCTAATTTGCCCTGAAATCAGTGGTTCAGAGCTGTGGCTTAGTGTGCTGCCTCCAGATGGTTTCAGTTAAGAGAGAGGGAAGGAAAGGAGGGAGGAAGAGAAAGAGAGGGGAAAAATATATCACATGGGTAAAGACAGACTGAGAAGGTCTGGTTTCTTGACAATAAACATGCCTGTACTCTTTTTCCTGAGCCTCATCGCAAAAGAACGTAATTGCTTTCAGTAATGCTTTGCATGCAGAATCGCTGTGAAATGGTAGTCTGTACCGAGACGATCACTCCTGTAGTGAACTGAGAGGATCAAAATGTCTGTTTACGGCTCTTAAAGACTCCAGTCTTACATCCCACAGCATCTGTACCTGCCAGAGGTTTCTTTAATGACTATAAATCATGGGAGCTAGTGCTGGCTTTTATTCGCAATGCATCTGCGTATTCATTAGAGTAGTTTCATGAGTCGCCAGTGAGCCACCATGAATAATAACAGTGTAAGAGTGCCAGCCTAAGACATGTTTAATAAACTCTGATTTAAACTTGTGGTAAAATTGTTTTAATCGTAACTGCAAGTTTGATTCATTTCCATTAATCAGTTCAAACTGCCCATTATAAATTAATACTTTTAAAACTTAAAGCAGCTACTTGTGTGTCATCCAAAAAAGCACAAAGTAGGATATTTCCCATCTTTAAAAAAGCCCTAGCCGTAACGCGCCGCAGACTTGTGCAGTGTAAATGGCAGAGCAGTGCGCGAGTGAACGCGAACATTCCTTCCTCTGTACTACTAGTTTTAACGCGAATAAACATGACTGAACATCTCATGCCTCATGTAATCGCTGTGTTTCAACCGCAAAAAGACATCAATAAAACAGCATGGAAATAAAATGTCACGTAGCATTTCATTTACCTCAGCAACTCATCAGTGTCCAGAGCTCGTTAGTTCACTAGAGAAATGAAGTCTATAGGGGAGCAGTTCGCGAAATATTACACCATATAGTCTAGTCATTATATTTTACTAAACCTGTTAGTCTTAATTATTTATTGTATTTTTAAATGAATCTGTTATGAAACATGCTATGACAGCATGTGTGTAATTTAATATATTTTAACAAATAGCCTGGAAATTTTAGTATTTATAAGTTAATTTAAAAACTGCATTATGTGCAATTTACATGTTTGCATACATTTTTTGTATTAAGTGTTGATCATCTATTTAAAAATAAATAGTTTAAATTTAAGTTTGGGTTAAGTTGTTAGGCTTAATTGTAACAAGTTTAGGTTTTCCCCCTGCTGTACCGAAATCATACCAAAAACCGTGACGTTAAAACCGAGATATGTACTGACCGGTCATATGTGTACCGTTACA
>NW_015547678.1:502999-514477 GCF_001515605.1 Sinocyclocheilus anshuiensis
GAGAGAGAGAGAGGTATACTGAGTTACACTGAATATTGAGAGGTTTTCCTCTATTAGGTGAACTCTTATTAAGCACTTTACTGCTGTGGGTTCATTAATAAATTCCTAAGCACAGGTAAATGTAATTGTGTGTATTACCTGAGGGCAGCAGCATGATAGGTGTCCACATAGTCTGAGATGAAGAGCTCTCTGCTCTTAACCACGGGATCAGTAATAACCAGCTCGCGACCAGAGTCTGGAGAAAGAGACAGAAAGCAGACACTGAGCGTGGAGCATGAGAGGCATCCAGACTGCCGCTAATAAAAACGTGCACACATAATAAACGCAGGCGAGACACAAAAGAAACCAGACACTCTCACAGCTTATGAAATAGGACTGCTATAGACTTATACCACAATGAATGTAGCAGTACAGCAGCTTGTGGAAAGCTGGGTTTAAGCAACGGGTTTCAATTCAATAAAAAACAAAAACATTTAATGCAATTGAAAAAGCTGAATGAAATACAAAACTAATTTTATTCTGAAGCTTTTCAGGTAAATATTTCAATCAAAGATCCAAACAGACAGTATTGGATGAATATTCGTCTTCAGATGGCATTAGCACAAATAACAATGGCCGCCATGTCAGACTAGTCAGTGGTGCAGCAGGTGGCGGCTGCTGCTCTCCAGCAGGCTGGCAGAAACGCAAGCCTTCTTAATGCTTTATTAGAGTACGGTGTGAATCAAAGTGCCAAAGCCCCAGCCGGGCAGAGCCCCCCGGCCTGTTATTACTGCCTGATGTGTGTATCAAGCTCAGATTTGCTGCTGATAGTCAGGAGAATGAGAGCTCCGAGGGCACATTACACTGAAAGTTATTTGCACTTCACGGCCCCCGCTGTCGCTCTTGAGGGAGCGTTACCAGGGAAACAAGGGCAGGAGGGTGGTATTTTTTTTCCGAATCCACATTTATTTGAGATGCCGTTCTCTATGAAACCTCACAAACCAATAGACCAGGGGTGGTTACATAAATGATGGCGGGCGAGAAGGACCCTTCAAATGAAGTTCTGTGTTTTTCAACCATCACACACACACATACCGTTCTCATTGTTGCGGTCCTGCACCAGGTGCTGGTAGACGGAGTCAGGTACCTCAGACTGACGGTAGTACCATTTCACATTCATTAACAGATGGTCCCGTTTACTCTGAAAGAAAAAAAATTTAATTTGTTAAAATAAATAGACATCGTTTGTTTGTTAACATTGTCGCAAATTGAGCTCTTGGCAAACGTGAGTCGGTGCCACAACTGGGTTTATAGTTCTAGTCGTCCTGTGCCAAAAGCCCTGGGTGGAAAAAAGTCAATTAAAAAGGGATTGAAGGCCTTTAATTCTTTAATAAAGTAAACAGCTTCGTGACCATGTGTGGGAGGGAGGTGAAGAAACACGGATGGTGCATATTCAGGCAACTAAAAATGAACAAAAAAAAGAGGCTGGCTTTGTCTAGCCAAAGACATAAGCTGCTGCTCCCCTCTTTTCCACAGCTGCACTTTGAACTCTGCCACCCGCTGTCCGTCCATGGGACTGCACACAGCTCCCCTCGCTGCAGTAGCGCAGAATGACCAGCAAGTGGCAGCACTGAGTCGTGTCCAGACCTCCCAGAGGCACTTCCAAGAGGGGCCATAGAGAGGGAAGAAAAGGGCAAAGCACTGTTTTTATTCCCTGACATGAAATATTTATTATCCTCTCACACGAAGCCAACTGACCATTCAAATGGTTTAAAAGGACATTAAAAAAAAACACAGCTCAGCAGACACTGGCGACAAGACCCCCGGAGCAGCGGCCAGAAATCACAGTCATCTTTAACATGACTACAGATTACCACATTCCCCACAGAAGGCCGAGTGTGTGCCACTGCGCCAGCCTAGTGTGAAGAAAAAAAAAACCCAGGGTGGATCACAGAGCCAAGGCTCTTTTTTTTTTTGTATTGAAAGCCTGATTCACTTCATGCATCTCTCTGGCTTCTCAAAGGGGGACGTTTGGGGGGCTGAGCTCATTGTTGAGATATTTCAAGACTCCTGCTACCTTTACTGAGGTCACTGGAAACCACTAGGAGGGAGCAAATTAAGTAGAATATCTGCTAAAGAACAGCAAAAATGTTCTCTCTTTTCAAATTACTGACAAATGAAGGTCGAAGGGAAGAATCCATGGCGTTAAAGACCATGAACAAGAAGAATCTAGGCAAAATAAAAAGTGTGCTGCTGTTTCTGGTATGGTTGAGATGGTTAAAACCCAATTTAAATGAGATTAAAAGCGCTCTCTCTGTAACTGGGCCACTTGTATGTGTCATCAGAGGTGTTGTCAGTGCTTATTATACCGCAGATGGGGAGACAACCTGTGCTCCTCCGGGGTATTTCAGAGCTTGGTTCAGCTGAGGATGGAGGCTGATGGAGACCAAAAGCAGTGTAGAGGGTTGCTTTGAGCACTCCTGTCTTAATTTTACAACATTAAAAATGAACAAACACCTCCAGACCTCAAGAACAAACGCTTTAGATATTTGTGGTGTCCAAACAGTTCCTTATGTGGCCGAACTGTGCAACCTTTCCTGTTGCTGCTCTAGAGCTGGAAATGACTGTTTCATTATCAGACCCTAATTATGTTTGCATGTTACACTGAACAGATCACTGCGCAGAATCAAATTATCAAGATAAGCACTCTGAGGCGGAGAGAGGCAGTCGAATGGAGGCAGCGGCGAGGAGCCCATTACAATTACAATGCTGAATTGATTAGTGACATTCCACACAGCATTCCCTCCCCTCCCCGAGCCGCTCCTCATCCGGATGAGTCCAGCACAGCTTAAAGCCACCTCTCCAAACACATGACTGAATTAAGACTGCTCGAGGGGCCTGCTGGCTCACTTATAAACTGGGTCTCAGTCAGCAGCGGAGACAGTAAAGGGAGAGATTTCCCCTCCGTCAGAGCAGCGAGACATTCCTGAGGAGAACGGAGGGGGTGGCGGTGGTCTGTCCGCTTCTCTCTAAAATGACCGTGCTGCTTCCTTTGTCTGATCGTTGAGCACTAAACCAGGGAGTCATAAGTAGGGTTTGGTTACTGAACTCGGTACATTTAATGGTTCCAACCGAATACTACAGAGTACCGATTCACATTAAATCAATTGGTGCCAAATTTCGGTACCAGAGAATGCATCTGGGTGCATACGTTACAGAGCGAGAGAGTGAGAGACACCCTGTGACGTGAAATTTTCTTAAGTGTGGGGATTTCTAGGGCTGTAAGGTTTCCACGAAAAATGTGGACGGGATCATAAAAACAGAATTTACTCTATAGCGTGGAATGCCACGGAATTCGTAATTTTTTGGATGAATAAATCAAAAGTAGGTTTGTCACTTAATTCGTAGTCTCGCGTAGCCAGACCTTCAGACTGACGGCTGAAGGTCTGGAATCCATGGCAGCTTTCATTGGCCAAGGCCCACCCATGAGGCCGTTTGACCGACAAGTCAAACAACCAATCACAGTTCGTTTTGTTCATAGTCACGTTTCGGGGCGTGGAAATGTCGCCACAATAACACCGGTGTGTAAAACTCTCTGACGTATTTTAAAGATTCTATGCCGCGAACTTTAAAACTCCTGAAGTGTTTCCACTTTTGTGTGCCATATGCATCAGACGTTTAGCCAATGGTCTGCGGGCGTGACGTCTGAGGCTGAGACTACTTAATTCATCGCGATATAGACATATAGTGTGTGAATATTAAAGGGGTGGTTGACTGCGATTTCACTTTTTTAACGTTAGTGTGTAATGTACAGCATAACAAGCATAAACAGTATCTGTAAAGTTACGACGCTGAAAAGTCCATGCAAACGGAGATATTGTCTTTTAAAATTATGGCAGTTTAATGCCTACAAAAACGGCTCGTAGGGACTACAAAGAGTTACTTCTGGGATTTGTGACGTCACAACCCCAGATAAACCCCGCCCGACGACATGAACACATGAACTCAATCTCCAGAGCTGCTGTGAGTCTTTTCATGAGAATTTTACCATTTCCTATAAGAAAACTAACATCATATCATACTGTATACTCACAGAAACTTCACGGCAACCTGTCAAAATAAAAGTACGGTTTAACATGTAGGCTAGGGATGCACCGATACCACTTTTTCCAGTACTCGCCCGATACCGATACTTTTATTTTTGGTACTTGCCGATACAGAGTACCGATACCAATATTTTTATTGCATTTGTAAATTTTTTAAATATTGGGTACAGAAACCAAAAGAGTATGTATAATGTTAGTTGGTTAACTTCATTTATCCAAGATAGTCAATTCTATTAGATAGTCAAACAAAAATTTATTCAGACACCTTCAACATTTCTCACATTATCACAGTTTATTCGCTATAGTTTAGAAAATGGTAATAAATATGACAAGAACTCAGAGTTAAACTGTGTCAGAACAAATTCAGCTTGATAATGTCAGATAACTTTGATAGAAAGGTATGTAATGGATTACAATAAACCAAAAATTATTCAGACAGCTGTTAGTATGACAGTATTTACACAACTATCAATACTTAGTCGGGCAGCCCTTAGCCTTAATGACAGCCTGTAGTCTCCTGGGCATGCTGTCATCCAGCTTCATGCAAACCTCAACTTCAATGTTTTTTCCCAGACTCGGTCTGAATAATTTTTGGTCCCAAATTTTTTATCAGTTTTACTGGTAGTCCACTGTATGAAGAATTTTTGGGTATAATTTATCACAGTTTACTTTATTTTGCTATCCTCACTTACATAAATGAACTATAGTGTCCTGCACCCACTAAAAAAAAATCTCAAAAAATTCAGGTCTCTGAATCATTTTTGGTTTGACTGTATATCCTTCTGTTATTTTCACACTTAATTAAGATTGAAAATAAATGATGTTTATAGTGAATGCCCCTATAAATGGTCTTATTTTTACGATTTAGTTTTAATCCAAATGATGCGCGTGCTAAGTGAGAGAACATCAAAGATCACACAACAGAAGTGCGCGCGCGCGCTCTCTCTCTCTCTCTCTCTCCCTCTCTCTCTCTGTCTCTCTCTCTCTACCGTTAAGTAACTTGTGCATTGTTTTACTTATGACATATCCAACCGAACTACAAGCTTTTCAGTGATGTTTGTGAGAAAGATATATTCACTCGACAAGCTCGCGCATCTGCGCCGCCGTGCGCTCAATTTGCTTATCAGCTCGCGCACATCAGCTATACAGGCGATAATACTGAAAGTTTAACATTATATTCATTGCATACATATACTTCGTATACATCCTTAATATCTAATAACTCCATTCTGCTGTCTGTTGTTTTGTTGTCGGTGTTTCTTTGTCTGAATATGGCACTTATCACATGCTGTGTGGTATCGGCGTTTGGTATCGGGGCATTTTAACGAGTACGAGTACAAGAGCTCAGTATCGGGCCCGATACCGATACCAGTATCGGTATCGGTGCATCCCTAATGTAGGCAAACAGAACTATATTACTCTTGTATTACTTTTGTACAGTATAATGTACCATCTTTATATATTCCATTTTCTATCATTTTAAATAAAACAAATGATAAAAATAAATATTACAACCAGATTAACAACAAAAAAAAAATATTATTAAAACTTTTTTAAAGGAATATTCACAGAATTTTTCTTCCATGTGTTAATTTTAATTTTCATTTGATTAAAAATAAATAAATGTTTAATGCCTTCATTTGATTATCAGTAAAATTTAAACACACAAGAATTTCTGAAAAAGACTGTAGGGGGCCCTATTGTTAAAAATGTTGAAATTGAGAGTTTTGGACTTATTTTTCACTGAAATACATGTTTTTGTTATTACACAAAGTACCGAAAAAAAGGTACCATTGGGTACCGGCACAGAATTTCAATTTTCTCCACCCAATCTGAATCAGTCACATTCAAGTCTCACAGGGCTGTGCGATCTCTATAAAATGTATATACAGAGTGTAGCCTATGTAATAATACACTCCAATCCAAACATGCATATTGTGATGCCTGATGCTACATTGATGATATAAGCCTGACCTAAAGAGGGCAGAAGAGAGAAGTGGGAAGTGTCAGAAGCACGGGGGAGGTAGGGCGAGACGAACAGCACGGGCAGCACTAATTACAGCACAGCCAGCGTAAGAGTCCAGTGAGAGTGCTATAAGAGGCTGAAGCTGGACTTTACGAGGTCTGGCTGGAGGGGGAACAGAGCAGGGTGGAGTCTACCAGGGGTGTTAAGCAGACTCCACCGGCACGCCAACAGCTGGGCTTTCCACAGGGAGCTACTGGGCTAATAATAACCTGATGTGTGGCACACATCACAGAGAAAGGATGTGTGAGGACTATTCATTAGTGATGTGAGAATTAAAGAGCTACACACAGAAGCGGGCTCTTGAGCCATGCTTGGACGCAGAACCGAGGTGGTAATGAGAGGAAAATTACACGAAGCAAATGCCTGCGCACACGGCATTTGAATTAGTCACGCTTTATTACATGCTATTGCTGAAGGTACCAACACCGATACGGCCGCTGTGGCAGAACCTCCCACCCCTGTGACCTGATGCTGCATGTCGCCAGCTGACATTTTGTCCGTTTAGCATAATCATTAAACATGGCTGCAGCTGCAGCAGCAGTGCTGGCAGGTCTTATCTGTTAACATAGGCAGCTCGAAGTGGTCACATGGCTCCCACATTAACAGGAGACGGTAAAACAACCGCAGCCTGGGCCCTCGTGGTCTCTTCTCACATAACCAAGCCACAGTTAAGCAAAGCCAGACCCTGAAGCTCTCCACCTAGAGCACATTAACAGGAAATGTGTGTTTATTTTCAATTTCAATGTTGTGCTTTTCTGTCATCCGGCACCAGAACTCTCTCCGGTTTCCCTAACCAAACTGGGCTTGTGCAGAGGAACCGAAGAAAAGCAGGCGTTTTCGCAGTTCCTGAAGAAGGTGGTGGTGGAAAATGGTTTCTTGAGGGCTTTGGCAGACATGCGAAGAATCCAAACGGCTTGTTCCGCCCAGTGCGCGTACATGTTGGTGGCATCGAGAGGGCCAGATCTATGATCTACAAAACATAATATGATTAGCGAGGAGCAGGCAGACAGGAAAGGGCTCACTCTCTCACACATGATGGATGTGCACACCAAGACAGTTTCCGCCCATATGCTCACTCTCTCTTTAACTGCCTCTCAGACACAGACCAGACGCAGCTCTCTCCATATACACACACAAGCACTTCCATCTGGACCTCAGCTCACAGCTATATGTGCCTGAGTGACAAAGAGAGGAAAAACACGTCGTAAGCCCTGTGAACAAAAACGTCCCAAGTGAATAGACATGTAGCGTGCTTTTCCTTTTTTAATAAATAAAGAAAAAGCAGCAAGGCTCACGTAGACTCCTTTCGGCTCGGGCGGTTGAAGGAGAGCAATTGTGCTGCCCTGCCACCGTCAGACTGAAACTAATAATGGTAAACAAGTGCTGATGACATGTTTCTCCCCTGCAAAAGCCTGTGTACAGATTACTCCTCCGCCTGTCTACAAGAACAAATGGAGGGAGGGAGAGAGAGAGTCACAGCTGTGATGCCGGCACAGTCAGGACCTTTATGCTGCTAAACACCAGGCGCCTCTCTCTCTCCCTCTGCTGTTTAGCTATTAAATCTCGACTCGCTTTGAACAAAGTCTGCCCATCTGTCAGCCACTCTATATTGGATTTGATGAGCATTAGGCAGTTCAAAGGGGAAGATTTTTAATGTAACAAAACCAGGATAAAACTACACCCCCAACCTTGTGACACAAATCCACTCATGTGAGCTCTGGTCCAAAACATAGTGAAGTTGTCTGCCTTGGTAAAATTTTAACGTTCCCAACCCAAATGCAACATTATGCAACCTTTCTAATACACAATTTCAGCCAAAATTTACAGCTCTGTCCCAGAACCTAGTGAGCTGCCTCACTGTCTACGGCCTTCGTAAACAGCTGCCTTTTAAAGGAACCTCAATAGCGACCGTGTTGGAATGATCTACATGGGTAGCTATGTATATAAATAGTGCTCCTCAAACAAAGAGCACAAGAATTCAGGCAATGTGAGTGGAATGGCATTATACTTGCAAAAGCTGAAACCTTAGAAATCATTCTAATATGCTTTATTTGATGCTCAAACATTACAAATGTTGAAAACAGTTTGTTCCACTTAACATTTTTTGTGGAACCCATGATAAATCTGTTTTTTTTTTTTTGATGAACAAAGTTCAAAAGAACAGCATTTATTTGAAATGGAATTTATTTGAAGTTGTTATTCAGTGATTTTTTTTCCCCAATTCAATGCATTCTTGTGACAAATCAGTAAATAAATTAAAAAACAAATAACGGATCCTACATTTTTAAACAGTAGCATAATATGCATAAACAATACACTGAAATTTGGGATAAACCACTGTTTTTTAACTTTTTAAACCATTTCCGCTGACATTTGCATTTTATGAATAACATTTAATCACTTAAGGATTGCCTTGCTTTGTCGTGATTGTATGTATTCTTTGTGGATAAGACAATCCCAGAATGCATTGCAATGTACCTAAAATGGTGGCCATGTTAAGTGAAATGTGAACTAAATTTAAATTTATTTTCATTCAGTACTGAAAATGATGGATAAACACTTAAAACACTTAAATGTAGTATTTCACCTATATGTCTTCTATGCATTTATGTTTATTACAGCATCATGTTGTTATCTTCGTAAAATGCTATGCTAAACTCTACTGGAATCAGTTGTGGTTTTCACCTTAGAAAGCAGCTCCATATGTAGACAGTAGAAAGCAAAGCAGCTCAATGGGTTTTTGGAACGAAACCACCTTATCCATCTTCTGCACGTACACATATTGGAAGCCAGAGATCTGCAGACATTATCGTACGTTCCTGTCCATTTAGCGGTGACTCGCGCCGTGCTGGGTGTACAAATAATGCTAATTAAGATCTCCCTGCTACTGCTGCATCCATTACACCAGCCTCAAAAATACAGCAACACTTAAAACACTTGACTGTGCACTTCACATAATCTCGCTATTTCCTCGCCCCGATTCTTGATCTCGAAGGCTATTTCCTGTAGCTGGCCGTTGGGCGATATCACGTCAGTTGTGTTTGATATGAAGAGGCAGTGGCTGTGATGTGTATCACAGCGTGTGTTGGGTTGCTACACACAGCAGGTGTGACCGGCTCATATCCCTTCCCCCCTTTTCCTCTTTCAAAACAGTTTTTTCCCCTCACTCAACCCCCCACCTGGTACTCAAACACTTCAGTTACTGCCTGAATGCTGGGGGCTGGACATGAAAGAAGGGGGTGTTTCCTGAGACATGATTGACAGCAGTCTCCAGGCAAACAATGGATGAAAAGACAACTTTAATATTTAAACGGTTGTTATTTTATTGCTATGAAGGAGAAACACATTTTTCCTTCACGAGGCGGCACTGATGGCACAGGTCTATTGTTCTTGTAACTTTTTGTTGTGGGAGACATTAAAAGACGCAAACCAAACCAGAGCCATTCTTTCGAAATGGTTAATCAAAACAATGTATCATAAAATTGAATGCTTTATCTGTAAGAAACAATCTGTAAAGCATGTGAGCAAACTGATAAGATACCCGCATAGTTTCTAAAATAGCTAAATACAGACTACTCTTTCTTTTCCTTCAGTTGTGGTTGTTTTTGAGCGATCCAGACAATAGCAGGAAATGAAGAGCTCTGAATACAGCTATCGATAACAGGCCAACTCAGAAAGCTTTGCTGTACACACACACACACACACACACACACGCTTTCAATGTCGCTGCTCAATTGACAGCGCCCAGACAAAATAAATCATATTCTACCCACGATGTGAATTTGCAGCCTGAATTTAATGTATTATTTCGCAGTATCCAGTCACATCAAACACAATAAATAGACATCACGCCTTTCTATTGTGTAGTTGCCATTGACAGCACTCCAAAAAAACAAAAAACAACAGTGCAAACTGTCCGATTCACAAATGACTCTTATGAGCAGGTTCTTTTAATGAAGCGGTCAAACAGCCTCAAAAACTCAGGCTTTTAAATCAAATTACTTGCCAAATTGGCTTAGTGAATTAAATTTTGATCTGCTTACTGACTAATAATGTTTTAATATAATGTACATAATATAATAAAATGTTTAAAAAGATAAACAATATATTTTATTATATACTGTATGTAGTATTAAAATATAATTTTAAATTTCATAAAACACCATTTTGTATGTTTTTTAAGCCTTTTGTTTTACGGGGACACAGGAAGTATCCTCATAAGCCATGTTTACGTTGTAGTACCCATTAGGGATGTGCATCTCATGACGATACGATACGCATCTCGATGCATAGCCAACGATACGATACATTAAAGATACATATGAAGCAGCTACCGATGCGATGCGATACGATTCACCCTTGTTACGATGCAGTGCGATTCGATTTCGATTCGATTCGATTCAACACAATGCAATTTGATGCAATATGATGCAATGGAGAAAATATCACTTTTAATGCCTCGAGGCCTGTTTCATAAAACAAGTTAACCAAATAAGCCAGGCTTATTTCAGTTAGCTTGACTCACTGTCAAATGATTGGTTTTATGACAGCTGTACCTTTTATAGTTTGCAGAACAGATAGCAGAACATTACAATCTAAAATTGCTCTTTAAAGCATTAAAATAACTAAATTAAAAGTTAAAATCACTGAATTAAAAATGAAAATAAATAAAGAAAATGACTACATTTGAACTGCTATAAGAAACACACATGAACTAATTTGAGCTTAGTAATTAATACTGTAGCCTACTAGCTTACATTTGATTTACCTATTACAATAGTCCACTTACAGTTACTGCTATCATAAAAATACACTTTATATGTAGGGTTAAAATTCTACAAAAGACACGTCCAAAAACAAATTTTTTAGTAAAATGTATATTTTTATTATTGCGCTCCTATTCGATTGCGCTCTGTCTGTTTAGCGTGCATGCACGCAGCTGCGCTCGTTGCTCTCACATGCCTCGCCCACTCCTGACAGCAAAATGGATATGTTTGCATGACTTTCATATATATATATATATATATATGTGATGTCAAACAATTAATTGCGCCCAAAATAAAAGTTTGTTTACATAATATGTGTGTGTACTGTGTATATTTATTATGCATATATAAATACACACACACGCATGTATATATTTAAAATGTTATGATATTAATGGTTTGTGATTATTAATATGAAAAATATGTTATGTTTATATATTAATTATATTTATATATTATATAAATTATATGAATATAAATATATACTAGGGCTGAACGAATTTGGAAAATAATCTAATTGTGATTTTTTGTAACCAATATTGCGATTTAATATGCAATTATTTTTTAAAGCTCTTTATGTTCTGTATTATTCAACAAAGCC
>NW_015547678.1:514793-532112 GCF_001515605.1 Sinocyclocheilus anshuiensis
TTTCACACAGGGCCATGTAGTTTTGGATTTTGTTTTCCCTTAATAATAAAAACCTTCATTTAAAAGCTGCATGTTGTGTTCACTTGTGTTACCTTTTACTAGTGTTTAAAGTGTGACAAACATGCAAAAAAATAAGAAATCAGGAAGGGGGCCAACACTTTTTCACACCACTGTACAGTAGGAACCATTATAATCAGTGTGACACGACAAAACCCGATATTAAACTGATGTCTCGTTCTATTTATGACGTACTGACACAAAGTTAAAATGATTTGCAACGGTCGCTTTGTCGCGTCCAGTGTAGGTACTTTGATGTCATACACCGCTCGATCTTCAAGTCGAACACACCTCTTTACTCTCGCGTGTCACGTGACCTAGTGTAATCGCAGCCTCTGCGATTGAAAAATCGCGTTTTTTTAATATCGCGATATCGCAAATGCAATTAACCGTTCAGCCTTAATGTATACATGTAAATACATGTAAATATTTTCAAAATATATGCTGTGTGTGTATTTATATATTCATAATAAATATACAAAATACACACACATTATGTAAACAAAAACTTTTATTTTGGATGTGATTAATCGCGATTAATCATAACAAGTCTCAGTTAGCTTAACGCAGTACAACATAGCAAGGGTTTTTTAAATAATATAATCAATAAAAAGAAAACGGATAGAATAGAAAAAGTATAGAGCAAGCTAGTGTTAGAGGTCTTTTTTGCTTTTGTTAATTGAATAAAAAAAAAAGATAAATATACAATTAGGACCAATTTTGGAGAGTAATCATTCAGCAACCAATTCAACGACTACTGTAACCATTGCTGAATCCATTTCTCTCTCTTGCAGAGTTTTAGATTTGACCTCTTCCTTCGTCTTGGGTAACATCTTATCTAACAGCTGACAGTGCCAGCCCTAAATGGCTGCTGACAGTGTAGATTTATGGACTGAAGCAGTGCGACTTAGAGAGGAGAATGCCTGTGAGCTCAGGGGACGCCGGATCCGTGTTCCTGACCTCAATGGTCACCGTCGTAGTATAGAGTTACTCCATAATTCTACAGCTCTCTGACACAACCTTGTCACACGGCTGGTGAGATAATGTACTACAAGAGCACAAGCCTGGCGTACAGCCTCCCAGAAATGTGAAACATCTCAAAACATTTGAGCACAAAGGCAAAACACATGAGCCTGTGTGCTTATCCAGTCCCGAAATCTGTAGAGAGAGCGACGGCGGATAAGTCGCACAAGCAGCCGGCTCGGTTTAGCCTTGAGTCCCTGCTCATGTCTCTGCACTTCCTGAATGAAAGCAGAGAGAGAGAGACAATGCGCTACCTTGTTAGTGTGGCCTAATGACTGGGTCGTTTCACTCGCCGGGGAGGGGAGCAGCCATGCATTCATAGATAAACACAGACAGGATCATGGTGGGGTGAAAAGGGCTGAACCACAGGCAATGGCTGCAGCACGAGTTAAATGAAGAAATAGCGCATTTATGAGACTGACGTATGAATGAAACGCAAGCTGTGGGGCCTTTATGTCAGGGTACAGAAAACAGAGAGCGAAAAACACGCTGTGTGTGTTTAAATGTGAACCGTGCCTGGTTGGCTGGTTAATCCCAGCACTGAGGCTGCAGCATGGGCCGCTGAGCAGTGCCGGGTGTGATGGAGCGCGGTAATGGAAGGCAGGAAATGAGAAGTCTTGGTTAAGCCACGGCTAATCGATCAGTGTGTTCGGGCTGGAGCGAGCCAAGCTGATGCAGGGAAAGCGGCTTGAGGTAACAGACGCTGCGCAAACCCTTCCTCTGTTCTCTTCGCTGCTGTACTTGGACACAATGCTCTTTGTTCTGCTCTGGCTCTAATTGCGTCGCTGACTCACTTGGGTTCTGATTATTTGATTGGGCTGATTACAGTGTTCACGTTTCATTGGCCAGTGTGCATGTGGCTCAGTGTTCGTGGATTGAGTACAATAGCAGGTTTTGTATATAAGTGAAGCTGTTTGGTTTGATGTAAGAAAGAGAGAGAGACTGATTTAACTCTGCCATCTCCCCTGCTGACTCGGCTAACTGACAGAAATATTTATAAAAACTCTAGCTCAGTTCCAAAACCTAGTGTGCTGTCTACCTAAATCGCATTTTAAAGGAATAGTTCACCCAAAAGATGAATTTAGGAATTAAAGAACAGTTTTTTTGTGTCTACAGAATGAAAGTCAATGGGATCCTAAACAACATTAAAAAGATATTTAGCCTATGTCATGCCGACATGTAGCACTGTTGCGCTTCGGGCGTCCCGAAATCGAATCCTGGCTCGTGGACCTTTCCCGATCCACTCTCACTCCCAGAATGCATTGCAACAAGCCAAAAATGATCTATATAAACAGTTTATTCTATTGACTACATTACACCAAACACTAGACTGTGCTAAAAACACTAAACATTTCTGATAGTCTAAAAATAATACAAACTGAGTGAAAGGACAAAATGAAAGTATAGTAATAAAAACTTAACAAAATTAAAACCATAACTCGGCGTAAGAGGTTCCATATTAGTTTGGATGCTACCTTAAAAGGCAACTGCCTATGTAGACCGTAGACAACAACATAGCTCAGTAGAGTTGGAACAATGCTATCATTTTTAAAACTGAAGATATAAAGAAAGGGAGAGAGGAAGACAAGAAAAAATGCTGATTCTTACAAGTCCTGACTGCCTGACAATGATACTCAGCAGGAAGTAGTCTTTACAGAGTACACTCCAGTGGAAGAAGAAAAACCAAGGCAGGACAAGAGCACAATTCCCACCCTCACTTGTGATTCATCACACACTCCTTTCACCCAGCATCCCCCTGCACTGGGTTTCCTTTCAAACATCAACCTCTGCAAATATTTAGTTCCTAATACTTCTCACATAAAGGAGTCAAAGCATTACACAGGCTGGCAAAGGGACGGATCCACATACTGATCCAGCTCACGCGTCCTAAGAGGTGGGCAAGCGTTCAACCATCTAGAAGGACCGTGGCGTGAGGTCCTTAGGATGAGTCGGGGAGCCTGTGTGTGTGTGGACAGACGGTAAACTAACCGGCCTGCGACATGCCAGCTGGAGCCCCGCCCTCGGGCTCGACGGGCGGCACGGTACCCGGTGGCCGAGAGAAATACCGCTGACAAATATTCATACAAACATGACAGATACTGGATATACATCTGAATGACAACACACTTCCTCATGTAGACACACAGGCGTAGCCTCATTCCCTATACGTTTAGATTTTAATGAGCATGTGTGCACGGCTAAAACAGCTCCCTACGGGGCGGAGGGGGAGAAATAAAGAGGAGCGCCACAGGAAGCTGCTTATCTGTGATCCAGACTGTCAATCTGCCACAGGAGCCCTGCACTACAGGCATGAGGAGAGATCATCTGCCTCCTCCAATCCCTCCGTCCTCTTTAATTACACACGCGCTCCACGTACAAACACACATGCGGGTTTGCGCATGCGCACAACTTCCAGGAAACAATGTGGATCTCCTTGTCGAGTCTGGCACACAGATGACTCTGCATCAAGGAGAAAAGGAGATAAATATCTCTTGCAGGGATGAGGAGGACACAGGCAGCTGGAGCTCAAGGGTCACGGCTGACACTCAGCCAACGGTTGCACTCCCAGCATGCCATCTTTCAGCTGTATTTCAACCCTTACTACACACACACACACACACCTCTACCAGCAGCCACCAAGTCAGTTCTTTGTTATAGAGTGCCTACACAGTCCTGCCAGATAAGAGCTGAGGTCAATCTAATTAGATGTAATGGGCGGCAGCGGGCGCACCCACACACACCGAGGCCGACATGTAACTGCACAGATGATTTCCCATGCACTAAAATGGAGACATCAGCCATTTGAAATTTTCATCAAGTACCATAGTACACTCGGAGTAAACCGATATCTCAATTGGCAAAGCGAGGTATCGGCCTCCACCGCCGAAATAATGTCAAATTGAGCTGGCACAGAAGACACGCCACCGGACTAGATTAGACGAAGGGAAGAAAAGAAACGTCTGTGTGCGTTAACATCTGCTGAGATGAAGGACGACACAAAGTGAGACTGACAGCTAAATGTGGTCTTCAGTCTATGAATGTGTGCGTGTGTGTATGTTTGGGGTGGGGGTTATTGATGGCACCCAGCTCAGCATCATTAGTGCAACGGTCGGTAAATTATCCCTCCAGCCTTTTACACAAGGTCCGCCCACTCACACCAGCCAACGAGCTTCCAGCTGGATGATTGACAGCCCAGAGCAGCTAGTGGCGGAGAGGCAGGGAGCGTCGGTGAGGTGATAAAGCGCTATCAGAGCCGTTTTGTGTATGACTGAAAAGCACTGTTTGTTTGCAAGCCTGCTGAGATTTACAACCATTCGCACTGCCCCTCCCTGCATTTGTTTTCTTTCGTGCTGTATTTTTTCCCGTCCTCCCTTTCGCTCCCTCTCTCTGGCTGCGTAGAGTGCTGTGTGCACGGAGGACATTTTCCAGCCCACTGTGATGATATTGATTGCAGAGCCTCCCCTGATTGCAGCCCTGAAGTATTGACCAGCCGGCTCTCCTAGAAGCAAACAAACACACATGCGACGCACACGAAGTGTGTGTGTGAGTGATTACACGCTGTCAAGCCCCACGTCGAAACGCTCCACAAGGAGAGTGTAAAAGCCCAGAGCTCCTGCTCTCTTGTGCTCATTGGGTCCAGTGACAGCCAGTGGGCATGGGTTTCTGCTGTTTTTCTTATTACCCCTCTTACTTTTGCAACAATTTTACCCTTTTTAAAAGGACTGCATTCTGGGAGCCATCAAGAAAGCAGCACCGAGTTAGAAATTCTCATTCTAATCACTCATCTAATCCAGCTCACAGTCTCTCCACAATGAACCTGATCTAACAGCTCACACTCTACCCTAATGCACCAGCACTGCCATTACCCATAATTCCACAATACAGCTCTGCTGCTCTCTAATTACACCAGCATTTCTGTGCGGTTTCCACGGGAAAAAAAAGTATGCGCTCACACCCGGTCTCCTGCACACAGGTGGTTGACATGCATTAAAAAAAAACCTCACTATCATTTTAAAGCATAAAATGTACAAACACTTTTTTTTTTTTACCATATTTATAAGCATGCACAATATAGGTAAAATATGCTAAATACTTTTGACAACAATGACATTTATAATGTTACAAAAGGTTTCTATTTTAAACAAATTTAAATAAACATGGTTTTACCAAAAGTGTATTAAGTCTCCCTCCACTATTTCACATAACCACTTTTCACAATCCAATCAATTTCCAATAGACAAATTCAAATTCTATCCTTCATTTTTCCTCAGGAAATATCATGTTTCACTCTACAATCCATCACATTATGGAACTAAAATGGTTTGTGACTTAAAATGCAAAAGTATTTGGATGTCTTCTGATGTAAGAGATCTCGCTCAGCCAGGAAGAACAGCAACATCTCTTAAAAATTAAGTACGTCAAGAGCTGTCAACGACTGCTTTTACCGCATGAAATGCATGACGTGACATTAAATATGGTGACTGGCATGATTTGTAAGCTACAATGTATAAATCGGTCACATTGTAGAATATAAAGCTGATATTCGCCAAGAATATGTGTGACTGCATAATATAATTCTCACGTCTTGCCTGTAATTCTTTAAATTTTCATGCTTAAATGTCAACCTCCCACACACAGTTCTCTAATGGCTGTCGGTGAGAGCGGTTTGACAGCGCCAGCTTAAGATCGTTACAGTGTGTCGATGCCCCCGATCATGAGAGACTGCAGAGCGCAAACCACTTCCACTCGCTCCTCACTATATTCTCCTTCTCCTCTGTAAACCTTTATATACACTAAATCCCTTCCATCCATCCAGCCGTGGTGGGAAAGATAGACTAAAAAAAGAGAAAAGGCAAGGTTGAAGCCATAAACCCCTGATATTACGTGTGCTCTGGCTACCACTTGGCATTTAAATGCCACTTGTGGCAGCAAACAGTTCACACTTAATTACAGCGAGCAGGCAGCTGTAGCAGCCAGCCTTTCCACGCCGAAGCAAGCTGGGCCGCCAGCTCCAGCCCTTTCAACTTCCCATGCCGCTAAAAGAGAGCTCACCTTTTAAATACTAAATT
Source organism: Sinocyclocheilus anshuiensis (assembly GCF_001515605.1). Classification (NCBI taxonomy): domain Eukaryota; kingdom Metazoa; phylum Chordata; class Actinopteri; order Cypriniformes; family Cyprinidae; genus Sinocyclocheilus; species Sinocyclocheilus anshuiensis. The sequence continues at coordinate 520,943 of NW_015547678.1, forward strand.
GGCCCACTGCTCAGAACATCTCAGCGAGGGTTTCCCGGCTTCTGAGATGTTGGCCAGCGCCTCGGTTCTTCAAACACTCCACCATCAGCCTGTCCTGCTGCCCCAGCGGTGCCTATAATCAATTGGCCTTTATACAGCACCATGAGCTCTGCCTTTGCTTTCTACCCCTACGCTCTGAACCTGCTTGGATGATGTGTTGCACAGATGTTACAAAGTGTAACATGCATTTAATGCATGTCAACAACTCTGCCACTATCACTCTGAACCGACCTTGAGAAGGAAAATAAAAAGATTTAAAAAATATTTAAAAGCTGTTGCATCAAAACGACAGCAGTTTACCACCGTAGGCGACTCACAAAGATGCCACTGAATGAATTAATATCTGTCTCAGACGGACACACCAATTGCCTTCAATAAAAGCGATTCATCGCAGTATTTTCACTATTTTTGTCTATGATAAGGAAAAACATTTTATCAACAGAACTCTGGTCTAAATATGTATCTTTTACTACACATTGTCATATAAATAAACTGATTCAAGTGTCACAAATCTTAAGCAGCCTACAAATTAGCAGGACTGCTGCCAAATATTTCATAATGCAATACATGACATGGCAATACACATTTCACTATACAATACACTATCAAACAAGACAAGACAATATCAAAACTAGACCGCTATTAAAGTAGGGGTGCTCCGATCAGGATTTTTGAGGCCGATCACCGATCACAGAAAGCAGTATCTGCCTATACGATCACCGATACCGATCTTTTTAAAGCCTTATTTTTAGCATGTAGAGTTATTTATAGTAAGACTCCAATCAGGAATTTTAGACATTTATTCAGGGCCTAAATTTCATTTTTGAAAATGGGGGGAATTCTCCTCTTATAGGCGACTCTTGTGAGAGGGGATTTTTTTCAATTTGAGGTGTGGAGGGGAGCACTTTTTAGACATTTTTCAAAAATTTATATTTATCTCCCCTAAATGTTCGATCATGCATTGCATTTTAGTTGTTACACTCGTGCAATTGTTGCACAATAGCTTACACAGAGCACAAAAAAAGTTGCTCAAGCAAGTGGCAAAACATTTAAAATACTTTTCTTACGTTATCACAAACATTCTAAATTAAAACTTACCACTGACAGAAACAGTCAGCTCTACTGCCTTTCCTTTTGCTTTTAAATCTTTATTACAAGCAATCTTGCAGTTCATAAAGAACTTTGTTTTCCTACCTCTACGAGTGCCATCTATTATTGCCTTGTTTATCTAAGTGCTCTTTTCCTTTAAAACTAGCAAACAAGCCATAGCCTGTGTTGACTGTGAAACACAGTAGACTTGAATTATATGCATTTATGGTGTAATTACTACATTTTTGTTTTCATATTTGCCGCAAACAATGCGCTGTTACTTTAATTCAGTGCTTGCAGCGCAGCAAAAATAGACTCTGTGCGGAAACGATCTCTGCTCTGCTGCAGACGCACCGCTCCTGGAACCCACTGCCGCACCACAACCGTGTGCAGTGTGAGCGCTTTAAGCCGTTGACATGAGTGCGGAAAAAATACGCACCGCACTGCAAACGGAGTAATGTGAACCTGGCGTTATGTGTGTGCGCTGCGAATGTGCATAAGCACACGGCCTCCAGGAGAGCGTGCGAGCGCTGAATGGTTAAACATTGACAAGAATTAAAAAGAAACGCAATTTATAAACTTTAGTGACGATGCAACACTGCCGCGATTGTGCAAGTGACAATTCCTGTGTAAACTGTGCAGCGTGCAGCTCGCTTATAGTGCAGACGCGATGCGATTTGAAGCCATTTGCGCATTTTGAGAGGAAAAGAGTGCGCGGTGATTCACTCACGCTGTTTGTGAAATTATGTCCCACAGAAGGTTTTCAAATTACTTTAAGAGTTATTTAATGAAGAAATAAGAGTTGAACCTCACCTTCAGCATAATAATTATTTCACCCGCGCCGGACAGAGACTGAGACGGTGCCGCTGCATGTTATGCCAAACCTCTCACGGCAGGCGCGTCATCAGCTTGAGATCGGCCTTTATAGAGACCGCCAATCAAACATCCCAAAGCGATTCTCAGCCGATAGTGATCGGTAGCCGATCAATCGGATCACCCCTAAAAGTATTTCAAGCACTGCCATATAGAAACCGTTTCAACCAGACTGAGAAATGTGCAAAATCCAAAATACGTTTCAGTCAGTTTTGCAAAATAAATTCTTGAAATACAATATAAAAAAAATCTATCAACATCACGGCCCTGGCACTTTCTCTATATCAGCAACTGATCACTCCAGATCAGTATTGTGCTTGGTAGGGATGCACCGAATTTTCGAACTCCGCTCAATATTCCACTCTATGAATGTGCAGTCCGCTCGTGTACCACTCATGCTCATCGGAAAAGCAAAGCCCGCTCAAATAACGTCCCGACAGGAAATTTCTATGTAGTATATTTGTTCTTGTTTGCAGTAGCGCTACTGTGCTGTAACATGGCAACACTGGTAAAATGACGCTATGCTCTGCTCACATAATAATAATTATAAAAATAGCTTTGTAGGATTATACATTATTTGAATAATTAGTTTTAACATTTTTTATATCTGATTCTGTTGCATGGAACTGAATAAAAATAATATATTGATATCTAATATTAAGGTAACACTACAATAAGGTTACATTAGTTAATGTTTGTTAATGTATTAACTAACATGAATGAACAATACATTTATTACAGTATTTATTAATCATTCTTAAATGTTAGTTAATGAGAATACAGTTGTTCACTGTTAGTTCATGTTAATTCAGAGTGCATTAACTGTTAACAAGCACAACTGTTGATTTTAATAATGCATTAGTAAATGTTGAAATGAACAAACTTAGATTAATAAATGCTGAAGTATTGTTTATTCTTAGCTCATGTTAACTAAAGTAGTTAACTAATGTTAACTAATGAAACTTATTGTAAAGTGTTACAAATATTAATAAATCCAGTCCAATATTATTGTATTACTTTCAGTAAAAGTGTGGCTATTTTATTGGCTTGTGTTTTTTATATTCAGTATCATAAAAATGATGGAGTTAAATTAAAAAAGTCTTACAAAATTACTTTATATTGTTTAATAAAATAATAAATAATCATTACAAAGCATTTTTGGTTTCGGTTTTCGGCCAAGTGCATCCAGAATTTTCGGTTTTGGCCCAGAATTTTCATTTCGGTGCATCCATAGTGCTTGGCATTTTCTAACATGTGACCAACCTTAGCCTGCTGGCTCCCAATACATCAGGCCAGAGGAACAGATAGTTCAAGACCAAAAAGGCAACAAAAAAAAAAACACTTCACCTGTGAGAGCCGAACTGAGGACGGATATTCTGTCGGAGCATCATGCGGCTGTGCAGCTAACGTATTTCTGAGTGGCACTGGGAACATTGGAGAGCATATGTGTCACACCAGGAAAACACACACAGACAGACTGGGGTCTTAATCTGTCTCTTCTAGTCTCACACACACACACACACACACACACTCCATATCACCTTCCAGGCAGGTCTACACATTAAATCAGCCCATTTCATCTTTAGCGGTAGGGAAGAGTTTTGTGCATCTCCTCGACAGCATGGATAAGCCTCGGCCATGTGGCTGGACATTATAAATGGAGAGCATGGCCTCGTCTTGGAGCATGCCCACAGGCGCACATTTATCAGTACCACCAGGCAGCGGCAGAGCTTTTTCAAAGATAGAAATGGAGAAAGAAAAAAGAAAACAAACATTCTCAACATGCAAGTGTGCAGAAAATGATCTGGTGCTCTTTCTTTCTATCTCATTACTTTTTCTTAAAGCTATAAAGAGCTATTCTGCTACAAATGGCTGAGGCATAACGGCAATCTATAAATGGGATGTTAAGTTCAATAGCTCAAGGTTAGAGGCTGAGAGAGCCAGAGCGCTTCATTGCACTCTGCATTGTTCTTTCCAGAGCACAGATGAGTCTGGTCTCAGTGCACGGCTGTAGTATCAAGTGCTATTTATGAACTTCGTGCTGGCGTGAGGGAGATGGTGAAGAGAAAAACAGAAAAAAGCTAATAAAACATTCTGTTCACGAGAGGAATTCATATCTGGCTCCTCTGGTATCTCGCTCCTGTTGGAATCCACCGCAATTGATTTGTGAATTAATTTTGACAAAATAACCAGATTTGGAAAATGCTGCCCTTGTGGGTTCAGCTGCGGGACAAAGAGTCAGCAAAGGGGCATGACCTTTGGGAAATGTGCAGTTATAACAAACTAACGCCTAAAGTATATGTATTGTGTACAGTAAATTTCATCACCAGCATAGTGCACTCACTCATATTGTATGCGCAGATTTTTCTAACCATACGTACTCTATACGTTCAGCTGCACATGCACCTTAAATTTTTTTTTTTTGGACTAATTAGTTTGTCCACAAGCTGACAACACTGGCCTGGGCTGTTGTTTCACAATCAAAAAAGCGTTGACGCGCACTTGTGTGAGGGGGTTAAAAGATACACGCAACTCTAGTTTAAACAAGCACAAAGACCATTTTTTAATCTGTTAACTTCTGGAGAGGAATAGCACAGACACTGAACAAACATGAAAAATGTAGGTATACTTTAGGCATAAAAGGCAAGTATGTTTACATGAACTTTAAAAGTTTAATTTCAGTCAGACCAAAGCATAATTCCTGTTTAAAAATGTAAACATTTCAATCAGATTGAAATTTTTGCGAATAAGTCGGACTAACTAAAAGACTTAGTTAATCAGACTAATTACGAATATGTCATGTATATTTAGACAGGCAAAGACGACATACACAAAAACTTGCTGTAGCTCAAATTATATCTCTGTATGTTAACATTCTCAATGCAAACTACCACATCTAAATGCTGTCATCCATTCATTCTGACAGGGCTCTTCAGCAGCCTCACTCTTTCACATCAAGCCCGCTGCATCAAAACAAGCTCTGAAACAAGCCTGAGACGTACGACAATTAGCCTACAGGTAAAACGGCAACATAAAAAGATGCTAAATTCACCTTTCAAGCATTCACACAAACACAGCCAAAAACAGACAGTTTTGAAGCTATTGTGACGACGCGAGAGGGAGAATGAATACAGAAAGAAAATGGGAAGGAATAACATGAGGGGCGTGAAGATGGAGGGCAGTGGAATTTTCTAGCGCCTTATATTTCCCATCCTCCCCAGGCCAGAGCGCCCTCCCACTCTCCCTCTAGAGTTTTTTCTTCTTCAGCGAGGGCTAATTTGCAACATGTGTTCTTTAATGGAGAGAGCCACCCGATGGAAGCATGTGAACTCGATACCACTGTAAATCTTCACTTCCACAGCTTTTTTTTATTGGCATGTCACACTTTGGACAAGCTGGAAATTACACTCGGTGAACTGAGAAGCAGTGCCGAGACACTCTAGAAAGGCGGGGAAGAAAAGGAGAGGAAAAGAGTCAGATGAGAAGGAAGCGGCGTAAGGTGCTGCGAGAGAGAGAGAGACAGAGAGAGAGAGAGAGAGAGAGAGAGAGAAGACCGCTAGGCGTGTCGGGAAGGGAGGATCCAATTACATGGCAGCCAAGCCAAGCACATGTGTTTGGAGAACAGGATTGTTGCAATAAATACTGGCCTTGCAAAGACTCCGTAAAGCACTTGGCTAATACACAACATGAAGCAAATTACTTGGAGGCAAATATCAATTACAATGTTTTAGTTAACGAGAACAGGAAATCAAACTGGGGAATAAAAATGATAGTGTTTGGTTTGTGGGGAAATATCATTTAAATTTAATCTATAATGGTTTTGAGAGGGAACAAACAAATGTGAAAACATCAAGCCCAATTTTCAATTGTAATTAAAATGCTGAGGATTACATTAGTACAATAGTTGTTTTATCACAGTGTGATTGGGAAAGTGTAAACATTCCCTTCGTGTTGGTATCTTTGTCATTTTTCTTCTCTTTGACATCAGAGAGGACGAGATAGAGAAGCCTGCCTTTCCTTTTTTAAGATGAAACAGTTGGGTTGAATGCCAGGGCTCAGCGTTCCCAGCTTCAGATGCTAGTGAAGACATCAGAAGAGGGAATTTGCCTGTGATGTGCCAAAAAACGGCATTGTGTCTCTGCGGCAGATTCCGGCAATCCAAGATGAGGAGAGCGAAATTAACATAGCCGTTCCTTCGAGACCCAAATGATTTCTAATGCATAAAAATACTTGACAAATACCCACCCCGCCACCAGTGGCGGCAGTCCGGGAAGGGAAAGCCGCGATAATGAAACGTGGCGAGAAAGGCTCTGTTTAATAATTTAGTCTCGGCTGTCAAGGATCTGCTATTGATTGTGCTTTTCAGGTGTCTTATGAAAATGTTATCTCCAGCCTCGCGGTTCTCCCGGCTCCATCTGGCAATGTAATCACCACCCCATACCCCATTGTTGACCCCACACACCTCCATTTTGATTTTACCCCTTGTTCTTGCTCTTCCTCCTCCCTCTATCCCTCTTTCTTTCCCCCCGGCCACACAGCTGGTTTCCATAGTAGCGTTTACTAAAAGCGCAGAGCTGTTAAAGGTATAAGGGGGAGAGGGAGGTATGATCTAGAAGAAAAAAAAAATTCTTGATCTTTTTCGGATTGGATGGTATAACACAAGTTGGCTATTCTCTCTCACTTTATCTTATTTGGCTACTGTTGGTAAAGAAAGCACTGGTATTTCGGTAAAAAAGCTCGCTCACAAACACAAAAAGAAAAAAAAATTGGCATCAACTTTACACCAAAATACCAGTGTTTTTATACAAAAAGTGCATGTAGGCTATAAATAGAAAAATGAAATAAAACAAAATGTATCAAATGCCCAATTACCAGATATGTGCATTTAATGCATCATAATAGATCTGTCTTTGTAGTACTAATATGAATCTAAAAATCAATATTAACAAGAAAAATTTATTTAAATAAAAAAGGTCCATTGAATAAGTTTTTTTTTTCTGTAGTATTGAAGTTGGTATCAAGAACCGTGAAATTTCGCTGGTATTGCTATTGACTAGTGAAATTATTATTATGACAACCCTATCAATTACATATCGATTTGAATATCGTTGGTTTGCCTAAATAGCTTCATTTTGGAAATGAAATAGAAAATGTGTTTTTTAAAAAGACACCAAAAACAAACAGATACAGAGCTTCAATTGTTTTTGGAGAGATGCCCATTTGGAAGCAGTGCAGCATGGGCTATGTGTATTTTGCACAGTGCTAAGTACCTAATGTCATTACCACCAGCAGCATTAATGCTTCCTTTAGTGGAGTTTCAAGTGTACAGGAGGGAGGGAGAAAAAAGAGCCCCACACTTCATTCAAGAACATTAATCAAAATGGCCATTAAGTTGCAGCATTTCACAACAGATTTACTTACACAGGCCCAATGCTTAAAAGGCTTTACAGTCAGGTTTGCCGGAAAAAAAAAAAAAACGCACAGATGAATAATTCAACATCAGAACAATGAAAAGCCAATTCACAAAAACCATAATTTGCTAAAAAAAATATGGTGGGAAATAAAAAGACTATTTGACTACCATTACAGACCCCCCCCCCCCCAAAAGGCCAATGAAGAAAATGCATGTTTTAGCATATTGCTACTGCTGCTGCTGAATTTAGCATTGTGTGTGATGTCATCCTGCTTGCTTGACAAAAAAAGCTCCCCCTCCTACATGGTTCCCTCAGTGTCGACACTCACAGCTAAATCTGTAGCCGCTCTGTATTCCTGCCCTACTCTAAACACGCTACCCTGCAGACAAAGTGCAAGCAGGGATATTTCAATCACACGCTCCTGAGCAGAGGTGCAGCGCCGGCTCTTTAGCTGCCGGCAGAGCCCGCTGCCAGAGGCACTTTTTCAGAGCCGCACACAATAACGGCACAACAAAAACCTGGGGGCCACTTGTGAGAAACGCACCTTTACATATTTATACATGCAAATGCGCAGGCTCATTTTCAGCGGCTGAGCAGGCAGAGGAGTGACGGGCAGAGGGAGGGTTGAACGCGTCGAGTGTAACGCTGGGAGAGATAGAAAACGCAAAGCCACCCCTGTCCACATAGCGTCTCTTAATGACTGCCGGCTCCCTGATGTAAAGATGGCAGCGGCTACCGCTCCGCTCAATAAATATTAACAAGCACTGCGACTGATGGCGCTGCTCACTGATCCATAATTGCATTTCAAAATGCTGGAGCTTGTGGGGGGGTGAGGAGGGGATCCTGATGGGGGAGTATGTGTGTACGGAAGCGGCTCTCGGACTGATGAGGCAACCTACGCGCCTCCCACCTCCGGGCCGGATGAGGATTTAATCAGAGCTGCAGAGGGCATTTAATAGAGACACAGGCCATAATTACACTTTTAAAGAGATAGTTCACCTAAAAATTAAAATCTATCATCTCATCTGTCATCATTTACTCACCCTCATGTTATTCCAAAACTGTGTTTAGTTTTGTTTTTTGTCCATACAATGAACCCCATTTCTGGACACCACTGACTTTACTGCATAAAAAAAAAAAACTTGAAAATGTGTTGCACAGAAAAAAGTCAGATTTGGAACAATATAAGGGTAAGTAAATAATGACTTCCATTTTGGGTGAACTATCCCGTTAATGTCCCTAATAAAGCTTGATCAATCTATTTCCTATATGCATATTCCTATATTTCACCAGACTAATCGGTAACGCTCATTTTTCGAGCGAGTAGGCATCCTTACGGATTGGAGAAATATGCATGAGGGCATTGCACAGACGCATCTCTTCATAAACCCACTTTTATGATCATTCATGTGTGTATGCACATATATTTGCATCTTCATGAAAGCCTTTTAATTAAGGCTTTGAATCATTAGCTTTTGAGGGCGCAGAGATGAGCACAAAAACCAATAGGAGTGAATTACACTGGGATTTTATTTGCATCCCATGAACGCAGGATCCAATGCATTAGGGAAGGCTGGCAGCGGGCTTATCAAACACTCCAACCGCACACCCTGATCAACAATATCCGCATTGCCAATAATCAATAGTCTGTGTTAATTGCCATTTCACAGCTAGAGTGCAGGAGCGTGGGTCAATGCAGGGCCAGTTCAGATTGCGGCACCCTTGCCATCCACTGAGCTATTGTTTCAAGTGAATCATTAGGGGTCTATGTATAGCTTGGCTCAACGAGTAAACAGTGTGTGGAATAATGGTGCTGTAGCAGGCTGACAGCTTAAACTGGAGTTTTCACATTTTCAGATTTGATGGGGAAAATCTGTAAAATGGATTTTAAAATGGTACAATGTGTTAAACAGAGCTGATAGTACTACTATAATTGAACAAATCAAATGAGCTAAAAATGAACATGCAAAGGGGGATGCTGTATGGAACTGTGAAAGACGGGGGTTCTAATGCTGTAGAAATCGGTCACGTCAAGACTTCCTCAAATTTTCAGGGTCTCATACTTTTTGTGACCCTGGACCACAAAACCAGTCTTAAGTGTCAATTTTTCGAAATTGAGATTTATACATCTTCTGAAAGCTGAATAAATAAGCTTTCCATTGATGTATGGTTTGTTAGGATAGGACAATATTTGGCCGAGATACAACTATTTGAAAATCTGGAATCTGAGGGTGCAAAAAAAATATAAATATTGAGTCCTTAGTCCTTAGAAATGCATATTACTAACCAAAAATGAAGTTTTGATATATTTACAGTGGGAAATTTACAAAATATCTTCATGGAACATGATCTGTACTTATTAGCCTAATGATTTTTGGCATAAAAGAAAAATCGATAATTTTGACCCATACAATGTATTTTTGGCTATTGCTACAAATATACCCGTGTGACTTAAGACTGGTTTTGTGGTCCAGGGTCACATATACTATATAGAAAAACAACCTGAAGATGTTTGAATAAAAAGCTGGTTAAGTGTTAATAGTTGGGTTTCTATACAAATGTTTCACTTTTTTAAAAGAAATTTAAAATTATTTAACAAAACAGATTATGAAACATTGCAGCATTATGCAGAGATATCAGAAACGTACCTCCAAAGAGTCAAAATATGTGAAAAAATGTTTTCATCACCTTAATGCACGTTCTCATTCAGGCAAAACTATTTTCCTTTAGAAAACACATTTTTTAGGAAGAAAATCTACCTTAATCTGAACTTATTCATATAATGCATATGCATTTATGTAGGTTGTATAGAAATTTTTGTTTTAAATATCACCCACAAATGAAAACCGTTATCCTTGATACCCTTATGTCCTTCCATGTGACTTTTTCCCAACTGCATTACACAAAAAGATCAATGAAAGAATGTTTTGACTGTTTTTGTTCATACAATGAAAGTCAATGGAATCTAAAATATTGACTCCTACTGTATGGACAAATATACAGCAAAAAATATATTTTTTAAATATCTTATGCCCTACAAAAGAAAATTCCATGCAGGTTTGGAATGAGTAAATGAAAAGCAAAAATTCTAAAACGGCATTTAAAAAGAAAGAAACCCAGCAAAGAACAACCTTTCCGCCTGCTCCGTCCTGCTGCTGTGCATAGTAGGGATGCACCGATACCGATACTGGTATCGGTATCGGGCCCGATACTGGTCGCCCGTACTCGTTAAAATGCCCCGATACCAAACGCCGATACCACACAGCATGTGATAAGCGCCATATTCAAACAAAAAAACACCAACAACAGAACAACAGACAGCAGAAATGAGTTAAGGATGTCTACTACGAAGTATATGTATGCAATGAATATAATGTTAAACATTCAGTATTAACGCCTGTATAGCTGATGTGTGCGAGCTGATAAACAAAGCACGCTGAGTGGATTGAGCGCACGGCGGCGCAGATGCGCGAGCTTGTCGAGTGAATATACCTTTCTCACAGACATCACTGGAAAGTTTGTAGTTCGGGCGGATATGTCAAAAACAAGTAAGTAAAACAATGCACAAGTTACTTAACGGTAGGGAGAGAGAGGGAGAGAGAGAGAGAGAGAGAGAGAGCGCGCAATTCTGTTGTGTGATCTTTGATGTTCACTCACTTAGCACGCATCATTTGGATTAAAACGAAAACCATTCATAGGGGCATTCACTATAAACATCATTTATTTTCAACCTTAGGCATACACGACTTTCTGGC
>NW_015547678.1:532247-532504 GCF_001515605.1 Sinocyclocheilus anshuiensis
TCAGATGAAAAAAAACGCGACTTCTATTTCTGAAAATATCACAGTTAGGAGATTTATAATATTTATAATGCTGCATTAGTACAGCAAAGTGCGTGATTACAGTACTAAGCCGCTGCTCTAATGCTATTAATGCTATTAAAATGTACCATAGAGCAAAAAAAATGAACAGTGAAAGTGAACAGTGAAAGTAACAAAAACTTGTAAAATACATTTTAATGGGCATAATTAAGTGTGAAAATAACCGAAGGATATACAGT
>NW_015547678.1:534589-535079 GCF_001515605.1 Sinocyclocheilus anshuiensis
CAGAAACAATACTGTACTACATCGATGTTTCCTGTCGGCTCAATTTTTGAGTGGACTTTGCTGTTCCGATTCGCATGAACGGTATATGAGTGGAGCGACTTAGTGGAGCACACACACGCATAGAGCGGGATAATACGCAGAGCGTCACATCATGTGAAAGTGAAACCTGAACGGTGAACTAATTTTCGGAAGCTGGAATTTCGGTGCATCTCTAATTATTGGCAACATCAGAAATGGATATTATATAATAGCTGCTTTTTTTTAACATTTTAGCAATTTTAAAATATTAAAAAATGTTTTTTTATACGGCACCCCCGCTCTCGACAGACGCGGCACCCCGGTTGGGAAACAATGTTCTAAATAATGCCGCAAGTGGGGCTTGAGGAAGTGACGTCGCCTGCGTCTGCGCAGTGCAACCTGATGCAGCCCCTGAAGTGAGACACAGGAAACAGAAATACTGCAAAATAATAATAATAACGCGACTAAACGA
>NW_015547678.1:535338-540977 GCF_001515605.1 Sinocyclocheilus anshuiensis
GTGTCTCGTCTCGTTTTCGTCATGTGATAAAGGTTCGTTGACGACGAGATTTAGTCATAATTTGTTGACGAAAGCAACACTAGCTGTGCATCATTGGAAATCATGAGTTGTTTTTGATAATCGTATTGTACATCACACCTAATTAAATGTCCATAAGCACCAATACAGTGAGAAGAGCAGGGCATTTCTGTCTGCGGCCGAGCCCCCAGAGGCAAGCAGCAATCACTCCATTAGAGGCAGCGCTGTGCTGCAGCTGAGCTGGCCAATATCAGCAAATTAGTTTAGCCACAGGGATGGGGGAAGGGTGCCACGGCAACACACACCAACAACAACAACAGTGTCAGTCATCGGGCATATGCAGCCGGCCCAAATTAACAGGAGGAACAAGTGAGGGAGGCAGGCAGAGACAAAGAGGGTAGAGCTGGAGACTGTGATTGACTCGAGGATAAAGGCTTCTGCTGTTTATGATCGATTCGGTGCTGAATTGTCTTTGTGTCTGAGCAACCCCTGAGAGATCTTTCTCTTCCTATCTCACCTCTTCTCCTCAAAGCCAACAACGTCTCAAGGCTCCATTTCCAGCCAATAGAGTGTCAATAGGACTCGCTGCATAGTTGCTTTTCCTATTAGCAACAGATACTTAACTGAATGTGTTACCCTCGTCACATTAATACAGTGTCCGTCTTATGCACGGCACTAATGGGCTGAGGCCATAAAATAAATACACATAGGCTGTCCATGTCCTTGAAATCAGTATGCACTGCTGGTTTTTAGACACACAAAATGGTGCTGGGCTAACAGCGGCACATTATCACACCTGAGCTGAAGTCCTAAATTGTAGGAGATACAAGCACAGCTTCTCTCTACTGTAGAAAAAGACATACATCTTCAAAACTACTTAAGATGGCATTTAAATACATTTTAAATTGTGTATGTGGCATTTTAAAGTGCAATAAAATCTGACACTGGTATATATTTTGCCATATTTTATATTATATTTTAGCTCAAAAAACACTAAAAACACAATTATTCTGGTCCAGCTATAACCGTGATCACACTTTCCCCATTAATTTTCTCAATATGGATCTCAAAAGACTCGTCAATAAAGTAAATTGTAAAGCATAAACCAAACCAACCAGCTCTGAAATAAATCAAAACATTACAAACTTGGATTTCAAGGTATAAGAAACCGTGGAATAAAACACAAGGCTGTGTACTACAATCTGATGAAGGTTTGCGAATAATGTAAGCACATAAAAACAATGGTACAATATAAAACTATTGAATTATAATGGCAACACTTTAGTATAGGGACCAGTTCTCACTATTAACTATTTGCTTATTAGCATACCTATTAATAACATATTGGCTGTTTATTAGCACTTATCAAGCACATATTCTGCATGACCATATTCTACACCCCAATCCTACACTTAACAGCTACCTTACTAACTATTATTAAGCAGCCAATAAGTTTGAGGCAAAAGTCATAGCTAATGGTTTATTGATGGTGAGAATTGGACCTTAAAATAAAGTGTGACCATTATAATGAAGTCTTGTTACTCCAAAACATGTATTTATGTGATAGCAAAGCTAAATTTACTTTACTCCACTACTGCTACTTGACTTAAGTTTTTACTCCACTCTTATCTGTCACATGAGCCTTCAGAAATCATTCTAATATGTACATTTGGTGTGCAATAAACATTATCATCAATACTGAAAACAGTTGTCCTGCTTAATACTTTTGTGGAAACTGATTTTCTTTGATGAGCAGAAAGTGTAATAAAACTTTAAAAATGTTTAGCTTTTTAAATCAAATCTTAATGTTGCAATAAACACTGATGTATACGTATACACACACACACACACACACACACACACACACACACACACACACACACGTGCATATATAAGTAAACAAGTGAGCAATGCGCTTTAAACTGAAAGGCGGGGCTTGTGTGTGTAAGAGATGGTGAGATGGACAGAAGAGATACATATGGCAGCAACTCACTATATTCCCACCCCTTTTTTCCTCCGTTAATCTCTTTTATTCTGTCTTTACCACACTAATGTTTACACAAGCTGAGGGGAGCTCAGTCAGCTGTGCCTTAATCACAGTGTGTGTGAGACAGGGGTGACTGTGTGCGCTCACAAACAAGGGTGGAGGCACCTGTCTTTGTACATCTTTAAGCTCGTTTAAGCAGGAGGCTCATTCAGAATATGAATATGATTGAGGGGGAAAAGGAAAAGGTTGAGTGAAAAGCGTGTCAATTAACGGTCTAATTTGGACTGAGTGAAGGGCGGAAACATCTCTGTGACGGTGTGAAGATCTGTGAGTGTGAGTGTGTGTGCGTCAACATTCAAGCCATACACACTGGCCAGGCGCACACACACACAGATCTCATCGCTCAAAGTGGGCGGAGGGATTGATTGCAGCATGCAGGTTTTCTCTGCTATGCTAACTGGATTCCCAGGTCATTAGATAAAGTACACAGGGTGACGTTGAACCCTTAAGACTAGAGGATAACCATATTAATGAGGTTATTTTACCAGAAGCGAGGCAATTTCCTCACCTCACGGCAGAAGAGGGTCGTTGAGAGAGAGGCTCACGTGATGCTGCATGAAACAGAAGCTCTCAAAAGCACGCTAGCAAAAATACGTCTGAAACCTGTCCTCCAGAGAGCCATGATCGTTATGCATGTAATGAATTCACTTTATTATGTAGAACCACTCTGTAAATCCGCTAATGCTGGAACCTTTCCGATATCCTCATTTACCGTTATGGCCAGCTATCCCGTTCTGCCCTGCTCAGTACGAGTGAATGAATCAAGACAGCCAGTGTTAAAAGCTAAGAATGGGAGAGAATGCATGAGAAGGGACGTCAATGAGGGGGGTGAGTAGGGTCAGGGCAATTGACCTCAAGGTTTTGCTACCATTTCAGTGGACAGATGCTCGCTTCCCAATTAAGAGGAGAGGTGTGACAGCCGGCGTTCAGAGGTGAGCATCCAAGCTGTAGCAGCACGTCCATTACACCTGTTTCAAATGAGCTGAACAATGCCACAGCTATGAAACACTCATATGCCACATGTTGGGAAAATAGCAGTTTACTTAATAGGAATGTGCAAAATGACATTTTCAAAACTAGTTGATTTGCACTGCCTAAACTACTAGTTGACTCAACTGGCCTAAAAAAAAATTATAATAATAATTTACACACACACACACACACACACAAAATGTGTATTTATTTGATATTATATAAACATAAATATACATTTTAGTTTAATATTTAGTTTAGTATTTGATATTACATAAACAAAATATAAATACTCATTTTATACAAAAATATATTTTAGTTTTTTATATTTAGTTTTTATATAACAAATAGGTTTTTGTTTTATATAATATACAATTATAATTAATTTAGATTTTTTCTTAGCATATGTGTATATATCTATCTATCCATATGTATCTATTTTTTAATACAACATCTCAAAATACTAGCTGACCTCACTAATCGACTAGCCAACACTACAACAACTGACAGCTAACTAGTTGTCCATCATAGCAATTACATGGCAAACCGCTATCCAATCCACTCCACGGCCAACAACATGGATGAGCACTGACTAATTAGATGGATTAAGGTGGTATAAGATAGAAAGGAAGGCCATTGAAGCCTTGTCTTCTCCTCTGACATTTTCAGCCATCAGACAAAGACCCCTAGATCTGCACTTAATCAAGATGAAGATAATCACAAAACATACTATATGTTATTCTTGGCAAGAGCAGGACTCTGCTGCCCTCAGCACTCATTAGAGCAATCCGATTACAGGCTGCTTGGATGCCCGGGCTCTGGCACGCACTCCCCTACCTACCCTCCCTTCCCCTGCACATCCTTCTCACTCATCCAGCCAGCCCTGAACCCCCCCACTTCAGCTCCTGTGGCTGTCATAAGCCAGCCTGCCCTGTGTCCACCCCCCTCCCATCAGCACCTTAGCTGTTCAGTACCATTAACAAAGCCTCATGGGTCTTCCTCCATTACCTATCTACCTATATCTAATCATATAATCATCACACACACATATATTATATATATATTTAATAAAACATCTTAAAATACTAGTTGACCTCACTAATCAACTAGCCAACAATAAGAGACAGGGGTAGCTGCAGGTCGGAGTCATAGGTGTGGCAAAAGGTGGCATGCCGACAGGTGAATGCTACAACAGAAACTAACCCCTAGCCAATTAGAAAGACCTTTATCCACGCCCCCTAACTTTTGGCACGCCCTAATCTTTAGCCACACCCACTGCTCTAGCCTGCAGTTATTCCTACTTGAACAATTTGACAACTGACAGCTGACTAGTTGTCCATCATGACCCATGCCTAAAAATTATATGGCAAACCTCTATCCAATCCACTTCACGGCCAACAAACAACATGGATGAGCATTGGCTAATTACATGGATTAAGGTGGTACAAGATAGAAAGGAGGGCCAATGAAGCCCTGTCTTCTCCTCTGACATTTACAGCCATCAGACAAAGACCCCTAGATCTGCACTTAATCAAGATGAAGATAATCACGAAACATACTATATGTTATTCTTGGCAAGAGCAAGATTCTGCTGCCCTCAGCACTCTTCAGAGCAATCCGATTACAGGCTGCTTGGATGCCCGGGCTCTGGCACGCACTCCTCTACCTACCCTCCCTTCCTCTGCACATCTTTCTCACTCATCTAGCCAGCCCTGAACCTCCCCCCCACTTCAGATCCTGTGGCTGTCATAAGCCAGTCTGCCCTGTGTCCACCCCCCTCCCATCAGCACCTTAGCTGTTCAGTACCATTAACAAAGCCTCATGGGTCTTCCTCCACACACTCTACGGGGGGGCCGAAGGACCTCTCGGCTAATTGTCTCCTGCTGTGAGGAAGTAGCCATCAGAAAAGCCATAATGTGCTTATCTGCTTGTGAGACAACGTTATCTCAACATAGCAACCATCGAATGTGGCAGCCATGGAAGGAAAAAAAACACAGCTGTCTGCGGCTGCTGGAGGAAATAAATCAGGGAAATATATTGGCCTAATAAAGTAGATTGAATCTGAGGTGGTTTTGCTCTCTGATCAACGTGTCCTTTGAAGATTCAAGCTTTTTAAGTATCTGATTAATAATCTATAGAAAAAGCAACGGTGAGGAGCGGATCAAGTGGCAAGAACTACGATCCGCAACAGGAGTTTTTCTTTCCCTTTCTCTCGCTTTTTTTAATTGATCAATTAACGGCATGCAAAACCAAGCTGGCGCTACAGCGTAAACATGTGTGAGCTAGCCGAGGCTTTGTAGAGAATATCTGGTGCTCCGCTTCACACAAGCTAATTAAAATTTCTTTAAATCTCAGTGTGTTGCAGGCTGATTTTCCTATAGAGTAAAAAACACGGGCATTAAAGGCAGAAAAAAGCCAACTGTCAGCACATTTCATTTCCAGAAAACACCCATAAGCCTGGTTAAAGAAGCGTACAGGAAAATCTGAAAGTATGAAACTTAATTTCCAACACTGTAGCAGCATTACTCGTATGGCGCTTTTCCACTGCGTGGTACGACTTGGCTCGGCACGGCTCAGTACGGCACGGCTCGGGTAGCGGTTT
>NW_015547678.1:541318-544952 GCF_001515605.1 Sinocyclocheilus anshuiensis
CGTGATCAGCAGAGTTTACACGTCACGTTTTGGTAATGGTACTGTTCACTTGGAACCCCAACCGAGGTGGTACTAAAAAAAGTACCAGGTACCAGGTACTGTACCCAGTGGAAAACCCCCCAAAAGTGAACCGTACCGAGCCGTACCATGCAGTGGAAAAGCACCATTAGACATCGATTGCAACCGGCCATTTCACTGAAATGAATCAAGGCAATCACCCACATCAAACCCTTGCGTTTGATCCAGCTTTGGACGTAAAGAAAAAGATAACAAACGAAACACAATGGCAACACTGTTACATAAGGGCTGGTGGAGCGGGAGCCTTGATCTGGTGGATGAGGGGAAGGAAAAAGCCAAGTCAACTCACCAGCTTGAAGTCCTGAATGCTACAGATGAAGTAGGGCGTGTTCGGCCGTCGGCTCTCTATGTACACACAATCTGTGAAGATGACAAACAACAGTGTTACTAACATCATCTAGACTGTCAGATAAGATGATCTCAATTATCTTAATTTCTCAAACCTGCACAAAATCGGTTTCCCTTTGTAAAACACAACTGGAATGTGAGTAATAGGATTAAAGGGCTTTTGGACGGAGGACAGTCCGCCCTTTCCAGAACAAACATCAAGGGGAGTCCGAGAAAGAAGGTTGGTATTGTTCCAACACAATTATGTGATGGCAGGGGTTTGTGTAGGGAAGAAAATACAATAAACGAACATAGGAGACAATGTGAAGCTGATATGAAACGTATACTAAATTATGATAAAATTGCATAACTTTTCCTCCTCTGAAGTAAAGCTGAGCAGCGGGCCTCTGTGTTTAAATTAAATGTGACTGGTGGTATGGCCAGGTCACGAACCTTCATCTTCTTAACAAAAACATTCACACTGCACAGCCCCAACAAGAGAAAGCAGCTTTAGCTAAGTAGACGCACATACATGCACACATACTTCCTTCCTCTGCGGTCAATCTGCCAAACATTTGTAGAGTGCGGGGGATGAAAAGATCACCCTCTTGTTCCACCCGCTTCTCCGCAGAGAGACAATCTGAGGCGCTCCGAGGTGCCAGCAACCGCTCCATTCAGAACACTCATTACATTACACTGCTATTTCACACTACAAATCCATTTTACACCGGCAACCAAGCCGGTATTTGTGTAACCTAGACCTGCGCCGTTCAGCTTGAGATGAGGTGATTGGGGTTTCTGTGGTTTCAAGTCAACATGAAATCAAAACTGGCCATCTTTACTTTAGACATCCCTAGTGCCAAATACATCCATTCACATTATTCTAAATAAAGAAAGTCTATGTTTCAAACATAAAATCAAAATGTAACAATGATCACATCACCTAGGATGTCCAGTCTATTAAATCATGTTAACCAAGTGTCTAGGAAAATCATCAGAGCAAGTTATCACATTCCTTTTCTGATGTCATCACCTAATGTTAATCAATAGGCAAGCAGCGAATGCCATTTCATGTTGGCTTCAACCTGTAAATAAAGCACAGATCAAAAATCAGCTTTCAGGCTGTAAAAAAAAAAAATCATACATTAAATATATAAACAAACCCCTAAAATAATGAGCTAGCTAATACCAAACGGGAAGTTAAAAGTGGCTTATCAGAAAGCAGATTTCAAGAGTCACAACAGATTCCTGAACCCATGATTCATTCACACTTCCTGGCACATAAACAAAGGCCATACCGCATGTTAAAAGACGAGCTGTGCATTAAAAAGCAAGGGCGACTCCACCATCTTGTCTCCAGCTTGCTAAATCCGTAAGCAACACTCGTGTGTGTTGATGAAGGGGTCGAGCCTCACAGTTACCCAGCAGCCATATTTGAACACAGCTCCTGAAGCGTGACACTAACACACTCTCACACCACGCCGAGGATAGCAGCCCGAGTGTGTGTGAGTGTGTGTCATCGCTTTAAGCACAGATTTGGAGATGTTAGAAGTCTTTGTGTCTCTGTAGTGCTAAAACAGCATGAAGATAAAGGTTTATCTGAACGCTTCAGTATTCCAGGGATGAATTCACGTAGCATT
The DNA here is from genome assembly GCF_001515605.1 of Sinocyclocheilus anshuiensis. Lineage (NCBI taxonomy): Eukaryota > Metazoa > Chordata > Actinopteri > Cypriniformes > Cyprinidae > Sinocyclocheilus > Sinocyclocheilus anshuiensis. The sequence goes on from NW_015547678.1 coordinate 543,364, forward strand.
TGCTGAGGAGGCTAAAAGCTACTACTAACAAAAGGAGAGCGATTCCGTTCCAGCCCTCTTAGTGCAGATTATCTTTTATTTATTTGTTTTGCCTGGTGCCGTTATTGATCTCGTTGTGTTTATCTGTTCAATGCAGCAGGCGGAATAAAGATATTTAATAGGCTGAGCACATTGCAAACCATTCGTTCGGAGGGGAAGGGGGGTGTTAAGAATGCAGAGGGGGCCATTTTGAGTGGGTTGCATGTGTGACAGGAAAGGCTTGTTATCAGAGCTGGTCTGCACAGGGTTTTCTAAGGCTTTATAGTGTGTTAGTGGGGTGGGCCGAGCTCTGCCCGTCTGTTTCTACCTGAGCTCATCCTCTCATTTACAAGATAATGTAAGTGAATATATCCATCAGCACAGTGACTGACCGCCTTCACCGGAGAGGGAGGGGAGACTGGAGAACAAAAGAGACAAATCTCAATGAAATGAGATGACATGTTTCAGAACGTCCCAGGCGGTGTTGAGAGGGATTTACCTTTGAGAATTGCGGCTTATAGTCTCTTAACCCGGCTGGTAGATTCATTTAGAGGAAATGGATTCCCTACATACTGACAAGACAATAGATATCTGTGCTGTGAGCCGTAAGGAAAATACTGAGGTATAAAGGTCTGGTTTGAAATGCTTCCTGAGGTAAATGAAGCCGTAAATGTGACTTCAGCCTATTTCTGGGCAATAAAGCTAAAGGAAAATCAATATTTTGCAGTATTTATGTATTTTTCAATATATGAATAATGAAAATGTACTTGAAAATAATTAAGAATGAAACTGAATCATTTTCATTTAGTTACACCAGCATTAAATTAGGAAAATTAAAAAAAACGAAAAAAAAAAAAAAATTTTATCAGCACATATCTTTACTAACACGATGGAATTGTGGTCACATTTACCATTGTTCAGCAATGTTTGGGAAGTGAAATCTAGTCATTTCAGAGTATTTCATGTGAGGATGAAAGATTTCGCCATGCAGATTTTGCATCGGGTTCAAGTTGGTCACAGATTTGCCGCGTTGACCAACAAAAAAAGCTGCTTGGTTTGAAATTTGTGCTTCACACATTGCTACACTACTGACAATAGACAATGAACCTTTTTTGCTAATGTGACCGCATTAACCTACTTTTGCCACTTAAGTTTAAATCAGAGATGTCATTAATTGCACTGTTTGTTGTTTTGTAATGCAATGAGCTATGCTAATTAAAAAGCAACTGTAATATGCAACAGAAAAACCATTGCTAACATTCTAGTCTAGCCGAACAAAGTCTGCAAAAACTAGCCAAGAAATTGTGTTTTTAAAACAATCCAAAAGGTACTTTTCCCACCCATCTGTGAAACTCGTTTCCAAACAAAAGGTCCTCGGGAAATAAATTGTGTTTAATATTTTACAATAATGACGGTCCTCGCTGGCCGTGGAGAGTTGTGAGGCTGTAATTTGCACTGTACTCTTTGAGAGTGGACCTTTAAGACTCCAATCTGTTCAGCTGCGTTCCAGCCATTTTGTGCTTTTAGAGAAGCCCCTCTCCATCAGAGAGTGAGCAGGCAGAGAAAAAAGG
>NW_015547678.1:545229-563459 GCF_001515605.1 Sinocyclocheilus anshuiensis
AAAAAAAAAAAAAATTTTATCAGCACATATCTTTACTAACACGATGGAATTGTGGTCACATTTACCATTGTTCAGCAATGTTTGGGAAGTGAAATCTAGTCATTTCAGAGTATTTCATGTGAGGATGAAAGATTTCGCCATGCAGATTTTGCATCGGGTTCAAGTTGGTCACAGATTTGCCGCGTTGACCAACAAAAAAAGCTGCTTGGTTTGAAATTTGTGCTTCACACATTGCTACACTACTGACAATAGACAATGAACCTTTTTTGCTAATGTGACCGCATTAACCTACTTTTGCCACTTAAGTTTAAATCAGAGATGTCATTAATTGCACTGTTTGTTGTTTTGTAATGCAATGAGCTATGCTAATTAAAAAGCAACTGTAATATGCAACAGAAAAACCATTGCTAACATTCTAGTCTAGCCGAACAAAGTCTGCAAAAACTAGCCAAGAAATTGTGTTTTTAAAACAATCCAAAAGGTACTTTTCCCACCCATCTGTGAAACTCGTTTCCAAACAAAAGGTCCTCGGGAAATAAATTGTGTTTAATATTTTACAATAATGACGGTCCTCGCTGGCCGTGGAGAGTTGTGAGGCTGTAATTTGCACTGTACTCTTTGAGAGTGGACCTTTAAGACTCCAATCTGTTCAGCTGCGTTCCAGCCATTTTGTGCTTTTAGAGAAGCCCCTCTCCATCAGAGAGTGAGCAGGCAGAGAAAAAAGGGAAAGAGACTCAGAGAAAAAGAGAGCGGGGCGTCTGGGGGAGGGGTGTATAGGATTTGAGGGGATGTGTACTGTTCTAGGGGCTTTGTGGACTCCCAAATGTCTCCCACAGGCCACAGGTCCCAGCTCTCTCTCCCCCTTTTAGTCTCTTTACCTGGCTCTCTCGCTCTCTCTTTAGTGGCCTGAGGAGAACAGAAGGGTGGGGGCTTTGCAAACAGCACAGATCCATTATCGACCACTCTGCTGGAGGAGCCTGGCCTCATCCTTAGATTGAGATTTATTGAGCTGAAGAAATAGTCCATCACACGCCGAGACGCACTCACACACGCCCGTGCTTAAAGTAAAACGACAAAACGGATTTTAGAAGTTGATCTGTTTGCAGCTATTATTTCTTAATGTATTGTCACTCGTCACTTAGCAACATGAATATTCATGTGGAAAGGGAAGAGGGGTAGCACTCATCCAACCCTCCTCCTCCGCCGAGGCTTATTGTTCACTCAGCCATTCTTCTAAACCAGTGAAGCGTGGCAAATTTAAAACACACCTTTACCGATGACAGAGACCTGCCCTGCTTTCCGTGTCAATCCAGTTGCTGTTTTAATCCACTCCGCCTCAGAGGAGGAATGCTGAGACACAAAAAGACTACAGGCAAAATGTTAATATTACACACGCGCTCAGCTGTTTTCTTTAAGAGAGTGGTGGTGTTACCGTCGAGAAAACCCGTCGTATCATTGTTAAACGCAGACAGCCGCCGCGGTCATCCTTCAGCGTGCTTATCTTGAAATTAAAGTAGCCGCAGGAATGCAATAATGAAACGGTAGGGGGTTCGGACCAGGTGCTGACTTCACACTCCATGTGTCGCATTCACACCCCTCTCTTCCTACATGACCGACAAGCGGCGAAGCGTAGACCTGTGCCGCTCATGTCACATCGTACTGGGAAGTGCTTCAGCGCAGGTGCTTCAGCTGGCACCAATGCCCTGTGTCAGGAGAAATAGGCCGGTCTTAACACTGCTCATCCAAATTTACACTGCTGCTCATTGAGACCTGCAGCTTCAAACACACACACACTTATTCTGCTCTTCTCTCATATGTCAAGCTTGCAAATTTTTGCCTCATCTCATAGCAAGAGATTAATACCTCTGGTCCGAATTAGATCAAACCTTGTGCGGCTGTGCCCTCAGAGTAGCAGGCAGAAAAAAGCAGACTCCCTCTGGGCTGGGAACAGAAGCCGTTTGACGAGTGTGGTACACTTAGTCTGTAGCAGCTTTCTAATTTGTAATTGGCAGGTGGTTCGATTTCACAAAAGCCTCTACAGTCTCCCTGTCATACAATGCTACACGAAGGGAAATTTCAGAATAGATCTGGCTCTTTTATTTCCAGCTATCGGCTTGGTACTAGGGATTTCTCTGCACACTGTTTGAAACATTGTAAAGAAAGAATTTCGGTGACACTTAAGCCTTTTATTTTGGGAAGAATAAAAGTGACATACGGGGGTTTAAAACGAAGAAACCAACAAAAGCACCCAACAACATGACTGTTTGAATATCTCAAACTAAATGCATTTTGTTTCACACTGTGTTATTATGCTGAACTAGCTATTCGCAACAGAGTTTATTTACATATAGAACTATTAAAAGGCACAGAAATAAAACAATTATTGGAAAGATCAGATATAGGGACACAGACATTTGAATTTTTGCAGTACATTTTTCCATGTTATGGCAGATAACCAATACATGTATCATATATTAAAATTTAAATATTTTCTATGTAGGCTATATATTAAAATACATACTATTTTGTCTAAATATAAAAAATATAACACAAATGTTTTAAACGCTACAGCAAAAATAACCTAAAATGTAAAAATATAAGAAATGACGGTGTACAAATAAATATGAACTGTTCAATAAGATAAAACGAGAAAAAAAAAAAGGGAGAAATTGTTAAGACAACAAATGTGGTAACGATCAGATAAAGGGTCATAAACAAAACAAAGATCTTTTTGGCACAAGAACCCTTAACATAAGTGACCCTGAGGGAAAAATAAATGCTACGAGTGTAAAATGTGTCCCTTTTAATTGACCGCATTTAATGATTTGATTTAGAAAGCAAAGCTTCTGTTCTCCCCTTCGAGACATGGATCTGAGGGTCTCCTTGTCGCCTGCTCTGCCTCTGCCTGCTTTTCATTCCCTATCGCTCTTTCTGTCTGCCTAAATCTTGAGACAGCTGGAAGAAGAGTGGAAGACATGCATGGAAAAGTTGTCTCTCAACATGGGGTGATACTGTTGCTGTCTCTTCAGAAGAGCAACAGGGAGATGAAGACTGCTGCTTGATGACTCACTCAGGTGGTCAAATGCTGTTAGTCTCACCTCGCTGAATAATACATGACTCTAAGCCAAGAGAGAGCCTGGTTTCTCCCCTCTGACAACAAACGGAGGAGGAGAAGTTTATTTCGGCGATGGCCCGAGCGCTCTTTTTGCAAAGGTGGTGCATGTCCATTTTCACCCCGCCAAGTCTATTGTGTTCATTCTTGACTGTGTTCCAGGGAAAGATCTGAAGCTTTGCTCGCCTGTTAGTGTTTCTATAACCTCTCTCTACTGTATCCACTGACAAACATGAAACGTACATCAACATCAAAAAGCTGATAATCAGGCAAAATTGCGAGCAGACAAAGCAGCAGTCTTGAAATGACATTACCGAGCTGACAAGGAATCCGCACAGCTCTGTGTGGATGTGAGGACAACGTGTCCAAGCTCCCGGTGGATATCTCAGCCTTACGGAAAAGACTGCAAGCTTTGGGTGGCTCCGTAATTAGCTGACAGCTGTCCAGACACCCACAGGCAGCCAGGAGAGAGAGATAGAGAAATAGAGGCCATCTTCAGGGACGTACTCATCGAAGAACTTTCGTAAATTCAACATCTATCAAGCACAGCTTGATGATGCAAACATGGCGGCGCGTTCACACGCTGCGGCTTCTCTCTCTCCCGATAGAAAGGTGTTTTCGTGTTTTTTGTCTTGTGAGTCGCAGTGTTTTTGTACGTATCTCCACTTCAATCATAACCCCAACCATAAGCTCTGTTCCAAAATCTAAGCTGCCTTGTTGTCTACACCCTACACAGTCAGCGGCCTAAGGAACCGCACAAGTGACTGAACCACAATGGCTCTAGATAGACAGCAAAAAAAAATTCCACTGACCACAATGCATTCTGGGATTGCCCATTCTGAGTAGGATACAAGCAATACTGCCTTAGACTTTGGGTAGGGAAGCACCAGTACCACACTATTATAACTTGATGAAAAAAATTATGATTACGATGATTATGATGATGATGATGATTAAAATAAAACTAGAAATAAATTGTAATAAAATTAAAAACTTTTAATTTTGATTTATTATTATTATATTATTTGTAGTTCATTATTGTTATTATTATTATTAATAATAATAATAATAATAATAATAAGCTGCTGGAAAATGCCATTTTAAATATAAAAAAAAAGTTTCCTAGTTTATTACAACCCTCTACAATGAGAGTAAATCACGCGCATGTGTGACTAAATCTTCACTCTGGGCGACTAAATGTCTAATATTAGCCACTGGCTAATAAATTCTCAGATTTTACTCACCAGTGTGTGAGTTGGAGGCTAACTATAAGTCTAGCACAGATATATTTTCACTCGCCAAACACTCTGACTGAGCGCTTCAGAGTCTCACTCTCCGTCAAGCGATCTGTGCTATTTTTCAGTTCATCTGAATGGATGCGCAGCGCACCTGTATTTGACGAACCGTAAACTCTAGTGTGAAGGTGCATGACTCGCCGTCGCTTTGTCTCACACACACACAAAGAAAGAGACAGAGCGAGAGAGTCTTATATACCATGTAGGATTTTACTCACCAGTGTGTGAGTTGGAGGCTAAGTATATGTTTAGCACAGATATATTTTCACTTGCCGAACACACTGACTGAGCAAGTTAGAGTTTCTATAAATATTATAGAAAAAAAGTAAATATTATTATTATCAGCATCTTATCAGTATTATTATTATTTTTTTTTACAGAAACACTGAATGACCAAAAAAGCACCACCACCAGTCCTAAATTCAGTTAAAATGTCTGCATTCATACATGGTTACCAAATTTTAATTCTAATTACTAAATTTCTATCATTAAATAATACTTGATTATCATAATATCATATTATAATGCTTGACTGACTGATGTTAAGAGTGTACTTTCAGATATTTAAAAAGCTGTGCCATTTTACAAACATATACAGTATTATACAGTATATATATAGTATATCAGTCTGGCGAGTAAACTAGAAAATTTACTAGCCAATGGCGATTCAATTGCCATGGTGTCCGTAGAGGGTTGTATTATTACAATGTTTTATTCTTATTAAAATAAAAATGACATTTTAATTTCCTTTTTAAAAGGAAAAAAAAAATTTAAGTTACATTAATAATGTAATAAAATAATTTTTTTAAGAATTTAGCTTACATTAATAACAAAAATAATAATAATAATAATAATAATAATAATAATAATAGTGAAAGTAAATCTAACTTCTAAAGATTAACCTGTGAGTGTTAGATGACAATAAAGGCAGTTTAATTGTAAAAATAGATGGAAATCAGCCTGCACAACTCAACATCCAACATCATCTGATATCCAATTTGAACTAATAATAAAATCTTAATATCAGCTGATAACTGATATAGGGCACTAATTTGGAGCAAATAATCATGCTGGTCTCCTTTTGGAACTGTGTTTGCATCCAGAGCGCATCTATGCTGCCTTAAAATGCTCTCTAGGTAGGCAGCCTGCTAGGTTTTGGAAGAGAGCTATAATGAGCACCATAAAGCCCACCCCAACCCTCAGCTAAGCCCACTGTGGACATTCACCTCTCTTTATTGTCAGCATTCTCATCACACGGGTGGGAGTGGTACTCATCCAGCCAATCCTGCTTGATGAGCTCTCCATTTTAAAAGCCAAATGGCAGCCAGGGAGACAAATTGCCGTCACAGTACAAGGACATCGGTGCGACTCCGGGTTGTAAAGACGGACTGCAGACAGCCACGGCCAGCTCGCAGAGGCCTGAGTATTGATCTCGTGTGTATAATCTCCCAGCTGGATCCATAAGCTGCCTCGGTGTAGCGAATATCCGCAAAGCTACAGGGAGCCTGGACACGAGAACGCCACTCAAAGGCCTGATCGATTCAGCTGCTTTACTCTTCCTTCCATCCGAGTGGCCCCGTCTGCAATACAAATGCCTCTCTATCTCTCTCTCCCCATCCAGATCACACTCCACTCACTCCTCTTTTCCATTCCTTCCTTCCTTCCTACCTTACCTTACCCATGCACACTCCATCTCTCCAACGACGTGCCTTATTTACTTTTTCAGACAACCTAATAAATGCATGCCAGCCAATCCTGCTTGATGAGCTCTCCATTTTAAAACCCAATTGGCAGCCAGGGAGACAAATTGCCGTCACAGTACAAGGACATCGGTGTGACTCTGGGTTGTAAAGACGGACTGCAGACAGCCACGGCCAGCTCGCAGAGGGCCTGAGTATTGATCTCATGTGTGTATAATCTCCCGGCTGGATCCATAAGCTGCCTTTGTGTAGCAAATATCCGCAAAGCTACAGGGAGCCTGGACACGAGAACGCCACTCAAAGGCCTGATCGATTCAGCTGCTTTACTCTTCCTTCCATCCGAGTGGCCCCGTCTGCAATACAAATGCCTCTCTATCTCTCTCTCCCCATCCAGATCACACTCCACTCACTCCTCTTTTCCATTCCTTCCTTCCTTCCTACCTTACCTTACCCATGCACACTCCATCTCTCCAACGACGTGCCTTATTTACTTTTTCAGACAACCTAATAAATGCATGCTAAGATTGCTATAAAAACGTTAGCGGGCAAAAAAGTATGAGGATGATCTCCGTGTTGGCTTTCAATATTACTTCCTCTTATCTAGTGTCATACGTGCACACGGCCGACTCTCTCGAGCCACAAAAGCGATTATTGTCTTGTTTCAGTTCTCTCCCTTGATTACACTCTCTCTTTTTCCGTTGGCTTCTCGCCGTTTTTAATACCCACTCCAAGGGTGGCCAGTTTTACATATTGTGTGTCACTAGACAAATATAAAAGGATTTAACATTTAGTAGGGTTTAATCCAGCACAGGTTTTGTGTCTACTTAAGCCTCCCAAATCAGATCTGATTGCAATAAGGCTGCAGCGACTGACGGCAAACTGAATGCATGCATATACGCCTAGACCAGCACGATTACATGAAATAAAGCTGAAATCGCAATATGGCTTAAATATGCACGCATTTTACATGATCCAGTGTTTTAGAGTGGCTCGGTTCACAGATTTTAAAATATTTTATAGAAATCTTACATATATATATATATATATATATATATATATACACAGTGGCATGCGAAAGTTTGGGAACTTCTTGCAGAATCTGTGAAAATGTGAATAATTTTAACAGAATAAGAGAGATCATACAAAATGCATATCATTTTTTTATTTAGTACTGTCTTGAGTAAGATATTTTACATAAAAGATGTTTACATATAGTCCACAAGACAAAAAAATAGCTGAAATTGTTAAAATAACCATATATATATATATATGCGTGTAAAACATTTTTATACACCAAATCATAATCATGTAGCCCTACATTCACCAAACATGCACTTACATAAAGCACATTGTCTTTGAAGCATTAACATAAGTTTTACGATGCATTTATGATGTGTAGGACAGTGAAAGTCAACTGAAAGGTTTGCTGTATAAACAGCAAATTGTAAATTCACTAAAATGACAATAATCATCTACTGTGGTGGAATTAAGATTCCATTTTTTTTAAATGACAAAGGCACTTTAAAGCAGCCATCCTCAAAACATGGTGACATCCCTTTCTATTCTCCACTGCAGCACTGACAAAATCAACTAACATGCCTCAGACATGTGATTCAATTCAGTCTTATCTAAAGCAGCGCAGCGGTACTCTCCAAAACAGAGCAGGGAAGGGGTCTGCTGGGTTATTACCGAAAGAGAGCTTCAGCAACTGTGTTTTCAAGGACCTTCAGCATATAATGCCTCCAACCCGATTCCACTGGGGCAACGGCTGGAGGAAGAGGAGGAGGGGGGCAACCGTCACACCATTCCCAACCTTCCCCCTCTGAGCAAATGCATCTCTAAACAGAAGAGATGGGGTGAAGAGACAGGGCTCTAGACAAAAAAAATCGAGTAAGGAGCCATTGGCTCCTATAAGAAAAAAAACTTAGGCGCCAAATTATTTTTTTAGGTGCCACAGAATAAAGGGGTTTTATTACATTTGTTTTTTTTTTTACATTTGAACATTTCAATCATACTGTCATGTGTTTGTCTCATCTTTTCTTGACTTTATCAGCATTTTAATCCATCTTGTAGATGACCTGGGAACTAAGGTTCACTTAAAGTGGGAACAAAATGTCTTATCCAACTTGAAATATACAGTCAAGCAATGTTTATTACACAGAATCTGTACCAATATCATGGTCCATAAGCATCACTTGGGTACTGAGTGTAGTTTAGGCTCCTCCTCAATGCATCCTGTAAATGCTGTCATACACTCTTAAAAATAAAGGTGCTTCACGATGCCATAGAAGAACCTTTTTTGTCTAAATGGTTTCATAAAGAACCTTTAACATCTGAAGGACCTTCATGTTTCACAAAAGGTTCGTGGCGAAAGAAGGTTCTTCAGATTATAAAAAGTCGAGAAAGAGATGGTTCTTTAAAGAACCTTTGACTGAATGGTTCTTTGTGGAACCAAAAATGGTTCTGTGAAGAACCTTTTAAGCACCTTTATTTTTAAATGTGTATGTCTTTCACACTTTCAGTCTTAATTAGTAAAATGCAATTTTATAGGACGAGTTGAATCATGTAGACAACAGGTTAAGTAAAAATATTAATATGCAATAGCGCATAAATATAGCAGAACGCTCCTCTTTAAATTAATTTTTCTAGCTGACTGATGAGCTTATGGACACCGAATGGTTATTCTGAGGTATTACGTTGCAATGTTTACAAGCTTTACACGTTTTCCGCAGTTTGAAACACTGAATGAGCTTTTACATGAGACATTTCAGTAAGTTGTACCTACTATAGGCTCTCTTATAAAATAACCTACCTTTTGATGTTAATTCATGTTCATTATGTACTATAGTAGTAAAGACAAGGATTAAATGAGTTCACTTGCCACTTGAACTGAGGAGCTGTCGCGATCGCGCCTGCCGCATTAAAGAGCGACAAAACTATTTATTGTTTGAATTTCGTTATGAATTTGGCATAATTTTAAAGCTGATACTTTGTTTATTAAAAAGTAACAAAGCACAAAGCTTTTTGCGATTACTGGACGGCATATGAAGTTCACGCATTAACAGAACACAGCATAGACTAAGATCTTGATAAGAAGAAGCCATATTAGTAATGATTATAAACGAGAATTGTTAACGATATTGCCAATATCCACATAGCTGACAGCTTTACCTGTTATAGTTTGTTCAAGTTGTGCACAAAATAGACGTTGCTTTTCCGCACTTTCACTTTGCACATCTCCGTCATTTCGATCTCTCTCGCGCTGTACAGGTGAGCTGCGTTTAGCAGACTGTGTGCGACAATGCTGCTGTGCGGCAGAGATGAGGACTGTTTGAAACTCTTTTTTCCACTAAAACTTCTCAGTTTAATACGTGAACATAAAAGATGTGATCGCAAAACAATCAGGAAAAAAGGCATTACATGCACATTTTTAAGTTATAACATGTAAATATATATAGTCAGTCACCAGTGGCGACCTCAGCAAAAACTTTACTCGCAAATTAATAATTTTGGTCACAGTCTGGAGCCCTGAGAGACGAGATTGGAAATTACGCATTGGCTATAATTTGACGTCTTCGCATTAAATAACTAAGCATACTGCTTGACCTTTCTGTTGCTGCTAAATAAATGAAAGACATGGCGAGGATGATTTAGGACTACGGCAGCTGCGCTACACAGCCGTGCCTTGCCCTCCGCCGGAGTGTTGACATTTCCCCCCAGCCTCATGTACAACCAATTTCTAAACAGCAGGTGAAAGAGAGGCCATGTTTACAGCGCAGGAAAAGGTTATTGCTCTGGTCTAGGCTCAATCTCAGCGCCTAATAAAGACCTAATGTGGACCGTTTCGCCTTTTCTGCCGCTCACTGAAAAATATAAAGAAAAACAAGAATCTAATGTGTGCTTTGGAAAGCTAAGTGTGAAAAATATGACCGTTTCAAGCATCATCACACTGATTTCTTCTGCATTTTCATCAAGAAGCAGTGAATTTATTTGGTCAAGCACAGCAGTCAATGAAAATGCGTTTGCGGTGACATGTTTATGCTATGCTAAAGCACCATTTTTAGCAATGCTAACAAAATATTGGCAAATACATACTTGCTGTCCAATGGCATGCTTAATTACAACCGCCTCAAATTCCTTCAGCTGAAACAAAAACTACGAGTCAGACATACAAAAAGTATTGTACAAGCAAAACTCACCGCCAGGTCTGTAAACAACATCATCCTCCGTAATGAAGGAAGTGATCTCGCCATTCTCCATTCGCTCATAGCGCGACTTCTTCTTGGGTAGCTTTTTCTTGCCCTTTTTATTGGCCTCCTCGGCGGTGGCAGCCCCAGGCGTCTCATTGTCGTCGTCCTCACTGTGTTCGCTCTCTGCATAGTTCTTAGCTCCGCCCTCTAGCGTGCAACTGCGCCGTGGCCGCGAGCTCTCGCTTTCGCGTGTTTTGTCCCGCTTTTCGCGATCTCTGTCCCGGTCCCGGTCGCGCTCCCTCTCCTTGTCCTTCTCTTTGTCGGCAGTCATGATTCGCCACGTGCCTTCTTCTGTCCTCTCACGGCTGGGCCTCCGTGAAAGGTAGACTGTGAGCCTGGGCTTCAGTCTTCTGAATTTACCAATCAAATCCAGGGAAAATTTGGCCACACCAACAACCCCAGTGTTTCAGAAGAGCTGAATAGAGAAAATAAAGACATTGTTAGAGAGGTAAATAAAGTGACACTTTTTTGTTCTATATGAATGCATTTTCTTCGTACAGGGACACTTCATCACACAATTAAAAATCATTTTAATATTTTTTTGGAGGGAGCAGAAAAACAATGTCAGGGTGATATAGCTATTCTGATATTACAGTGAAGACAAAAAACTCCCAAAAGAATAATTTTTTGTAGTAACGTGCGGCAACATGCAGTAAAAATCCATAAAAACAGGAAATGATATGCAGACCCACATGACTCTGTCAAAGTCGATAAGTCTCTTGAAATATCACAATTTGACCTTTTTTTAAACAAGACAAAGTTAGATGTAAAATGTCATTTGGTGCAGCTCCCCCAAAAATTAATGAATAAATTAATGAGAAAATACGATTTCATAAAATAGTCAGCACCAATACCCTCGTGGGCAGCGCGGCGACATATCACCGATATGCTTTTGGTGTCCTGAGTTCGAGTCCCAGCTCGTAGACCTTTCTCAACCCCCACTCCTACCACTTCACTTCCTCTCTACATTACTGTTTTATCCTAATAAAAGACAAAAACGCCTTTTATTAGGAAACACCTTTTATTATAATATAAATAAAATAAAAAAATAAAAAATAATCACAACATATTTACAAATTACACAAATTAAGTTAAAACAATTAAAATTAAGATGTGTATACTCGCGCATTCAAAGTGAAAGAAAAATTTGACTTTTTACTTGACGGTTACACCATTAACAAAGATGCAGGCTTTTAAATAGGCTTTTTACAAATTCCGTAACACATAGTGGGAGATATTTGTAAACCCAAGGGCCTGTTGATACTCCTGCAATAGGTTTAATCAATCACAGCCAGCGAGCAGCGCTGTGACGTCGTGCAGCAAAAGGAACATCAATCGGCGGTAGTATTGTCACTGTACCAAAATGTCAGTATTCAGTACCAATACCAGTGAAAATCCAAGGTTCTCGGTACCAAAGCAAAACACAAAAACACGCTAATTAAAAAATTTGACTATACTTTAATTTAATCCAAACTGTGTACATATTTAATTTTCAAGGACTTTTGAAAACCTTCTAGACTTATTCAGCCAAGAAGAACAACTACGTTAGCTAAAAAAAAAAAAAAAAGCCCAGAATTGCTTTTGACACAAACAATGTTAACCATTTGTACATTCTCTAACACACATATTTTAGATTCACAATTTAAAAGCCTCTGGTGTGTAAAAATAGTAAATATCATTATTTCCTCCTGTTTTTTTACCCTAATAAAAGTTATAGGAGCATTAAATAGTTAAAGAAACTTAATTCTAATGCTCATTATACTAGCGTTAGCCGAGCTTATGCTAACGATTAACTACTCTAATAACAGCTTCATTTCAATCCTACATTCAAATTAAAATATTGAATAATATTCATAACAGAAGCGGTGTTTCCCACAGACTTGCACTCTATTTGCAAATTCATTCTCTGCCAGCAGGAGGCACTTGGAGAGCGGGAAAGATAGAGGTTTCCCCGGTAACGGCTGTAATCAAATAAGCTCTGTGCTCACAAAGGCTGCTCAGGCATTACAGGCAAGATTAAATGAAAATGACATCAATAATTTTCTGAAGACAGTCGGTTTCCTTCAGAAACACAGTGATATAAAAACACCCGCGCCGGGTTTCGACTTTGACACGTGCAGTGCTCATGTTTATTCAACGGCCTCCTTTTCATGTCACCACGTCTCAGTGCTTTTATGAAGAGAACGCATCTGCGCACCTTTCGGATAGCGCATCAAGAACTGGGTTGACCGGGTACTCGGTACCACCAGTACTTAAAACCTGGTACCGTAACGTTTACATTTTTTTAGTACCGACTCGGTACCGAAGTACCGGGTCTTTTGACAACACTAATCGGCGGTCTTCTCCACAGCAGCGGTGCACGTCCTCAGGAGAGCTCTGAGCACAGCTATATCAAAAGAGCACAAACTTCAAGCTGCCTGCTCTATTCCCCAGCTCAGTTTTGCCTGTCGATGAAAAGCAGCACTATATTTCCCCGCACAGTGACCTAAACAGGATTCCCCACTGCATTATCAAATAGGCTCAGCTGCACGTTTTACAGGGTATTAGGCTTATATAGACCTTCGCACAACTAGCCAGCTCAGGCTATGGAGAATTCCTTACAAGCAATATGTTAGACTGGAATAAGACCCGGCGCTCCCTCCAGGCCACAGTGTTTGTTGGTTGTGCATGCTGGTCAGACTAACTACAGCCTGGCCAGAGGCGGCCCTACCTCAGCTAGCACAGCGATCACCCGTGGAAATCAGAACAGACAGGCACGGAGAAGAAAACCTGGCAGGAGACTCAGACAGAAAACCGCTTTGGATCAAATCCTGTTTTTACAACGCTTGCTGCTACTTGCCTCTTTTAAGTCAACATTCATAAAAGTAAAGATCAATCTTTCGTTGGCCGAAAAGCGCAAAGAGGAAAAACAAAACGAGACCTCCAATACGAGAGCATGAAATGGCTACGTAACGAAGTGCACTTGAAAGGTTTTGCGCCTTTTCCCCCCTCTTCAGGTAAACGGGAAAGTAAAGATTACAGCCTCTGGTGCAGCTAAACCTGACAACTGCCGAAAAAGCTACAGCGAGTGAATTTGGATATGCGAGGAGCCTGCGGGAGGACAGCAGCAGGACAGAATTGGGCTGTTTGTCAGTGTGAGAGGTGTTTATAGAGCAGGTATAAAAATGAAGAGAAATGGCTTATGACAGGCACACTGGTGCAGTTGACAAGCAGTCCAGTCAATGGCAGCCTGTCATCTTGAGTAGACGGCAACTGACGGGGCAGCTGCTCTCCTCATCAACCTCCAACACTACAGACTGATTACAGTGCTGCGCCACCACGTCACGGCCCGATTAATCACCTTATGATGAGTTACCGCGCTGACCGCCAGTCTGAACACACAAAAACACATACATACACTAACCAGAAATGTTTCTATAAACACTGAGTGTTTTTTTTTTATTATGTGTGTGTTTTCTTCAAGTCACTTTGAATCACAGCAAAACTATGCATTTTCAAACTCGACAACTTGGTGGGCTGCTAAAATGACTTGTTGGTAGGGGTGTGCGATATATATCGTCTGCGATAATATCGTAATTGTTGTTTTAGTCACAGACGATATATATTGCACACCCCTAGTTGAGGTGCATTTCACAATTTTAAACTTAAAAATATGATAGTGACCTAATATAATTTAAAAAGCATGGAATGAAAGTCCGAGAAGGTTTTACCATGCAAAAAGTTAAAAAACGAATGCAAGCAAAATATATTTTTAAAAGAATAAGAAAAAGAATCTATAAAAACTAGTCAATCTCATTATTAAATAGTTGGATGAGAAAATATATACACCCAATATATTAAAAATAGTTTTAAACAGCAGTACAAACAGTAACTTTGATTAAAAAAGTAAAAACATAAGATAAATATGAGAATGTGATGTGGCACAATGTCAAAAAAACATGGTATAAATGTCAGAGAAGTTCAGTCTCTGTTGAAAAATGAGAAAATATAGTATACCCAAGACTTATCCAAAATAGTTTTAAATAGCAGTACATACAGTACCACTGTAACTTTGATTAAAAACAAATGTTAACAAAATAATAAAAATAAAACACAAAAAAATAAATAAAAAAAATCCACTAAAATAAAAAAACGATATAAAAAAAAAACAACTTAACAGCACAAGGACTACATTGAAAGGTTGTCAAGAAAACAAGTTTTATGGTGGTAGCATCTTGATACTATTTGGTGACCAAAATATATTAGCTGGAATCATACTGTAAGATGATAAAGGTGTCAAGAGTCAAGACAACCCTTACTGCCTTAGGCTGTACAACCACACCTCACATGATGAATAACTTACAACCACAGAAAGGTCAGCAATCCACACATTCTCCATGTAAAGAGCGTCTTATTTATACCAACAGGAGCATAAGCAACCAGTGATAAGCAGCGGCTGCAGTGAGGTTCACAGCAGCGACTAGCAACAATGCAGCGGTTCATGTGGCGTCTGAATGGTGACCAGGACCAATTAAGCAATGGCGAGTACTCCCCTCAACAGTACCCACAGATGAATAACTCGCTTTGGGGCAGGTGAGGCTTGAAGCCATTACACATCAATCACCAGTGCAGGACCTTTTGAAAGATACCAGCTGTCTTAATGGAAAAGGGAGGGAGAGAGGCAGGGAGGAAGAAAAATCAGCCATTTGTGAAAGCTGGTGAAAAAAAAAAAAAGCTTCAGGGGTCTCAGCCAACAGCACCTATTTTACCATTTCCATTACTGCAATGAAGTCAAGGGGTGTGAGCCAGGAGGTTTTAAATAAAAATACATTTCTCCTGCAGAGCAGCGGATAAATTAGAGCTTCTCACCCCTCCAACCACCCAGTTGCTCTCCCACTCTTAACACATCACCTCACAATGGGCACGCAGTAGGGCTCTATTACAAAACACACTCCTTTTTCAACATTACTCTTTCATGCTGCATTTTTTATTCATCCTAAATCACTCTCCTATTACGCCAATAGCCCATGCATTCATCTCTGGGATTTGAGGTAAAAGCCAATAAAGGGTCAAACAAACACAAATGCTATTTCCCCCAAGAAACCCCAACTGCCAGGTGCTTCATTTGCAAATATAGTCAAAGATTGCCTTGGATAGGTAAAGTCAACAAGCAGACGGCAACAAGATATTTGGTGATCCCTGATCGGTATTTTCAATCGGTGCATTATGAAACGCAGACGTTTAACTGGCGAGGATTACTGACGGCTTTCCAGAAGGAAGTTGTGAAATACACGTCTGATGTGATTGTTTTCGCCGAGCGAGATTAGCCTTGGAACATATCAAACAACACATTATCTGCAATACGAGTAACTGAGATTTATCAGACAAATGTCTCGTTCGAAGCTCATCCAAGAGAGCTACTCTGAAAACAGCCTTGTTGAAATCAATCTATTTTGCCAGAGAGCCAAAGTGAAAAGCTCGATAAATAAATAAATAGACATCTGAAGCAGAACTCCAACAACAACAAAAAAACACTAAAATCTGGTGTCGAGTTATCAAAGAGATTTCTGTTATTGCTGATGAAAGCATCACACTGACTCTGTATTGTGTGAAATTATGACTCGCAGCAGTTCAATTCCAATAGCTTCACATGATCACACAGCAGAAGCATGTACAATCCGTACTAAAAAAATTAAGATTCACACCATCGGTCCGCTAATAACAGCATCTTTATCTGATGGCACACATTTATTCTGAAACCGTTCCTACTCGAAAAATGTATACCGAATAAAACCCAGCCTACTCTAAATATTAATGGCCACTACTGACTATTTCTAACAATTACTCAGTGCTCCTCAATAAATGGTGACTTTATTGATATGGTTTTGTAGTACGGTGGAGGACCCTCTCCACACGAGAACTGTTTTTATTGAGTTTTAAATTGCGCCGACAGGCTGATGGATCTTTAAGCATTACCAAAGCCAGTTCCATTAAGTGAAATAATGCGAGAAAAGGCCTTCCTTCAAAGCATAACTCTATAAAGACTCGCATTATATACAGCCTAACATCTATGTATTCGGTTCTTTTACTGCAGCCTTCAAGAACAAACAGACTTTTGTAACTTCTGAGATCTTAACCGAAAGTGGAGTTACAGATGGTCATGGTCAAGACAAACACTGCAGAACTCCTTTTAACATCTGAGATTTCGACATCGAAAGCACTAGAAATGTTGCATGAAACAAAGCAATGTTTTTATTTGTATAGATAAAAATACATTTGCAGAATGAGATTAGGGATGGGCGATATGGGCTTAAAAATATATCACGATAATTTCTGATATTTATTGCGATAACGATATCAATGACGATAATTTAGGGAATCCTGTTTCTTTAGAGCAGTGGTCACCAACCTTTTTAGGCCCAAGATCCCTGACCTCGGCCTTTATGAAAGATAAGATCTACCTATTGAAGAATTGATAGAAAAAGACATCCCAGATTGTACTTCAAATTTGAGGCCTTTTACTTAGCATTTCAATTAGTGATGTGCCGGTCATAGCTGATTCAGAATTTCTTTTCTTTCTTTCTTTTTTTTTTTTAACTAGCAAATTGGACTCTGATACTGATACTGATTTTTAAGCAAATTTATTTATTGGCTATTTGCGTTATAACAAACAAACTGGCTTTAAACTAAAATATCTAGCCATTTGAAATTAGAGGCAACCACTGCATTTTAATCACGATCTGCACGGGCAGTTGTTTTTGATTTGATTTAGCTTAATTTCAGGATTTAAACCAAAAACAGAATGGTCTGACTTTAGGTGTTATTTATTTATTTGCTGCATAAAACATCTGCGCGAAACAAAAACAGCAGGTCTGAATGAGACGCAGGTTGCCAGGTTTTCGCAATAAAACTAATCCAATCGGGTTTCGAGGGGGGTTCCCCTGTAAAAATCGCATTCCGGGGGTAAAATACACATTTTTAGGCGGGGATCTTCAAGTATTGTCGCACTGTACAGCCCTATCCAAACCTGTTCCAGATTGTTGAAGGAGCTGCTCAATTTCACGTCCGCCTTCCTTCACATCACTCCACACAGTCGCACACAGAAATGTCAACAACTAGACTTTATCATTATTATCGCGGGAAAACAAATTCTTATCGTGTGGAGAATTTTACCGGTATATCGCAAACTATAAGATATCGCCCATCCCTAAATGAGATATTTGATTCATTTGGATTTTGGTATTTGGCAATATGATTACATTTTTAGAATATTAATGCTTACAAAACATGTCTATTTATTTATTTATGTATAATATATATTACACATTTTGTCCTATATAAACAGGTATCAATATGCACAGAGGTTTATACATATGCATACACAATTAGGCTTAAAAAAGCCCCTGATTTGATATGAGAGCAATAATACTTTCAAATATGCACTTATACATTTCAGGAAAAAAGAGGCTATTTGAATATCCTCTTTAATGTCTAATCAACAGCTACCCCTCTACTTTAATATACAGTCATATTCAGATCTCATGAGGGCATCTTACACAAACACTGGCTGGAAATTAATTCTACACATCTCCGTAGCCTCTGTAACTACACAAACGTTGATTTATATAGAGAAATCAGTTGGCTAATCTGAGTCCTGAGGAGTCAGTAAAACAGAGGCTGAAGGCTAGGCTCCAAGCAATCAGAGTATGTGAGAGTAAGTGGTTGTGTGCGCGCGAGTGTGTATTCCCTCTGCACAATTCCCGGAGGGGCCGGCTCCCCATCAGCGCTCGTGTCTATTATCGGCATCGTGCCAGAGAGTAACTTCATTTCACACTGTAAGACACAAACACAGTGCAAACCACATTGAGGGCTAGTTTGTCCGTGTGGCAGAAAG